>NC_137111.1:15838691-15888691 GCF_949357685.1 Gobio gobio | reverse complement strand
CAAGTACCTGTAGTGGCATTCAAACATGCGCGCGCGCGCACACACACACACACGCACACACACACACACACACACAGAGTGAGGTCTCAGTCATGATCCTAGAGCCAGGAGTAATCATTTCCACTCCCATTTGTGTCACAGAACATTGTGTTCCTCCAGCTGGGAAGCAATAGATCTATTCGGATGAAAGAAACAATAGCAGGATGGTGTTTGTTTTGGCTCAAAATAAGGATGAAGTCTTGCTCCCACAACTGCTTCTGATAACATAGCTCCTGACTCTATGTGCTGCACGCATGACCCGACACCATTTAAAATCTCATTTAGAACTCTGTTTGTTCATTTTGCAGTTTCCTCTGAGTCTTCAGGTAAAACCAAACAATTACACGTAGACTGATCCAAACCCTAATGAGCTGCCTTCATAGTAAAGTTGTTCCAAGTTGTCCTCAAGTTGTTCCAAACTTGTGTGAATTTATTTCTTCTGCTGGACACAAAAATATATTTTGAAGAATGTTGGTAATCAAACAGTTGATGGGCCCTGTTGACTTCAATAGTATTTTTTTCCCCATACTATGGACGTCAATGGTGCCTAACTGTTTGCTTACCCATATTCTTCAAGAAATAAAGAAAAAAGAAATTCATACAGGTTTGGAACAACTTGATGGGGAGTAAATTATGGCAGAATTTTCATTTTTTGGGTGAATTATCCATTTAAGATTTGATTATTGTTACAATGAAATATTACAGTGATGCAGTACTTGAAGTGTGCTTATTATTTACTGCACAGTACTAGCCGGTATTTTAGATTATTACACATTAAGTGTTGTGATTTATGATACATAAAATACAAATGATAGAAAAGGTGGATCACACTGAAACATTATGGGTTATAGCCTAGTTTTCTTATAAATTGATTAATTAATTTTGTGAATATTGTGACAGAATTATTTAGTAAGCCTCAAATAAATATTGCATTTAATAATTTGCTGATCCATTTCAACAGGTCACACTGTTATTCGTAATCTGGCAACAAATGTTTTCCATCAGTGTGACTTAATTTGCATTTGTAGAATTATAGAATAAAACTGAATTGTAGAATAAAACTGTATGGGGTTCAATATGTGGAACGAGTTAAAATGGAGCAAATCATCTGACCAAAGACAGCATCTAGCATGTCTTTTCTATGACAAGTAAATGATTTAATTATTGTGTGTGTGTGTGTGTGTGTGTGTGTGTGTGTGTGTGTGTGTGTGTGTGTGTGTGTGTGTGTGTGTGTGTGTGTGTGTGTGTGTGTGTGTGTGTGTGTGTGTGTGTGTGTGTGTGTGTGTGTGTGTGTGTGTGTGTGTGTGTGTGTGTGTACACATATATACAAATAACTGAACAATTAATAAAGAATGCTTTAAGTAAAACTATCCAAAGATAGCCTACACACAATATTCAAATATATATATATATATATATATATATATATATATATATATATATATATATATATATATATATATATGTATATGTATGTGTGTGTTTATCAAAGACAAAGTGCAACCAATGTAACCACTGTAAGAACAAAATACTTTTGTTTTTGTTTTTTTAGGGCTGTCAAAAGATTAATCGCGATTAATCTCATCCAAAATAAAAGTTTGTGTTTACATAATATATGTGTGTGTACTGTGTATAATTATTATTTATATATAAAAACACACACAAGCATGTATATATTTAAGAAAAAGTTATTATATTTATATTTATATATAATATAAATTATATAAATGTATATACATGCAAATATTTCTTAAATATATACATGAATGTGTTTGTATTTATATATACATAATAATTATACAGAGTACACACAAATATATTATGTAAACACACACTTTTATTTTGGATGTGATTAATCGCGATTAATCTTTTGACAGCCCTATTTTTTTTGTTTTACAATTTTGTCACCCCTGGTAAATATGATCAACGATTGCTGTAAAAATAAATCTGCATTTTTTTATCCTTTTGATCTTTCTTTAAAAAAAAAAAAATGCAAACATCTAACCTTTCATTGAAGTAAAAGAATTGAAAGTGGGGGGTAAATCCCATTAGGAAATAAATATTTTTCTCAAACACATTGGCCACAATTATTAGCAAGTCTAAAAATTTGTATGAGTAAAATATCTCTAAAGTATATTCCCATTAATATTTAAATGTTTTTAGCACACCAGGTTTACTAGGAACATGAAATTGTCTAGCTATGACGCCTTGTTTCACAGGAGTATAAATATGAGGAAACCGAAAGGCCAAATTCCCTTAATCATTCATCACAATGAGTATAACCAAATATTGTTCTGATGTGCAGCAAAAGCTTGTCGAGCTTCACAAAATAGGAAGTGGCTGTAATAAAGTAGTTAAAAGATTGAAAATCCACATTTCCAACATCAGGGCAGTAATTAAGAAGTTCCAATCACCTAAAGATGTTACAAATCTGCCTGGAAGAGGATGTGTGTTTACATCGTTAAAATGCACGGTGTGAAGGAGAGTTTGAGTGGAGTTTCGCGCGCAGATATTGAGTTCTCTTTCAAGTCTTGCTCTTGAACGGACAAACTCTCACAAAAAGTATGTCAACATGTCCATCTTGATGAGTATTCTAGCAGACATAGTCTGTATATGCCTTAAGTAAACTTTATACAGTCGAGAAAGACGACGCATATCCGTGCATTAGGTCTTAAAGGGGGCAGTAGCCTTTACTGCTGTCTGTTTAATGTCAAACAACAAAAGACAAGGACATCACTCACTGCTCTAGACTGAAATGCTTTTGTAAGTTTAATAGGATTAATCTTTAATTTATACAGTCAAATATGCAATGTTATTTTACATTTGATCATTTTCTGTACCTGAAAACTAATGTTAGATGTACCTGAAAAACCTGAAAAGCATAGTTTAGACCCCTTCAGGGGTCTAGTGGAATCCATGCCTCGATGGGTCAGGGCTGTATTGGCAGCAAAAAGGGGGACCTACACAATATTATGTTATGCCGGATTGGGGTGTGTGTGTATATATAGACAACAATTTCAGACCCCTCCATGATTTCTAAGTGGGAGAACTTACAAAATAACAGGGTGTTCAAATACTTATTTTCCTCACTGTATATATTATATGGTCTGAAATTGTTGTCGTAGGTGCATGTCCACTGTGAGAGACATAATCTAAAAAAAAAAATCCAGAAATCACAATGTATGATTTTTTAACTATTTATTCGTATGATACAGCTGCAAATAAGTATTTGAACACCAGTCTATCAGCTAGAATTCTGACCCTCAAAGACCTGTTAGTCTGCCTTTAAAATGTCCACCTCCTCTCCATTTATTATCCTAAATTAGATGCACCTGTTTGAGGTCGTTAGCTGCATAAAGACACCTGTCCACCCCATACAATCAGTAAGAATCCAACTACTAACATGGCCAAGACCAAAGAGCTGTCCAAAGACACTAGAGACGAAATTGTACACCTCCACAAGGCTGGAAAGGGCTACGGGGAAATTGCCAAGCAGCTTGGTGAAGAAAGGTCCACTGTTGGAGCAATCATTAGAAAATGGAAGAAGCTAAACATGACTGTCAATCTCCCTCGGACTGGGGCTCCATGCAAGATCTCTCCTCGTGGGGTCTCAATGATCCTAAGAAAGGTGAGAAATCAGCCCAGAATTACACGGGAGGAGCTGGTCAAGGACCTGAAAAGAGCTGGGACCACCATTTCCAAGGTTACTGTTGGTAATACACTAAGGCGTCATGGTTTGAAATCATGCATGGCATGGAAGGTTCCCCTGCTTAAACCAGCACATGTCCAGGCCCGTCTTAAGTTTGCCAATGACCATTCGGAGGATCCAGAGGAATCATGGGAGAAAGTCATGTGGTTAGATGAGACCAAAATAGAACTTTTTGGTCATAATTCCACTAAACGTGTTTGGAGGAAGAAGAATGATGAGTACCATCCCAAGAACACCATCCCTACTGTGAAGCATGGGGGTGGTAGCATCATGCTTTGGGGGTGTTTTTCTGCACATGGGACAGGGCGACTGCACTGTATTAAGGAGAGGATGACCGGGGCCATGAATTGCGAGATTTTGGGGAACCACCTCCTTCCCTCAGTTAGAGCATTGAAGATGGGTCGAGGCTGGGTCTTCCAACATGACAATGACCCGAAGCACACACCCAGGATAACCAAAGAGTGGCTCTGTAAGAAGCATATCAAGGTTCTGGCGTGGCCTAGCCAGTCTCCAGACCTAAACCCAATAGAGAATCTTTGGAGGGAGCTCAAACTCCGTGTTTCTCAGCGACAGACCAGAAACCTGACTGATCTAGAGAAGATCTGTGTGGAGGAGTGGGCCAAAATCCCTCCTGCAGTGTGTGCAAACCTGGTGAAAAACTACAGGAAACGTTTGACCTCTGTAATTGCAAACAAAGGCTACTGTACCAAATATTACCATTGATTTTCTCAGGTTCAAATACTTATTTGCAGCTGTATCATACAAATAAATAGTTAAAAAAATCATACATTGTGATTTCTGGATTTTTATTATTTAGATTATGTCTCTCACAGTGGACATGCACCTACAATGACAATTTCAGACCCCTCCATGATTTCTAAGTGGAAGAACTTGCAAAATAGCAGGGTGTTCAAATACTTATTTTCCTCACTGTATATACATAGAAAAACATGCAATGTGGTAGCCTGACAAGCCAGGCCCACATCAAGATGTTGGGTTTGGGAACTCACCATTGGCAGGGCTCAATCCGAGGGGCGGGATAAACGGTTGTCTTTCAAATTCCCTCTGCACGCAATAGGATAGCGCTACAACCAACCAGAGCAACGAAGGTGAAGCAGAGCTAGTTGATAGTTTAAACTTTCGCCGTATCCTGTCGGCAAAACTCTGAACACGTCTTCCTTTCTTAAGAATTACTTCAGTACCGTTCTTTGTTCTTTTCTCAAAGAAAAACTTAACTCCAAGTATTCCAGAATCGCGGCCAAAGCCGATTTGAAAAAACGCTGTTCACCAGCTTCTTTGTTTACAAGTAGCACTCGGAACAGCCACAACTCAGCCGTCATTATGTTAATCCTGCCCACCGACTCTATACACAATGTGATTGACCTGACCAGAGTTTGGTTTTTCCAGCTCGCAAGCCAACGGAGAGTTGCTAGACTACCCTGGCTGCAAATTAGATTTGCTGCTGCTATGGTGCATCTAGATTTCTAGGCTAGCAATGTGGTGTAACCAAGTAGAAAAGTTTTCCTTTGTTTTATTTTGATTTAAAACTGCTGGGAAATATTTTGAAATGAGCCACTCTGAGACCCTGTAAACACAGACAAATAATAATTTCATTAGTATATAACATAATTTAGATAAAAAGGCATTTTTCCTACCCTGATTTTAGCCCTCTGATTTAAACGCTCTGTTTGAAGGAGCGTGTCTGCTTTGAGACTTCAGTGTAAACGGTCATTTATTACTCACCCTCATGCTGTTCCACACCCGTAAGACCTTCGTTCATCTTCGGAACACACATTAATATATTTTTGTTGAAATCCGACGGCTCAGTGAGGCCTACATAGGCAGCCATGAAATTTACACCCTCAAGATTCATTAATGTACTTAAAACATATTTAAATCAGTCCATGTGAGTACAGTGGTTCAATATTAATATTATAAAGCGATGAGTATTTTTTGTGCGCCAAAATTAAATAACAACTTGTATAGTGATAACCGATTTCAAAACACTGCTTCATGAAGCTTTGGAGCATATCGAATCAGTGTATCGATTCAGTGGTTCGGAGCGCCAAAGTCACGTGATTTCAGCAGTTTAGCGGTTTGACGCAAGATCCAAATCATGATTCGACTCGCTGATATGATACACTCCGAAGGGGAGGGATCTCACTCACAGAATGTAGATGCGCACGGCCGCTCGACTCGAGCATTAATAACGGAGCGGTGCGGAGCAAAGTGAGTGTTTCAACTTTTCAATGAATTCCTATCAAAGTTTAGCTTCCATAGGCATGATCTGAAAACGTGCCAGACTGGACACTGGTGCTGTTTATGACTGCCGAGCTTACCTCAGCTCTGCCCAGCTCTTCGTTCTCATGATGAATGAAATCTGACTCCTGCTGCGTCTGTGCCGTGCCTTTCGTTTGGCTCACTCACACTTTATTGAAAAGACACGTTCAGTTTTTAATTGTAGTGTCTATTCTCTAACTGAACGAAATTATTGTATTACTTTTTGAAAATCAAAACGACGGTGGGGGCGGTGTCATGGTGGGCAAGTGATAACCAGTAGCCGTGACTTTGGGAAGCAAGTGCATTCTGGGAGTTGTTGTCTTTCATCCACAAGACAAAAATACATTTTTGGCACCAAATTCAAAAATAATTTCACATTTCTTCACATCCACAAATTACCCAGTTTAAATACACATTCATCTTCCCAGCACTGAAGTACCCCTTTAAAAATGCATGCAAACGATAAGCATTCGAGACCATGCAGCACAGTAACGTTACATGAGCGTAACCATGACCACAAATTCTCGAAATTTGTCTACCGGCATATCGCCCACCCGTTGTTGATTTATAGTATTATATTTAGGTTATGTCATTAAAAAGGTTGCAGTGAAGAGCATTCTACCAAATCACAGTTTAAATAAGTTTATTTTCATCCTACTAAGAGAGTGAAGTTGACCGTTTAGTCACTGGTTTGATTTTTACTGACACATAAACAGCCACAAACGAGAAATCACTGGTCACAGATCTGGCATTAGAATGAACACATTAATTTGCATATTGTGGCATTACTGTCAAGTCCATATTGTAAAAGCCTGTTTGCAGAGCCAGTGCTGAAATTGCAACTGATTCTTTAAACCTTATCATATCTAGAAATTATGGATGGATGAATGACAGGAGGTTCAGTCCTCCAGGATGGATGAACAGATTGACAGAACGATCCAAGTCCACAGTGAAATGTACAAATAAAAAATGCTCAGTCACGTTTCCACTGCAGGAAACTTTCCCCAGGAACTAGGGACTTTGGGGGGTGGTACTCCGTGTTTCGGAATCCAGCGGGAACTAGACAATCTCGTGCAAACCTACGTCACCGGACTAATCTTCACCGTACTTTAGACCGCGATGGAAACGCAGACAGCAACTGGTCTGGGGGAAAAAAAGTTCCTGGGGAAAAAGTTCCTCTGACAAATTGTTCCGGGTAATTTTGGTGGAAACGGGGCTTATGACATTCACAATGTTGAAACTAAATAACCACATTCCTAGCATTAGGATCCTTTGGAAGATAATGTTATTTTTAGTCCAGTGATCCTGTATCGCTCTTCTCTCCTTGTCATATCACTGATACGCCAGTGAGTGGGGCCAAAGTTGCATTAATGAAGTAGGCGTTGATCATCATCTTCAGAGGCGGTCTTTCACCTAGACAGGTGAACATGACCTCATAAATAGGCACATTCCACCAGTCGTTTTCTGAGAAACTTTCTGTTTTTGGTCTAACAAGGAAGTTTTCAGCTCTATTTTCTAAAGATTTTCTCAATTCATGCCCCCTTTAACACCTGCTTCACTATGTTTTTGATAATGACAACAGATTTGGCTAAACTGCTTCATTTTTTTTTCAGTCATTTTATCCTTTTAATGCGACTTTATGATATCAGGACACTTTGCAACACTCTGATATATGACTGTATTGCTTTAAAGGTCCCATGGCATGGATTTTTAGATTATTTTATAATGTTTCCTGAGGTGTACTTATATTGTTAGTATGGTTTTTACATCAAAAAATGTCATAATTTAGAAATAAAAAGCATTTTTCTATACTGATATTAGCCCTCTGGCTTGAATGCTCTGTTTCAAGGGGTGTGTCTGCTGTGAGACTTCAGTGAAAACGCCCACTGTTGTGATTGGCTGACATCTTTGCATTTGAAATGAGTATTAGATTATGTGGCGGAGGGGGCGTGGTTTAGCGAGATCTCCAAGCACTGCCAGAGAGCGAGACGGGCTGCATGTGGACCAGAGAGACGCAGAGCTGGATAAAGATTGCTGAGAAAGTTTTATTGTACCGAGTTGTTTAGAACGCTGTGAGTTTATTTTGTTTGTATCTGAGAGTTCTGAATAAACACGAGTCCCAGTCACGCGACCTGTCATCTTCCTCCTTATTCTACGAACTTTGTAACATGTGGAACCTCTCTAAACACCCTAAACTACATTTTTTCACCATCACAGCCATCGAGATGAACGAATCGTCAAAGTGTTGACTATAGCATTATTTTATGATCTATTCCTATCACATGAAAATCTGCAGTGATGAGCATTGAGCACACATGCAGTCTTGTTGATCTCGTCATTGCAACGTGTTTTCTCTCACAAAATGCTTACACCACAACTAACAGCAAACACAACATCGACATGAATACAGTAAGAGCTTTGTGCAGCATAAGTGTCATTCATTATAACGGCAGTTTGGACAAGTGGGCAGATACACTCGCGCCGTGTGATTCACAGCTCCAAACATTATAAAGAGTGTTCTTTGATTGCTCTCTAGTTTAATCATTTAAATGACAGATGCTACTAACAGAAACGCTGTGAATTTGATGGTTTAGTCACTGGCTTGATTCGCTGATGCATAAACAACAGTATTAAAGCAGCACTAGGTACTTTTCAACCTTTATAATATATTTTCAAACCTCTTGTGATGATACATCGACTTATAGATTTCGATGTACAATAGGTTGAATGACACGTCTGCCATAGCCTGACGTGGTCTGTATCGTTTTTAATCGTACTTTTAAACTTTTCGGGTAGTAACCCGAGAAAAAAAAGAACTACAAAATTCGACTGCTTTACGGCATATACGTCACTTCCACCACCACCCCGGCTTCCTTAAATTCGGACGTGCGAGAAAAACTATCATTTGTTTGCCGAATGTTATAGTCATGGACGAAGCAGCACAGAAAAATAAGAAAGCAAAGGTTTTGTCGGAGGAAAGCAAAAAGAGGAAACGAGAAAGTGATCGGATTAAAGGCAGGACGAGGATCAACATTGGGCCGCGTTTGCTCGTTGGTGTGAGCTGAAGGAGGAGGGGCTACATTCTTGCAAGTAAATACATAAGACGTATAAAATCATATTTTAGGATACCTAACATGTCTGTGATATTGGTTTATTTGTCTTTCCTCAAATTATAATGCAAATCGATTTTTCAAATTTGCAGATTCATCTAAGGTAGCTTGATATTATAATATTGACGATATATGGTTATTACCTACCACTCAAACATTGAATTGAAGTATCATATAGATTCTGTAAAACGGGAACCAATAGACTAGGCTACTATAATGACGCTGGCTTGTAAACGTGAGCATCGTGATCATTTGGCGTTTGAAAAAAATAAAACCCATGAAATTATATTCATATGACATGCTGAAACATATGCCACTGTACCTGGGATGAAGACATTTCACACGCGACGCAAGCAGAACTCCTGCATGTGAACTCCGGCAGTGTTCAGGGCTATCATAGTTGTCATGTCAATAAATGCACGTGCGATGCATCCCCTGATGTAGAATGACAGTTTACGACAGTAGTAGAGGACAATACTGTTTCTCAACTGTAGGGGGACCCCGAGAGCAAAAACTACCTAGTGCTGCTTTAAAGATTTCGAAAGAAAGTCTGTGTGAACTTGAATATTTAGCTACACATCTGAAATCACTGATCACAGATCAGGCATTAATGAACACTGTTACTCACTGTTTGTGGCGGTGCTGTTGAATCCATATGGTAAAAGTCTGTTTGTAAAGCCTGTGCTGACATCGCAACTGAATCAATTTTCTCCTAATTCTCTGGGCGGGCAAAGCAGAGGAAGGGGAGGTAACCTTTCCCTGTATGACAACATAACAGGCAAGATTCCAGATCGGCTCGTCTGAGCTCTCATTTTCTCAAAGGCAGAGAAAAACAGCCAGAACTCGGTTTACACCCATCAAAATTTCTAGCCACTTGGGGACCATATACAGGCTAGGGGAACTCATATTAATGTTAAAAAAAACTCATAAAATGAAAATGTCATGCCATAGGACCTTTAAAGGTGCAGTGTGTGATTTTTAGCGGCATCTAGTGGTGAGGTTGTGAATTGCACCCCCACCCCTTTTCGGAGCACATAGAGAAGCTACGGGGGCCGACACAGGGCAAAAATTTTGACATTGGAGAGAACAGAGAGTGACAAGCGCTCTATAGAGACGTTTGTCCGTTTAGGGCTACTGTAGAAACATGACGGCGCAAAACGGCGATTTCACTGTAAGGGGACCCGTGGTATATGTAGATAGAAATGGCTCAATGTACCATTTACGTTTTTATTACCATGAGCCATTATGTAAGGTCTTTATGCTCCACTGAAAACATAGTTATGTATATTATATTGCATTTCTGTCAATAGATCCTCATAAAAGACTACACACTGAACCTTTATCAGTGTTAAACATGTATTTAATTGCATTTTGGAAGCTCTAGAATTGTTTGGGTGTATGGGCCTTTATAGTATCATAAGTGTGTTATGAGCCCTTGTGTGTGCCACGGACATCTGGAGCAGAGCAGAGGTGTGGAGGGGCTGGAGAAAGGATTAGTTCAAGGCCTTGGGGCTGGAACATAGATAACACAGAACAGAGAGAAGCAGCTCAAGCTAATGATCAACGCCACAGCTAATAGTGCCCTGCCACCACAAATATTAGACTCAAACCATATCAGCAAACATCTCAGCCTTACTAAAACAAACGAAAGACCATCTTCATCTTTCTCGCACTTTCATTAAAACTTGTCATATCTAGAAATTATTGATTGATTTTCCTAATAGCCAAGAAATTACAGGAGAGACAGACTTGGATGGATGAGCATATTGATAGAAGGATCTAAGTTAACAGTTCAGCCTTTCTCTGTGCAGGGACGCAAGGGTTAAGAGACTAGAGGACTGGGGTCTGCCTGGTTCTTGTCAGTGGAAGTATGCAGGCGCATTCACTCAAATGAAGCCCACATGTAGAAGATGTTAAATATAGCTGGGTTCTGGCTGCCACAGCCCCCTCCTCTCCCCTAGGCACGTATTTGTGTGTCTGGGTGTCCGGTGTTGATCAGGCCTCTCTTTACAATAACACAAGGGTTCTCAGCAAAACACTTGAGGAATCTGTGCTGTTAATTATTGTGCTGGTTGACATACGAGGCAACCCATTATTAGTTACCTGAGTAGACTGTGATTTGTGTTCCACAATCAGTGCTGAATTCTTCTTTCGGGGTTGTTTTTATTAGACCCCAGTTTTGTCAGTGTAGTTATAAATCATAGAGGTCTGATATATTTGCTGGTCGCACTGTGAATTTGTATTGTGTGCCTATGTCTTGAAAACCTTGTCTTTGTGTCGGGGTAGATATGTTAAGCTCCAGTCTCCAGTCTTTTATAGCAATAAGCTATTTTCTATGGAATCTTTTTTCCACCATAGAATAAAACATTTTATAAGGTAATTGTGACTTTTTATCTCACAATTGTGAGTTTATTCTCTGAATTGCCAGATATAAAGTCTGAATTGTGTGATATAAAGTCAGAATTGTAAGATATAAACTTTCTCGCCATTGTGAGATATAAACTTGCACATTTTTTTCTCGCAATTGTGATTTTATAACTTTTATAGTTATGAAGTCAGAATTGTGAGTTATAAAGTCCAATTCTGAGGGGAAAAGACTGACTTTTTTCTCAGGATTATAAAGTCAGAATTGTGTGCAAAAAAACTTGCAATTCTGTGAAAAAAATGTAAATTGCTTGATAAAAAGTCACACTTACCTTTTAATTTTTAATCTTTGGTGGAAACAAGCTTCCATCATTTTCTGTTGTTCAAAAATGAAAAAAAAAAAAAAAAAAAAACATGGGTGCATTTTAATTCTGCTGAATCTTGAACACATGAAAATCCTGAGCTGTAAACGTGGGGGACGTGGGGACGGAGTCCTGGGAGTGAATTTTGATAATGATAAATCAGTTTAGAATAAAAAGAAAAGTGTGTGTATAGCTTGCATGGCTGTAAAGGAAAAATCATGCTGTGGCATGTCTGGGCTTGAGGAAATGCCAAACAAGGGTTGAGGGCTTGCTTAAGTGTGTCAAATAACCTTGACCAAAAGTCTGTCAGCCACAGGCATGTCCAGAACATATGTAAGTGGTTGGCTGGAAATTGCTTACATCTATAGTAGATTGTACCTGGGACATATGGATGAGAAGTGCACCAGATCCAAAATGTCACACCGCTGGTCATCCAAGATGGAAATTCAGAAATTTGGTTGGGTCAGCATTTAAGGATCTAATTAGGTTATAAATAACTGAAATTTGTTTTTTTTTATGATGTACATGTGACTGTTGGGTAGCCCTAATTTGGCTGAAAAAGATGAGAACCCCGTCCTGGTATATATTAAGACCATTCATTTTGGTGGGGCCTTTGACTGACCAAATTCAGGATAAAAACTGGATGGAGAAACAGGTAATTGTTAAGAGTGGGTGAATGAAAATCTCTGTATGAATCCAGATTAGTCACACCGTTGGTTGATCCATTGTCAAACTGAATGTGATGCTCAAACTAAGCAATGTTTTTATAGTGTCAGAGAGCCACAATGTTTACAGTTTATGTTGGAGTCAACCTACAAATAACACAATAGTTGTCTTGCATGTGTTTACAGGAAGAATGAGGAATACCCTGAAACCCTGTTTGTAAAGCCAACACTTTCAACACTAGAATAATGTATTAGTGATTGTGTTGTAATGTTGAAGCTGGCAATGGCTGTCAGCCTCTCCTCGGTTTTCGGTTTGTTAGTGTGAGGCTAGTTGCATAAAGTCAGAATTGTAAGATATAAACCCACAATTGCGAGAAAATTTGTCAGAATTGTGAGATGAAAAAGTCATGATCTAACTTTTTTTATTTGTAATTCAGTGGCTGAAACAAGCTTCCATAGTTACACTATATTGCCAAAAGTTTTGGGACATCTGCCTTTACATTCACATGAACTTTAATGACATCCCATTCTTAATTCGTAGAGTTTAACATGAAGTTGGCCCACCCTTTGCAGCTACAACAGCTCCAAATCTTCTGGGAAGGCTTTCCACAAGGTTTAGGAGTGTGTTTATGGGAATTTCTGACCATTCTTCTAGAAGCGCATTTGTGAGGTCAGGAACTGATGTTAGACGAGAAGGCCTGGCTCGCAGTCTCTGCTCTAATTCATCTAAGGGGCCAAGCCCAACCCCTGAAAAACAACCCACACCAAATTTTACACTTAGCACAATGCAGTCAGGCAAGTACCGTTCTCTCAGCAACAGCCAAACCCAGACTTGTCCATCGGATTACCAGACAGAGAAGCATGTTTTGTCACTCCAGAGAACACGTCTCCACTGCTCTAGAGTCCAGTGGCGGCATGCTTTACACCACTGCATCTGACACTTTGCATTACAGTTGATGATGTAAGGCTTGGATGCAGCTGCTCGGCCATGGAAATCCGTTCCATGAAGCTCTCTACGCACTGTTCTTGAGCTAATCTGAAGGCCACAGAAAGTTTGGAGGTCTGTAGCTATTGACTGCGCATGCGCTGACCCCCGCTCTTTTATTTTTTACATGGCCTATCACTTCATGGCTGAGTTGCTGTTGTTCCCAATTGCTTCCACTTTGTTATAATACCACTAACAGTTGACTGTGGAATATTTAGTAGTGAGGAAATTTCAGGAATGGACTTATTGCACAGGTGGCAACCTATCACGGTACCCCACTTGAATTCACTGAGCTCCTGAGAGCTGATTTTTTTACACCTGTGGCCATGGAAGTGATTGGAACACCTGAATTCAATGATTTGGAGGGGTGTCCCAATTATTTTGGCAATATGGTGTATGACCAGTCTTAAAGACTGTTGGTCAGTCTCAAGCAGAGAAGACTTGGCTTCTTTTAGGAGGACCTCAAAAGGGTTGTAAGAATAAGACTGATGGATGGGCCCCACTGTTAACTCCAGCAGACCGATAATTTGGATGTTATTGCGCCAGGTATAAGACACAAGGTCAGTGAATTTAGCTAACAGCTTAGCATTTCTGTCAGTCAAAGATGCACAGTGTGTTTCTAGTGCAAGCATGCGTTCATCTAGTACATTGGCATTGGTTTCCTAGAAGCATTCTTTTGGATGTGATCTATATTTATCTCTTAACATGTAACTTATCTTTGTTTGAAGGCTACTATGTTGATGTCTCTGCTAGTGTCATTTCCACTGCTTTGTACTCTGCTACTTCTGTTAGTCTCTTGTTTAGGCTGTACAGTTACAGTAGCCTAAAAACAATGTCTAAATTACTATTGGGCTGTTTGTTGACAATATTGTTTTTTGCCACTTATTTGGCCTAAATGATTGCATCTGAAAAGCAGTGTTATTTAAGTATTGTTTAAATTCTATAAAAGTATATATTTATTATAATTTTAAATTTTAGTTTTAGTAAAATGGGCTTTTGTCATTTGTTAGCTTTTGTTGTTGTTTTTATTATATTATAGATTATATTTTATTTTATTTCCGTTTTGATTACTGAAACGATTTTTAACTGCTATAGTTTCTCCGAACATTTAGACGTTAAATTCTGCCCTTTTCTGAAAATCAAACTCAGGCTGACATTTCAGATCTGCCTTAATCCAATCAACAACACAGATAAAACCAGATAAAAGTCACATCCCCACATTTTTCTCTTTCGATAATATGTTTAATTAAATATGTCAAAAGAAGGAAGACCTTTCACTGCTTCCGTTACATTGCAACTTTAAAGAAAGATTTCTTCATATGGGCTTTAAACTTGTTTTAGTTGGAGCAACATGCAGCTCAGAAAAAAAAAATCAAGTGTGTTTATACACTGATGTGCTTTCTGGAGCGTGTGATGGAACTGCATGTACTCTTTCTCATTTCAGTTCTCCAGTGCACCTCAAGAGCCAGACGAACTCGAATAAACAAGTTGTGTTATGGCGCTCGCACCAGGTGCTGTCCAACGCAGTCTCTGCCTGTTGTTTTTGAGCCAGACTAAGATTAGGTTTGTTTGGTGCTTACAGACTGCCGAGTCATACTCGGGGAAACTGTACCACCGTGCCTAATAAGAGCCAGATGGCCTTTGAGCCGTAATGGCGGGTCGAGACTGAGAAAGCCCCCTGGAGATGACTCGCCTCAGACTCCTATGTTTCTAAAATTATACCCTTCCAAACTGTCATTTCCTCTCCAAAGACTTTTAATGGGACAAATTAGCACTGATAGTTAACATATGAGGCCAGAAAAGGGGAACAGTACAGATTTTGGCGGTCGTTAGATCGAAATATGTGTCTGAGATGGTTATGCTGTATGTATTTTAGTATTTTTTTTATTTAAATTTAAAGAAATAGTTCACCTAACCTATAGTACCATGTTAATTATGCACTGGCCACAGGGTCCCTGCAGATCCTTAAAAAGTCTTAAAGGGGACATATCATGAAAATCTGACTTTTTCCATGTTGAAGCGCTATATTCGGGTCTCCGGTGCATCTACCAACCCAGAAAAGGTGAAAAAGGACAATCCAGTAACTTTGTTTTGGTAAGCCTTTCTCTGCAAACACGTGAAAAAAATTAGCCGCTCCGATTTCTCTCCCCTTCTGATGTAGGAAGGGGATCTTATTATAATATTACTGCCCCTTTTTCCACACGTTTCTACCCACGACACTGCTATTTTGTTTTCACAAGACTCTTGTGTGTATTTGACAGTTTAAACACAACAAAAAATGTGAAAGATAAGTTACTCACGAGACTTGACATCTGACAGCCAGCTGTCTGTGTGCGTGTGCTTCAGATAAGTGCGCTCAGAAAATGATCAAGAAGTTTAAACTAATATAGCTTTAAAATGTGTGGAAATATTAAACTTTAATGATGAAAGAGCTATGAATGTTATGAATGTTCTATGAATGTGCGTGATATCCGTGAGAGTGATCGCGATTTAGATGATAATCAAAACCAAGCAGATGTCTTGTTAGTATTTGGCGTGATATTTCTTTCATGAACGATTCATTCATTTTGAACGAATATGATTTTTTCATTTTGAATAGAATATGACTCGAGAACAACGAGTTGTCTCAGAGAGCGATTCGTTCATTTTGTGTTGATCGCGCATGCGCAACATCCCATATGTTCTGTACAGGAAACATAATTGATTAGTTCACCTCTCAAGTCTTCGGGTTCGAGTCATTCATTCATCAAGTCCCAGCCCCATAGGCAAGGCTATGCAGTCACCGGAAACAGAAAAGATAAGTTAATCTCTCGAGTCTTCGGGTTTGAGTTGTTCGTTCAAGTCCCCATAGGCTGAATGCAGAAACAGAAATGATTAGTTAATCTCTCGAGTCTTCTTGTACGAGTCTCGTTCTTTCGTCACGTGACATGACAGCCGTGTTGGATACAGAAATGAATTAATTCACAACCTTCCTTACAAACAAGTGCATATTTTTTTGTTTGTTTGTCTAGTTCAGTTTTTTAACTAGTAGAATAATTGATGAAGACTGGGCACATTGGGTTGGTCAGAATGGATAGGCATAACATAAATATTTATTGCGCATATCTTCTGATGATTTATAATAATAAACATATTACAACATGCAGTCAATAATACGACTGTAATGTTGAATATGTTGCGATACACTGAACCGGGAATCGGTCACGTGACAAAAGAAAGAGACTCGTACCCGAAGGCTCGAGAGATGAACTAATCATTTCTGTTTCTGCATTGAGCCTATGGGGACTTGAAGGAACGACTCGAACCCGAAAACTCGAGAGATTAACTCATCTTTTCTGTTTCCGGTGACTGCATAGCCTTGCCTATGGGGCTGGGACTTGATGAACGAATGACTCGAACCCGAAGACTCGAGAGGTGAACTAATCAATTCTGTTTCCAGACTGCATGCATTGCATATGAGGCTGTCACGACCCAGATCAGACATGATGAAGGAACTAACGGCTCCAAAGTGATTAAATTTGAAGTGACAAAAGAAAGAAAGATTTGGATCGGGAAGTGAGGTGAACTAACAGACTGCATATATAGCCTGAAGACCCTGCTAAGCAATTAATTAATTGTTTCTTTCTCAAAGTTTGCCAGGGCTGCATTAGCTTATAGTTTATTTTTTATTCCAAAAGAAAACATGTAACATTTTAATTAGATTCTGCTGAAATGAACGAAATGACTTGAAAATTGATTCGGTCATGTTGCTGAATGAGATTCAACGATCCGAGTCAGTAAAATGATCCGAACTTCCCACTACTATAGAGAATCCGATTGAGGCAGGACCTGTGTGGAGAGGGGGCGGCATGCAGCAGCTCATTTGCATTTAAAGGCACATGTGATATGATGGATAGATGCACTTTTATGAACTTCAAAAACTATCCATTAAGTCAATGCCATTATAATGCTTGGATTAGCCAAGACTTTATGTCTGAAAGTGTTGTCTGAAAGAAGAATGTCATATACACCTAGGATGACTTGAGGGTGAGTAAATCATAGGCTAATTTAATTTTTAACCCTAACCCTTAAAGGAACACTCCACTTTTTTTGAAAATAGGCTCATTTTACAAGTCCCCTAGAGTTAAATAGTTGAGTTTTACCGTTTTTGAATCCATTCAGCCGATCTTTGTATCTGGCGGTAGCACTTTTAGCATAGCTTAGCATACATCATTTGATTCTGATCAGTCCATTAGCATCTCATTCAAAAAAATCAACCAAAGACACTTTCAATATTTTTCCTATTTAAAACTTGACTCTTCTACAGTTACATCGTGTGCTAAGACCAACTGAAAATGAAAAGTTGTGATTTTCTACACCTATATGGCTAGGAACTACTTTCTCATTCCTGCGTAATAGTCGCGGATCTTCGGGGCCGTACCATGGCTGCAGCGGCGCAATGATTCGTTGGTATTCTGTGAAACATGGTGGTAGTATACACCTTCGGCTTACTATCACAGCCCTTTACAACACACAGAACCATGGCTAATCACACAGGTAAATCCACAACACAATTTGTAGGCTGCAAGCCTGAAACTTTCTCTGCAACTACACGAACTTAGTGCCGGTCACATTGAAAGTTACCTAGTTGGGGACTACTTTCAGGCGCTGTAATATCATTGCGCCGCTGCAGCCATGCTACTGTCGCGAAGATCCGCGACTATTACGCAGGAATGAGAAAGTAGTTCCTAGCCATATAGGTGTAGAAAATCGCAACTTCTCATTTTCAGTTGGTCTTAGTACACGATGTAACAGTAGAAGAGTAAAGGTTTAAATAGGAAAAATATTGAAAGTGTCTTAGGTCATTTTTTGAATGAGATGCTAATGGACTGATCAGAATCAAATGATGTATGCTAAGCTAAGCTAAAAGTGCTACCGCCAGATACAAAGATCGGCTGAGTGGATTCAAAAACGGTAAAACTCAACTATTTAACTCTAGGGGACTTGTAAAATGAAAAAAAAGTGGTGTGTTCCTTTAAAGGATCAAACATATTACTCTTAAAGAGTATCTGAACCTTTTCCATTCAATGAGAGATTTTTTTCTCTTTCTCAGCTTTACTGTTGTTTGATTATTACTGATGACATCATTGACAGCGGAAGCTGCATTCACACTAATAAAACACATGCACACAACACTCTTTACAAAGCGCACAAGCATTTGAAATGTCCTTGTAATTTGCTTCAACCCTTCTGAAACTTTATGAAAGATTATTTTTTGGAAGGTGTAAGTGGTCTGTGTGAGAAAATGGAAGCAAGCAGAATAAAGGTGTTTCTAAAGCACACGCAGCATCACCGCGCATTTGTGTTTAAAAACTACATTCAGAATCTATTCTGAAATTCTCAGAATCAATCCAGAATCGTTAGAGAGAGAATCGCGATGCATCAGGTTTTTTTTTTTTTTTTTTTCTCCCGCCCCTAGTTGTAACATGTACATCTGAATCAGTAGCTGGAAGTAGTAAAGCAAAGACTCAAAATAAGAGTCCTGGTGTACTTGTTTATAAATAAAAGTCCCTCATTATGCATACAATATTTTATTTCTGTATATTATTTGTTTTGGAAATTGTAACAATAAAATAAATCATATCTGGCTTTTTTCGTAACTTGTATTTTCTCTCTAGGCTGCCCATCATGGGATGGAAAACTAAGAACATTATTTCTGGATTCAAATATATATTATAAATATATAAGTTATATATTTTGTTGACTTGTATACTTACATTATCCCAAATGTTTCCAAGAATGTTTAAATCCAGAGAAATAAGCAATTTTAACCAGGACACGGACCTTGCATCGCCTATCAATGACATCATACTGCATTACCCTCAATTTTCAATTTTCCGTTTTATTTTTGTAGAAACAATGGAAACACCAATTTTCTCCATCATACAATGTGTTTTAAAATGAATTGCATGCCACCCAGCATTTATTAATATGATATTCTAATATAGATCAAGCTTACCGCAAGTGTCTCATAGCTGCAGAGTAACGTTATAACATAATTTTAACAAACTCAAATGAATCTAATATGATATAAAAGCGCTGCATTACCCCACATACGCTTGACTTGAATAAGCGGAATCAGTTATTTAGTTTTGAAATTACATCAGGTTGAGTTAATAATTTTTTGGGTGAACTATTACTTTAATGCGTAAAAGTAAAGGTGAACACAACAGGTTAGCCTGTTTTTGTTTTGTGTGTCATATATTTACAGCCATAAATGGGTCTCTGTGCTTGAGTCATGTGACGAGCCGTGTCTGTGGACTGTTGTCATGTTGTGACTGCTGAAGGCAGCATGTATGTCATGGGGGTTAATGTGGATGTTTGTATGTTGTGCCATTTAAACCCAGCAGGTGAGGGTTCACATGTCTGGCTGTCTGTTGCTCGTGTCTCTTGCTTTCTTTCTGTCCCGTTTAAGCCTATTTCACACATACACCATCTGTAGTCCGTATGCGATGCAGGAGCATCACACGCTGTTGTGCTTTCACATATGCCGCATTTGCAGTGCACATGATTCGCGGTTGGATACCACATTTTTATTTCACATACAAAAGTTGTTACTGAACATGGCTTGTCAGCATTGCAATTCTCTTTGTATACACTCTTTCATAGATGTCACGTTTAAACGCACTACATTTAAACACAGTTTAAATTAATTATATTTATAGTACTTTAGATTTATTTATAACGTTGCTCATGCAAGTGGCAAAACATTTAAACATAGGCTATATGTTAAAAATCACAAACATTTTAAATTAAAACGTACAATAAACAAAAACAGCCGACTCTCATCTTTTCTTACATTTTTTTAAATATTTTTACAAGAAATCCTGCAGGTCATAAAGAACTTTTTTCCACCTCCAAAAAAGGACAGGTGCTATCCATTATGTCTCCTTGTTTACCTAAATGCCAGGTAAGGTGACGTTTTCCTTGCTTTACCCAAGGCAAAAAGCTGTGTTGTGAAACAAAGTAGACTTTATATGCATCTGTGGTGAAATTACTAGATTTTCACATCAATAAATATTTATTTTAATAATACGTACTGCAAACAGCGTTAGAGAGCGTAGTATGCAGCACATGTACCTGTGGCCAATAGAGCTGATCATCAGACAGTTACTTATGTCAAGCCCAATCATCTCTTCCTAAATTATCATGTACCATGTGTATGTAACCTGTTAAGAGCACTGGTTGGCTTCAAGATACAAGACATCAGTATTTGTATTACTATGTTCTTGTTGTGTTTGTATTGTATATGTGCACTGGAAGCTAGTGCCCATTTGTGGCTGTTTGTGCAAGGTCACGGCCTAAATTTAATGTGATGAATGACCTACACCCACCTACACCAACATGTCAGCAAGAGTTCCAAGACTTATACTATATTGCCAAAAGTTTTGGGATGCCTGCCTGTACATGCACATGAACTTTAATGACATCCCATTCTTAATCCGGAGGGTTTAATATGGAGTTGGCCCACCCTTTGCAGCTACAACAGCTTTAATTCTTCTGGGAAGGCTTTCCACAAGGTTTAGGAGTGTGTTTATTGGAATTTTTGACCATTCTTTTAGAAGTGCATTTGTGAGGTCAGGCACTGATGTTGGACGAGAAGGCCTGGCTCGCAGTCTCTGCTTTAATTCATCCCAAAGGTGTTCTATCGGGTTGAGGTCAGGACTCTGTGCAGGCCAGTCAAGTTCCTCCACACCAAACTCGCTCATCCATGTCTTTATGGATCGTTCTTTGTGCACTGGTGCGCAGTCATGTTGAAACAGGAAGGGGCCATCCCCTTCCTGTTTCAACTTGACCACAACGTTGGGAGATTGAAATTGTCCAAAATGTCTTGGTATGCTGAAGCATTAAGCATTCCTTTCACTTGAACTAAGGAGCCAAACCCAACCCTTGAAAAACAACCCCACACCATAATCCCCCTCCACCAAACTTTACACTTTGCATAATGCAGTCAGGCAAGTACTGTTTTCCTGGCAACCGCCAAAACCAGACTCGTCCATCAGATTGCCATACAGTGAAATGTAATTAGTCACTCCAGAGAACACATCTCTACTGCTCTAGAGTCCAGTGACGGCATGCTTTATGCCACTGCATCTGACGCTTTGCTTTGCACTTGGTGATGTAAAGCAAGGAACACACCAAACCGACACCGACCAACGCAGTGGCGATGAAAGCAGACTGCGGAGTTGGCTCATGTCGGCAGCGTCTGGGTCCAAAGTTGCCTTAACACATCAAGCCGACGCTCGACATCCGACAACCAAGTAACACGTCCGTTCTGCACCTGCGTAAGAGTAAATAGCTGTAAATACCAGCTGGTGGCAGTAGTCTGTTTTCATTATTCAAAGCGGGAAACTGGAAGAGCTATAGGGATATAAACAAAATAGCTCAGAATCTCGCTCACCACAGATGGTCACTTCTGTTTTTTTCTCTCGTGCACTGGTTCGCTAGCTGAACAGCCAATCAGAATGATCAGATGGCATGACTGACCGACAAGCCCCAACGCCGATTCAACATGTCGAATCGGCTAAAAAATAGCCAAAAAGGACCAACGTCAGCCGACGGTGCGGAACAAACTGAGAAAACTTAGTTGGCCGACGCACGAAAACTGCCCGACGGCCGACCGTCGGCTTGGTGTGTTCTGGGCTTAAGGCTTGGATGCGGCTGCTCGGCCATGGAAACCCATGCCATGAAGCTCTCTACGCACTGTTCTTAAGCTAATCTGAAGGCCACATGAAGTTTGGAGGTCTGTAGCTATTGACTCTGCAGAAAGTTGGCGACTTCTGCACACTGTGTACCTCAGCATGTGCTGACCCCCGCGCTGATTTTACATGGCCTTTCATAGTTTACACTTTACATAGTTTCTGTTGTTCCCAATTGCTTCCACTTTGTTGTAATACCACTAACAGTTGACCATGGAATATTTAGTAGTGAGGAAATTTCATCAATGGACTTATTGCACAGGTGGCAACCTATCATGGTACCACTCTTGAATTCACTGAGCTCCTGAGAGCAACCCGTTCTTGTTTGTAGAAGGAGTCTGCATGCCTAGGTGCTTGATTTTATAAACCTGTGGCCATGGAAGTGATTGGAACACCTGGATTCAATTATTTGGAGGGGTGTTCCAAAACTTTTGGCAATATATTGCCAAATATTGTATATATTTCCATACTTCTATGGAACATAAAAAGATAACTTGATAAATGTCTGTGTATTTTCATTTTTTACACAAAAAATAAATTATACCTTTAAATTTGAAACCAAAACCAAAACCAAAATCTTTATGAGCCCCCTCCCCAGCATTTAAAGGTCCCATGGCATGAAAATGTCATTTTATGAGGTTAATATGTGTTCCCCTAGCCTGTATTTGGTCCCCAAGTGGCTAGAAATTTTGATGGGTGTAAACCGAGTTCTGGCTGTCTTTCTCTGCCTTTGAGAAAATGAGAGCTCAGACGAGTCGATCTGGAATCTTGCCTGTTATGACGTCATACCAGGAAAGGTTACCTCCCCTTCCTCTGCTTTGCCCGCCCAGAGCATTCAGAGAAAATGGATTCAGTTTATGTCAGCACAGGCTTTACAAACAGACTTTACAATATGGATTCTACTGCACCGCCACAAAAAGTGAGTAACAGTGTTTATTAATGCCTGATCTGTGATCAGTGATTTCTGATGTGTAGCTAATCATTCAAGTTCACTCAGACTTTCTTTCTAGATCGTTTAATGATCGCTGTCTTGATGCCCTAAGCGTAATGCATCAATGAGAGCATTTTGTGAGAGAAAACGCGTTGCAATGACGAGATCACTGCATTCACGCGATCAACAGACTGTCTGTGTACTCAATGCTCATCTCTGCAGCCTTTCATGTGATTGGAATAGATCATAAAATAATGCTGTAATCCACACTTTGACGATTCGTTCATCTCGACGGCTGTAATGGTACATTAAATGTTACAAAGTTCGTAGAATAAAACTTCCTCCAGCTCTCCCCGGTTCACGAGTGTGCAGTCAGCCTCTCTCTCTCTCATTCATGCAGTCAGTGCGTGCAGTGCCTCGCTAAACCACGCCCCATCCGCAACATAATCCTACACTCATTTCAAATGCAAAGATGTCAGCCAATCACAACAGTGGGCGTTTTCACTGAAGTCTCACAACAGACACGCCCCTTGAAACAGGACATTCAGCCAGAGGGGTAATAACAGTATAGAAAAAATGCCTTTTATTTCTCAATTATGACATTTTTTTATGTAAAAACCATACTAACAATATAAGTACACCTCAGGAAACATAAAATAATAGAAAAATGCCATGCCATGGGACCTTTAACAAAAAAATAGTTAGCTGTTCCACGCCAGTGTTTTTGATCATTTTCAGAAAAATGTAATGACATATATATATATATATATATATATCTCTGAAAATTCTGTCATTAATTACTCACCCTTATGTCGTTCGACACCCGCAAGACCTCCGTTCATATTCGGAACACAAATGAAGATATTTTTGTTGAAAGCTGATGGCTGAGAAAGGCTTCAGATAGGCCTCCATTGGCATTCAGTACATTTTCACTCCCAAGGCCGATAAAAGGCACTTAAAACCTCGTTACAAAGTCCATCTCACCACAGTGACTCTACAATAATCTTACAATGCGACGACAATAGTTTTTGTGCGCAAAAAAAAATCTAAATAACACCTTTATCCAGCTTATTATTGCCTTCCGCGTGTGCCTCCACGACGCATGCGCGAGAATATGACGTAGCGCCGGGGTTCGGGAATCCATGAAATGCGCACTTTAGTCCCATTTTGAGAACTACGCCAAGACCTAAAGCACGATCAATAAAGAATTCAACAGCTTAGATACGCGCGTCTTCCTCTGCTTGTAAACAAATCGCTTCTGGGTCATGTGTCCGAACGCCGGATCTGCGTCATATTCTCGCGCATGCGTCGTGGAGGCACACACGGAAGGCAATAACAAGCTGGATAAAGGTGTTATTTAGATTTTTTTTGGCGCACAAAAACTATTGTCGTTTCATCATAAGATTATTGTAGAGTCACTGTGGTGAGATGGACTTTGTAACGAGGTTTTAAGTGCCTTTTATGGGTCTTGGCAGTGAAAATGTACTGAATGCCAATGGAGGCCTATCTGAAGCCTTTCTCAGCCATCAGCTTTCAACAAAAATATCTTCATTTGTGTTCCGAATATGAACGGAGGTCTTACGGGTGTCGAACGACATAAGGGTGAGTAATTAATGACAGAATTTTCATTTTTGGGTGAACCCTTTAAGAGACCACTTAACATTGATTTCTCAATGTTAAGTGGTCTCTTAATTTTTTCCAGAGCTGTATATAAAAAAAATAACACAATTTTTTTTTTATTCTAGTTCCATGCATTCCTTTTTCATCAACCCTTGAATGTGGGCAAGTTTCATATAAAAAAGCAGCTTTTGAGCAAAAAGCTGAGAAAATCGCATTTTTGTCAAAGACTACATCCAGATCGGCTACAGAATGATGATCAAACACAGATGGAGTAGATCGAGTCCATCAACACCCCTAATGCTTGCACAGTCCTATAGCTATTAGTAACATATACCCATTCAGTAACATAATAGTTGTTTTTATTTATGTGCTGTTTAATTTTGATCACGTCAATGTTTAATGTTGATCACATCATGTACATCTGCTTGCATATGATCGCTTGTTTTTGTGCACTCTTCTCCTGTGTTTTGATCAGGAGATTTTGTACTTATTCAGAAGATGCATAACAGCGCCCCCTAGCGTATAGCAGCGAAAACACAGAAACACTGAGAATACCATTTTTGGCGGGGAAGCGTCAATATTTTTTGCCCCATATCATGAATTTTCGGGGCATTTTTATTCATTGTGATAGCATTTTTGCCCCTAGCCCCCGTTAATTTCTGACTTTGGTGTGTTGAGTGCAAGCTGGTCCTTCTGTTGTGAGGCCTGTTTCAAGTGAAACAGATGAAACATAGCAAAGGCTGCTACTGCCCAAATCTAAAACAATGTCAATGCTCACTCAGTGCCTTTAACTCAGACAAAATTTAATACTGCTTCAGAGCGGTATTTGAGGCTAACCGTATCCCATCATTCATCATGTTCTGGAACTCGCATACCCTGAAATTAGCTATTAAATATAATTTAGTAGTAAAATATTTTTACATTTGATTGGTACAAAGATGAGTGTATTTTGTAAAATGTTTGCTACTCCTTTTTGTCACTCAAGTAAAAGCATCATCATTACTAAATTGTGTTGTCTGTTACATAGGAACTAATAGAAGTTTCATTACTTGCGTTTTTAAAACACTTTTTACACACTTTATAAGCGTCTCACCAGGTAATCAAAAGTTCTACACACTCTTGTAGTCTTCACGAATTTAAAGTATATAAGAACTGACATCACAAGGCTCCTTATCTCAGCGTTGTACAGCGCATTTTGTGACTCAGAGGCTGTTCTTTGAAGTCCTGCCAACCTAACGTCCTCCATTACCTAGCGTTAGCTGAGTTCAATTGTAAAATCAGTAAAAGTCCTTTTAACAGACGGCTAAATATTTATTTTTTGTAACATTTTGGACGGATTCCCCAACCAATCGCACGTGAAAACTTGTGCTTTTGGTAGCTGCTTTTAAATCAAATTGGCTCAAAAATCTGAGTGGACACGTGGCACCTCGGTTTGAATGGGCATTAAACATTGGGAAATACTGGGAAATACAGGACATGCATCATGCAACTAGACAAGTGGTCAAATGCAAAGACAGCAAGTGTGGGTATTGGGACGGGCCCATTGTTACTATGTTTACAGATGCTCTTCACAGCTATTCCAGCTCTGACAATATGAATGTTGTCAATGTGACACCCATGTATATACGCAGGTTACATAAGTGTACAATATCCCATAGTCAAGTGTTTTACCATGTCTTTTTTCCCGGGAACAGTAGTTATATGTAACTTAATTTTTTATTTGTTATGACATGGTTTTCATTAGCCTCCCCAGAAGTTGTTATTGTACAGATTAACGTGTCCCTTTCAGAATCCATATGTCATTTATGGTTTGAGGTCAGTAATGTCAGTGAGCTCTGTTCTCTAACTGCGGTTAGGTCTGGGAGAAAATGCAAATGTTAACACAAACTCATACCTCCATGCTCACTTCCATCTGCTGTCAGTAGATCCCAATCACAGCTCTCCAAGTCTAGCTATAGTTTATTTGTTGTTTTTATCTGTTCATCTGTTGAACCTCCATTCATCTACAGACATGATCGCTACATAATTTTCTTTTACTCTTTTTCCTGCCCCCCTCTTTTTGATGGATGGATATTTTCTATTCTGTGTCTCTGGAGCTTCTAGGGGGAGTTTCCAGAACCTTGGAGAGCCTTTTTAGATTTAGTGCTTGTAAAACAGTCATCAGGGGGCTGCTCTGAAAATGAATTCACCAAGCCCCCGACCCCCCACTCTACTACCAGTCCAAAAGAGTTCAGTACAACTTCCAGGAATCTATAAAAAGACATTTTTTACATACAGATATAGTAATATTTAAAGTTCGAACACACTTGATTGTGTTTCTCATGACTCATGACGCTTATGTTGAAATGTTTGATGTTAGTTTAGTAGGCAGCTATACATTTTCCCTATGTATCAATTTATTTGTTAAAAAAAAAAAACTCTTTTGGTACAGTACCGTTCAAACATTTGCTGTCAGTAAGATTATATACAGTGAGGAAAATAAGTATTTGAACACCCTGCTGTTTTGCAAGTTCTCCCACTTAGAAATCATGGAGGGGTCTGAAATTGTCATCGTAGGTGCATGTCCACTGTGAGAGACATAATCTATAAAAAAAAATCCAGAAATCACAATGTATGATTTTTTAACTATTTAGTTGTATGATACAGCTGCAAATAAGTATTTGAACACCTGTCTATCTGCTAGAATTCTGACCCTCAAAGACCTGTTAGTCTGCCTTTAAAATGTCCACCTCCACTCCATTTATTATCCTAAATTAGATACACCTGTTTGAGGTCGTTAGCTGCATAAAGACACCAGTCCACCCCATGCAATCAGTAAGAATCCAACTACTAACATGGCCAAGACCAAAGAGCTGTCCAAAGACACTAGAAACGAAATTGTACACCTCCACAAGGCTGGAAAGGGCTACGGGGAAATTGCCAAGCAGCTTGGTGAAAAAAGGTCCACTGTTGGAGCAATCATTAGAAAATGGAAGAAGCTAAACATGACTGTCAATCTCCCTCGGACTGGGGCTCCATGCACGATCTCACCTCGTGGGGTCTCAATGATCCTAAGAAAGGTGAGAAATCGGCCCAGAACTACACGGGAGGAGCTGGCCAATGACCTGAAAAGAACTGGGACCACCGTTTCCAAGGTTACTGTTGGTAATACACTAAGACGTCATGGTTTGAAATAATGCATGGCACGGAAGTTTCCCCTGCTTAAACCAGCACATGTCCAGGCCCATCTTAAGTTTGCCAATGACCATTTGGATGATCCAGAGGAGTCATGGGAGAAAGTCATGTGGTCAGATGAGACCAAAATAGAACTTTTTGGTCATAACTCCACTAAACGTGTTTGGAGGAAGAAGAATGATGAGTACCATCCCAAGAACACCATCCCTACTGTGAAGCATGGGGGTGGTAGCATCATGCTTTTGGGTGTTTTTCTGCACATGGGACAGGGCGACTGCACTGTATTAAGGAGAGGATGACCGGGGCCATGTATTGCGAGATTTTGGGGAACAACCTCCTTCCCTCAGTTAGAGCATTGAAGATGGGTCGAGGCTTGGTCTTCCAACATGACAATGACCCGAAGCACACACCCAGGATAACCAAGGAGTGGCTCTGTAAGAAGCAGGTTCTGGCGTGGCCTAGCCAGTCTCCAGACCTAAACCCAATAGAGAATCTTTGGAGGGAGCTCAAACTCCGTGTTTCTCAGCGACAGGCCAGAAACCTGACTGATCTAGAGAAGATCTGTATGGAGGAGTGGGCCAAAATCCCTCATGCAGTGTGTGCAAACCTGGTGAAAAACTACAGGAAACGTTTGACCTCTGTAATTGCAAACAAAGGCTACTGTACCAAATATTAACATTGATTTTCTCAGGTTCAAATACTTATTTGCAGTGTTGGGAATAACGGCGTTATAGATAAACGCCGTTACTAACGGAATTACTTTTTTCAGTAACGAGTATTCAAACGAATTACTGTTTCTTCCGTTACAACGCCATTAGCGTTACTGAGAAAAAAAATGCGGCGTTACTATAATTGAGCTCACTGAAGTGGTTTCATCCGAACAGGCTCTCTGTCAGTCGGACCTGCAACGCGCGTGTGTGTGTGTGTGCGCGCGCGCGCGCCAGCCATGCGTGTTGGGGGTGGGTTGGGTGGTACACATAACTGATGATGATTGGTGGGTGTGAGACAAGGTTGAGGTTGATAGGTTGAGTTCACACACACACACACACACATATGACGCACATGCATATGCACAGTCAGCGATGGCAGTCCAACGACTTCAAAGGTAGTTTTCGCAAACTGGAAGTATAAGCGCTACTTTTCCCTCGTTGAGGTGAAAGGTAAAAATGTTTATGTAACGTGCAACTTATGCCCAGGAAGAAAGAGTCTCTCCACGTCGGTGGCAAGTAATTCTAATCTAATGAAGCCTCATCATCACAGCCACAACATTAGTGGCTAAAAACCCAGGTGATAACGTGAGCTCCACTACCAGAGGAGTAGTAAAGAAGTACTGATACTATTTACACAATATTTAAACTATAGTAGTGATACTACTGATAATATTTACAATAATGTATTGAATTTGATAGGTGTCTCTCACATTGTCCCACAGCAACATTACAATACATTTGTGTACAGTGTACATTTAATGTACAATGTTTTATAATAGCAATTTATTCTATTTAGTGTCCAATTCATTCATTTAACATATTTAAAATTGGGGGCATCCAAGTTATTTGACATATTTGAACATTTGAAAGAAAAAAAAAGTAACACAGTAGTTACTTTCCCTGGTAATTAGTTACTTTTATAATGATGTAACTCAGTTACTAACTCAGTTACTATTTGCAAGAAGTTACTAGAAACTATAACTAATTACTTTTTTAAAGTAACGTGCCCAACACTGCTTATTTGCAGCTGTATCATACAAATAAATAGTTAAAAAATCATACATTGTGATTTCTGGATTTTTTTTAATTTAGATTATGTCTCTCACAGTGGACATGCACCTACGAGGACAATTTCAGACCCCTCCATGATTTCTAAGTGGGAGAACTTGCAAAATAGCAGAGTGTTCAAATACTTATTTTCCTCACTGTATGTGTGTGTGTGTGTATATATATATATATATATATATATATATATATATATATATATATATATATATATATATATATATATATATATATATATATATATATATATATATATATATATATATATATATATATATATATATATAGTAATGATGCTGAATTTTTAGCTTTATGTTATAAAGTATATTACAATAAAGTTTTTAAATTGTAATATTTCACAACATTACTGTTTTTACTGTTTACAGTACATGTGAACTTTTACAATGCTTTTAAAAGCATCCCAGGATGCACTTCATGAAGTTGAATGAATGAATGTGCACAGTTATAATCTAGAATGGGCGACTCTCAAGAAGATGCAATATGAGAGAGTTTAATTCCTAAAATATTTCATGTTGAAAAGTTCATGAAGCAGCTGAAATATAATTATGAACCTGTTGTCCCTTGTACTGTGGTTTTCTTGTAGGTGTGGTCGCTCAGCAGTGTACCGCACACGTGAAATGGCAGCAAGAGCCCTGGTTCCTTTTGTTCTGGTGACCCAAGTTCCCTCCACTATCCAAACTCTACTGGAGGAGCTGCCTGAAGAACCTGGACCAGGAATCCAACAAAACCACATCCATGGAACATTGCTTCAGGTGTGTGAATCCTCCCTAATCACATGCTCTGTACAGCAATCCATTAAGTTGTGTTACATTACATACGCAGCATCTACAAAAGTATAAAGTATTTGGGGGGAAAAACATTTTTAAAATCCATTGTAAATTATTTGTTATGGATTAGTTTTAAATGGTCCAATATGCTATTTTCTGAAAGATGCTGATACCTGAATTATTCCCCTTTGAAACAATTAAAAACATTGTCGTGTTTGCTGCATTGCAGTATAACATTGCAAGTTTTTGGGGTTTTTTGCATAATAGAAACATTTTATTGTTGGTACACCCAGCAATAGATGGGGGTAAGCAATTGAAACAGCATTAAGGAATGTTGCATGCTCGACTCGAACATGCTTAACCCACATGAGTGCAACAGCAGTAAGCATTTTTGCTAACCTCTATGCCACATCTCTCACACAATAGATATTATTTGATAGAATTGATAGACATGGATACTTGAACCCCCAAAGGATTCACTTGATAGAACGGAATCAACATAAAACTTAGAAGCTTAAGAGATAATTGTAGATTGAGCATGTGAGATGTAGTTTTGACACTAAAGCTGGTTTCTGGGTTTGAAACTGGAATTGTCTGTGAGCATATGTGTGTGGAGAGTGAGACGGACATATCTGTAGATAAATGCTGGGATGAAGATGTGCTTGTGTAAGGGAAGAACTGGATTTGGTGTTCTCTCCTGTCATGGCAGTCATATATCTACCCAAATCTCCTGCAGATGTGGAGGGAATTAGACTATGGTGAGTAATCATTGAGGTCCAAAGGAGGGATTTTGTGTGGGTGTAAAACGATATCATATGTTATAAAATATTTAAAGACCCCCTGTGGTGAAAAACTAGTTTTTAATATTGTTTGTATGACTATGTGGTGTTTTAATATGCTTTAGGACAAACCATGAGCAAACTCATAAGTCAGCACCATAGCGGAGTATATTTTCCTTAAAACTGCAGTGAACCAAAGACAGTTTCAAAAACGCAGTTTGAAGTTGCAGTTGTTCTCTACGTCACAAATGTCGTTATAACCAACCCCGTAGAACTGCATGATTAAAAGATTGCAATATCAATTAAAACACCCACATTATATTGTCTATGTCTATTAAACCTGTGTCTATTACACACCAGAACATTCAAATATGTGTTGTCGCTGCTGCTGATACAGAGAAAGAAGTTATGAAACCGTCTTTTCAACCACACAGCCTTTCATTATTTCAGTGTTACAAATATTCAAATAATCACAGAAGTACTATATTTCAGATATAAACACTGATGTCTACGGTACCGATCGAGTAAATCACCTTTTGAAAGTAAATTGGCCCTTCAAATAATGATTGTATCAATTACATTATGCTGCCAGGTGGCTGTCAGAAAAATGATTTGTCTTTGAATCATTTGTTGAAGAGATTTGTTCAAAAACGCTGTTCATACAGTAATGAAATTAGTGAAATATATGAGTCATTGAATCATTCATTCAAACCAATTTTCTAATTTTATCCAGAATCGTGCAGCTTTACAATCCTGTCAACGTGCCGGACGGGCATTAGCATATCATTAACTATGTTGCGAAGCAGGAGAGTCTCAAGAGAAGCCAGGTTATCCTGCAGTGGTGGCTGGTCAAAAGAGGGCGCTGGGGCGCCGCCCCCATCAAAATTCCAGAAGTATATATGTATACAAAAATGATACAAAAGTGAAATAAAAATAAAATAGTTTACTCATACGATGTGCTGGCTGTTAGTAAGAGCCTCAGCATTTAATAAAAACTGGCTTTGATGGGTTAACTATTTTATATGCTCTTCAATAGGTTTCATGCGATTGAATGCGTGAGGGACGACGGACAAATGGATGTAAATCGGAGTCTAAAAATATACGGGCAGCATGTGACCTGAAGCTGGTCTCTAACTGGTTCTTAAAGATCCCAAACTGCGTCCCTGGCGAATCAGAATTGGATGCGTGTTATTTTATCCAATCTGATTGGTTCTCGTCACCTGTCATTTAACTTTACACTCTTGGCCACTAAAGCGAAAGTGCGCGGGCGACACAGTCACTCCGACTCCGCCAAAACCTTATTAGGATGATCACTTTCGTAGAGATGGCAGCAGTTAAACCAAATTCTTTCACAAGGTGTTCGTTGAAAGAAAAAAAATGATAAAGGATCCCGAACCGGACCAACGCGATTTACAAATCCAGCAGCAGGCCAGTGACAGGACGCAGCTGCACTCGGAGCTTCACAAGCTTGTTATGAGAAACGTAAATGGCCTGCTTGGATGTGTTGTTAGCAATGCCCTTTATTGCTTTCCCTGTCTTTTATTTCTAAGTGTCGGTAATGAAGTTTTGTGGACAACAACGGGGGTAAGAGACCTCAAATATCTAACTGAAAAATGCAAACGTCATGACACTACTGAGATGACTGACTTTAATCAGAGAGTCATTGAGAAATTTGTCATTGAAAAAACACCCCCACAGAAATAATTATCACCAGCCGCCACTGTTATCCTGGTATATTTTTCTGTTGATATGAAAAATCAGGTACATTTAGCAATATAACTGACGTTCTAAGTTGTTCAAAGCGTTACAAATTTTAAGAAGGCAGACTGAGATGGTGAACCGCAACATGGTTTGTGTAACATTAGCAGCACATTATTAGCTGTTTGATAATGTAGTCAAGCAAATGGCTAATCATATTAATTATCGTTATGTGTCCGACATTGTAAAGAGTGATACATAAAACACATTATCATTCTGATACATCGATTTGTAGATGACCCTTTAATTCACTCTTCCACTTATTCTGGCTGAATTAAATTATATGGCTGAATGAAACCAGTATTTCCACTTGGCATTGTGCAGCATTTACTACAGTGAAGTTGACCGAGTGGAACTGGTAGTCTGAGTGTGAATCGGGGTGGAGGCGGAACTAATATGCATATTCATGGATCTGCATATACTAAATAAGCATGGGTAGTAGAGTTGCATTCAAGCTATTTTAAGGCACAAAGAAATTATTTTCACAGGGGAAAAAAACATTTAAATATGTAATTTTGTTAGTTTTAAGGGATACAATTATAGACTACAGGATTGAGCAATTAAAGACCTATTAAGGTGATTTTAGGCAAAATAGCCGTAAAATGATAAATACAGTCAATAATAATGATTTAATGATTTATCACTTTCAACCAATAGGTGGCACAGTTACGAAATTTATGTGGTGTGGTCATAATAAGGGAACAATGACACATGCAAAGATTGGTGTCAATATAGTGTCAATATGTCATTGCAGAGATAAAGCCTCAAGAGGCCTTTTCATTATAAGTATGGACCACATGGCGGTGCTGTTTTGAAGTACCTTAAAGGCATGGTGCTGATGGTACAAACCAAGTTTCGTAATGATACACCAATTCATTTGTAAAGTATAGCATTTTATATCATAATACTGCATTGTAGTCAATAGAAATTTAATATTTTGTTCTATTATAGCGCCACCAAGTGGCACAATCCTACCATTTTTTTATGTGTCCTCGGAGTGAGCCCATACATGTCTGTGTCAATTTTGGTGAAAATATCTCGTTTCGTTTTGGAGTTATAGACATTTATATGAAAAAACACATGAAAAATGACTGACACCTGACTTTGATTGGATTTTACACCCCCTTACTATCAATATTTTGACATTTGGGCTTTAGGGTTCAGCTATCAACCTATGTTTACGAACTTCTGACGCTGGTTTCGTCTCAATCGGAGTAGCGGTTTCGAAGATATCAGCTAATGTTTTTAAAGCGCTAAATTACAACGCTGCACAAACCATACGCCGAAACCTGGCAAGTCTGGTATCGTTGGACTTGGCAAGGATTCAGGAGACAAAAAAAGTTAGTCCAGTGAAAATACGTCAATCACACCCAAAGTTATAAGAATTTGAAAAAAAAATGTATCCAATAGGTGGCGCTGTCTCGAAACTTCTTGAGCTCCTTCAGGGCATCGTGCTGATGACCTAAACCAAGTTTCGTAACAATATGTTCATGCGTTCCTAAAATACAGCATTTTAGCACATAATTCAAAATGGCCGACAGCCAAAATGGCCGACAGCCAAAATGCCCGATATGGTAAAATTGAATATCAGACGACTCGGCATGCCGTCCTGAATCTAACAAGACCACTTTAATTATTTTTGGACAAACAGTTCAAAAGTTATAAGCCAAAACAGCCATTTTTCTTATCTCCGGACCAGTAGGTGGCGCTGCGCTGAAACGCTGCATGTTGCCTCAGGACATGCTTGTGTTGACATGTACCAAGTTTGGTTTGAATGCGATGAAACGTTGCGGAGATATTGACTTAAGTGTGTTTTTGCAAGCGTTACGCAAAATTTGTTTGCGTGTTTATCAAAAACGATGTGACGAATCAACTTGAATTCCATGTTTATTTGTCAACTTGGTCTGAAGATGATCTGGTTCAATTTTCTTGCAAATCGGATGAACCGTCTAGGACGAGTTCGCAAAAGTAGGTTTATCGAAAAATTCAAAATGGCGGGAAAATTTTCATGACGGAAAATGACGTCATATGGTGCAATCAAATCGCATTGAGCCAAGAAATCAGAGGAAAAAAGAATTTAGTTTCTAGCCCTTTTGGTTAAAAAGTTATTAGCAGAAACATGAGTCAAACTTTGGACAGGTGGTAGCGCTAGAGGGATTGAGTTAGAGACTCCAAATTTGCTATGTTGACACTTCAGACTGTCCTCTATGAGTGTGCCAAATTTCATAACTTTCCCGCAAGCGGTTCTATGGGCTGCCATAGACTCAAGAGCGGAAGAAGAAGAAGAATAGGAACGCTAACGGTTTCAATAGGTGCCTTCGCACCTTCGGTGCTTGGCCCCTAATTAAATGCTCAAGCGCATGCATAAAGCTCGGCTCACCAGAAAACATTGAAAGAACTTTTCTGAGATCAGGCAAACAACCAAAAAAGCTAGAATTTAAATAACCCTTTCTTTCACTTACTTCACACATAAATCTAAATTATAAGCAAATTAATAAATAAATAAACTGCAAGCTTAAACACTTACAATAGAAATATCAGTACAAACATTATCAGGCCGACGGACAAGTAGCCTTAACTTCAAATGAAGACTCAGTTTTTCAGAGGTTAGAACACAAGCAAAGTAAATAAACATTATGTTAAAACAAATAAATAAAATGCATAGCTGCAGACGGAAACATTACAACAATATGGACAATTAAGCTTTTTTCAGAATTTATTTTCTTCTCATATTATGAGAAAGGAACACATTCTTGTCCGTGTTTTCAGGGAGAAGTAAACTCTGTCTTGCTCACAATAAAAGATGCACTCGATGGCATGAACATGGAAGTTATCTTAAACATGTCGGGCAGTTAAGCGTGATACTAATTTAGCTTCCACACTCCGCACGAACACTTTGATGTACAGCTAATATTGTTGCACATTTATCTAGGTTAAAATTAATGATAGAGTGAGCGGCCATGTAAAGTGGCTAACATTAGACTACTACTTTAATGTTTTAAAAGATAAGCCATGTTTGCAATGGGTTATTGCAACTAGCAAAAATCAGAATCAGAATGAGCAAACACACAAGAAATAGATGTTGTGATTTTTTTTGGAGCTCTGGATACATAAATACATGCATACATATATGACACTAATAGAAATAATATTTTAAATAAGACTAAAAGAAAAAAAATTATAATAATAATAATAATAATAAAGTGGTATACATCTGGAACAGAAGACGTGTACAGATTTGTGCATTATGTACTGTATATATAGCTGTATAAATAAAAAATGGTCTCACTAAGTGTTGAGGTATGAATTATAGAAACGGGTAGTAGTTGCTGTTATTTGTTTAAGATGGAGATAGCATTGGGGGGAAACTGTTTTTATGCCTAGATGTTCTAGTGCACAGAGATTTGAATGTCTGTCTGCCGGCAGAAGTACAAACAGGTTGTGCCTGGGGTAAGAGGGGTCTGTGATGATGTTACCGGCCTGCTTCTTCACTCTGGAGATGAAGTCCTGAAGGTTGGCCAGGTGCATACCAATTATCCTTTCAGCTGTCCTAACAGTATGTTGCAGCCTTCTTTTTTGCTGGCTGACACAAACCAGACAGTTATAGAAGTGCACAGAACCACTGGTTGATGATCCACTGACAGAAGGATGTGAGTTCAGAGAGTCAGTTTATTCAGTAGGGTATCCAGGATGATGGGGTTGAAAGCGGAGCTGAAGTCCACAAACAGGATCCTTGCATAAGTCCCTGGTTTGTCCAGATGTTACAGGATGTAGTGCAGTCCCATTTTGACTGCATCATCCACAGACCTGCTTGCTCGATAAGCAAACTGCAGGGGGTCCACAAGGGTCCAGTTATGTCCTTCAGGTGGGCCAACACCAGTCTCTCAAATGACTTCATGACCAGAGACTTCAAAGCAACAGGTCTGTAGTCATTTAGTCCTGTGATGGGTTTGGTTTCTTTGGTACGGGGATGATGGTGGACCGTTTGAAGCAGGAGGGAACTTCACACAGCTCAAGTGATCTGTTGAAGATCAGTGTGAAGATGGATGACAGCTGGACAGCACAGGCTTTGAGACAGGCTGGTGAGATACTGTCTGGGCCTTTGGCTTTTCTTATCTTTTGTTTCCTGAAGACCCGGCATAGATCCTCCTCACAGATCTTAAGTGCAGACTGAGAAGCAGTAGGGGGCAGGGGTGTTGATGGTTGTGTGAAGAGACGGTCAGAGTGGGTGTGGGGTGTGAGACCTGGCTTTTCAAACCTGGAGTAAAACACATTGAGATTGTCGGCCAGTTGTTGATTCTCCACAGTGCTGGGGTATGGTGGCTTTTAGCTGGTTGTGGCTTTCAGTCCCTTCCATACTGATGCAAGGTCGTTAGCTGAAAACGGGTTTTTCAGCTTTTCAGAGTAGCTTCTCTTAGGTACTCTTATCTCCTTATTCAGTGTGTTTTGGCCTGTTTGCACAAGGCTTGTCCCCACTCCTGTAGGCATCCGCTTTGGCCTGGTAAAGCTGTTTAAGTTTTGCAGTGAACCATGGCAAATCATTGTTACATGTTACAAATGTCCTGGTGGGAACACGCATGTCCTCACAGAAGCTGATGTAGGATGTCATGTGTCAGTGGCTGCGGCCTCAAAAACTCTCCAATCAATGCAGTTGAAACAGTCTTGTAGATCCTGCTCTGTTTGGTCCGTCTCTTTACAGTTCTTACTACAGGCTTAGCAGATTTAAGTTTCTGCTGGGAGAAGATGAACCAAACAGTCTCAATGCCACTCAGGGGACAGAGTGATACGCATCTTTTGAAACAGTGTAGCAATGGTCCAGTATGTTACTGTCCCTGGTGGGGCATGTGATGTGCTGTCTGTATTTAGGCGTTTCGTGGGTGAGATTAGTTTAATAAAATCAGAATCTTTCTCATCCAAGCATTTTTGGTGGCCGAAGTTTCAGTGCTTCCTTGGTTATTTTTTGTTATTGACGTTTTAATCATGCTACTTGTCTCACAAGGCAAGTAAACTGTTCTTTCTTTTGCCTTTCAAAAAAACTTTTCCTGGACAATTGGACAAACATTAATGTTGAGCACTTATAAGAGACTTTTCTCTTACTTTTTGTACTGACCCCAAACTTTTGAACTGTAGTGATATTTTTATATGTACACTATTTTTTTATTCATATATTTTTTATTTAAAAAATGTATTAGTTAACCTTTGTTTCGATAATCTATTTTACACATTCTAGTAAAGTAACTTTGCCAACTACATGTCAATTAACACTCCTTAGATAGTTAGGAGACTGTTTATTTAATATCTGTTAACACTTGGTCCCCCAACAGACATTCTACTGACTATAAGTAACTTCTCAACTACATATCAACTTATTCTAGTAAACTAAACCCTAACATCTAGCCCTAACCTAACAGTCTACTATGGTCTGCTAATACTCTAATGAGAGTAAGCTGACATGTAGTTGCAAAGTTACTGTATTATTTGTTGTTATGCACAGTTCCATTCTGTTTTGATCCTGTTTGCACTGTAAAAGACCAATAAGCAAGCATATATCAAATATAAATAAAAAGAGAACTACATGCACTATGAAAGAGACAACAAATGAAAGGGAAACGGATAGTGAAAGGGCTGTTTATTTTCCTGTATTTAACCTTTTGTCGATTCCGATTCACTGTGTCACAGTGACTCTCTCTTGACTCTTTGAATATGGAAATTTTGGATGTTTGTGTGTACGACAAGATTAGGGACAGATAACAGACGCTGCACATCTTGTCTGTGTGTGTGATGGGGGGCTGGGGGGGGGGTGAAATATGTTCAGATCAGCTTGTGATAATGTAACATTTTCATTGGAGAACTGCCCTCATGGTGCTATCTGATGTGAATACCTGAACTGCATGCAGGAATGGTGTACGTGTGTACCGCAGCATCGCCTAAGAGATGGATAAAGATGGCACTGCGCATGCATGGCTTTGTTTTTGTGTCCGTGTTCGTTTTAAAAACCTTAAAGGCATAGTTCACCCAAAAATGCTGTAATCATTTACTCACCCTCATGTCGTTCAAAACCCAAAACACTAAACTTATTTTTGGGTGAACTATCCCTTTAAACTGGAGTCTTTTATGTGCAATGAGAGTTGACAAAAAATAACTATAATATTCTAGACCTTGATAATAGCTGGTAAAAAAAATTTGATTAGGACTTACAAAACTTACCACCATGTTATTAAAGGTCCCATGGCATGAAATTGTAATTTTATAAAGTTTTTCAACATTAATATGAGTTCCCCTAGCCTGAATATTGTCCCCAAGTGGCTAGAAATTTTGATCATTGTAAACCGAGTTCTGGCTGTCTTTCTCTGCCTTTGAGAAAATGACAGGCCAGACTAGCCAATCTTGAAGTCTCCTGTTATGAAGTCATAACAGGAACGGTTACCTCCCTTTCCTCCACCCAGAGATTTTTGTACGCCCATGCAAGCGCCATATTTGTCCTCGAGAGATCATGGCTTGTGAACGAGTGAATGCTGGCAGTTTCTGGATGTATAAACGAAAACAGAAGTCTTTTTTCAGTTCCTTCTGATCTGTGATCAGTGATTTCTGATGTGTAGCTAATTATTCAAGTTCACACAGAACTTTATTATTCGTGCACACGCTGCGGCTTCTCTCTCTCCCGACAGAATGGTGTTTTCTATCTTGTGAGTCAGTGTTTTTGTACGTCCTCATCGCGTCTATCTATTCTACAATGTGCATACAGTCATGAGTTTCTGCTCAGCATCGGCAGACTCACATCTCTTTAGAGATAAACCTCACACACGCCGAAGCTCGGGCTGCACTGGCCGGTCGGCCTTCAACATCACCGACCCCCAGTACTGCATCTGGCCCACAGCGGCGCCGCCATACGCGGCGTGAGATTAAGCAGAAGGGGGGTAAGCGTGAGCGTATCCGGGCTAGCCAGCTATCCCCACAATAAACTGGATTACATTCGAATCAACACTTACTCGTAACTTGCTCATCTTGAAAGCTGTAATGGTACATTGCATGTGTTACAAAGTTGGTAGAATAAGGATGAAGTCGGACTCGGCGTGACTGGGACTCGTGTTTATTCAGAACTCTCAGATACAAACAAAATAAACTTGCGCTGACAGACAGCGCTCTCACAAATCAGTAGTTACTATAAATAACTTTGTTAGCAATCGCTCTGTCTCTGGTCCGTGATGTCAGGTTCGCGAACAAATCATTCTTTTGAACCGGTTCTTTTTAGTTAACCGAACCAGTTCACCAAATCGGACTGAATCATTCTAAACGGTTCATGTCTCCAGTCAGCGCTGATCCATAATTTACTAGAGTTACTAACTTTCTGACATGAGTGACAGCCCCTCCGACTAGAAATAAACGAATAACCTGTAGTATATGCTAGTAACTAAAACAGTTCACTGAACTGAGACGTACTGACAGAACTGATGAGAAGTGAACTCAGGTCCATCCGTCTCTCTGGCAGCAGGCTCTGCTCGTGCCTGGTAGACCTCGTTAAACCACGCCCCCTCCGCTACAAGATCTGATACTCATTCAAATGCAAAGATGTCAGCCAATCACAACAGTGGGCGTTTTTACTGAAGTCTCACAGCAGACACGCCTCTTGAAACAGGGCATTCAGCCAGAGGGCAAACATCAGTATAGAAAAAATGGCTTTTATTTCTAAATTATGACATTTTATGATGTAAAAATCATACTAACAATATAAGTACACCTCAGGAAACATTATAAAATAATAGAAAAATGCCATGCCATGGGACCTTTAATGTAGGTTGTTTGCTAGGGCATTGCTTTTCAGTTGCTAAGAAAACATGTTAGATGTTGCTTGATGTTGCATGTTGCTTCTCGACCAATCACCACTTTCCTTCTTTAACAACATGTGTGATGTCATCAAGAAGGCGGAACTAGCGACTGCATAAACAACATGTTTGCAATATGTTTGCATAAACAAACAACTGAAGTATTAGCTTAATGCTAATTCCAGTACTCACCGGGTTGTTGAAGCACCTCCGCTATCATTTATCCACTACCGCTAGCATTTATCTTTTGTCACTCTGTCATGGTAGTCCCTCGAGGAAACATTAAGACAGGGGTATTGCTGTAAATAGCTCCACAAACCTTTCCTCCATTGCATAATTCCACCTAGCATCGTCTCTCTTTTCGCCATGTTTTAAATCTGTGTAATCTTGTCATCCACAATGGCTGCATCCGAAAGCTTTGATATGCTTTCAGACAAACCATGTGCAAATTCATAAGTTTACACCATTGCGGAGTATTTTCTCCTTAAAAATTCAGTGAACCAAACAAGACAGTCTCTGATATGCGCTTTGAAATCGCTGGTGTTTCTTATGTCACAAACTACCTTGTATCCAATCACGTCAACGTGTGGGCAGGGCTTTAGCATCATCATTACTATGCTGTGAAGCAGGGGAGTCTCGAGAAGCCAGGTAAGCCTGGTATATTTTTCTGTTGATATGAAAAATCGGGTACCTGTAGCAATATAACAGGTGAATTTTATATATGATTTATATTATGATGTTATGATGAACTGTATGCCTTTCTCCACTGATGTTCTATGGTGTTCAAACCGTTTCTAAGGATGCTGATTTTTAGATATGGTTATGGTTACACATGGTTTGTGTAACATTAGCAACACATAATTAGCTGTTTGATAATGTAATTAAGCAAAAGCCTAATCATATTAATTGTTGATATGTGTCCGACGTTGTAAAGTGCGATACCTTTGTGCAGCGTTTACTACAGTAACTTGAGTAAAAGTTGACCGAGTGGGTCTCTGAGCTGGTGGGAGTGAGTGGAGGCGGGGCTAATTTGCATATCCCTTGGTCTGCGTATACCAAATTTAAGCAAGGGTGTAGTTACATTCAAGCTATTTTACAGGGGAAAAAAGTTATGAGTTTTAAGGGATACAATTATTGACTAGAAGGAGACTTAAAAATGCTGCCTTCAGAGGATGCATTCCAATGTAGAAAGACATTAAGGCATGTCCGAATCCAATGTTAGCTTCACTTCCTGTCTCCTGAGATACCTTCATCTGATACATTTTTCAAGGCAACTTAGATGTATCCTTCGCTGCCTTTGAAATCCTGTGCTTTCCATTCTGTGACAGTTGAGCTAAAAAATAAATATGCCATCTGAAAGTTGTGGTTGGTGATCAGATAATTTTTCTGGTATGGTGATATCTGAACCCATCATAAGACTGGTCATAACTTTATGTCAGTTATATAATGTAGATTGTTCTAATTTGAGGCAAAAGACCATTTCCCCAAGTTTTAATTGATATTCTAGATTCTAGATATCACCCACCAAAAAGTAATCACAATCTGTAGTACAAATAATTAATCACTTCAACTTTCCTTTGGACATTACTGACCATAAGCAAATGTAACAGTGTGTTTATGCTTAAACAGAAAACCGATATGGCTAGAGAAAGTGAAATACGAAAAAAAAAAAAAAAAAAGCCTGTGGGTGGGAGGAAAACGGGTTTCAGATGTTGTTGTCTCGGCCCTGAATTAAAGACTTTTTGTTGTTCTGTTGAAGCGGATGTGTGTAAGCCTACATAAAAATAGCTTCACTGTATATACACCTTCTGTAACACAACACACCCACAGTCCTTGATTTGCATTACAGAGAGTTGATATACCAGGATGAAATGAAGAAGTGTGTCAGCACAGTGTTTCGAAGTGCCATTTTGATTACAAAACCAGCTCTGCGGAGTAAACGCTTGAACCCTGCAGAGTTCACTTAAAAATCCCTGTTGACATAACTCACTGGTTCCCTTTAGAAGCCGGCTAACGAGGGAAACAGATTGAGCAGCACTAACCTAACCTGATGCATCGGCAACAACTTTTTTCCAAAAGTCCTAGGTAACATCCAGGATCCACGGGGAAATTAATCCACTGTGTGTTTTGAAAACATTAAATCAGATCAGCAGACATACTGCACTCAATGCGGGTCTTCCACGCACACACACATGCTCTCGAGGTAGTGTTTACTGATTCAGTCCTCTAACCATTGTCTTAGAATTGAGTCTTTTGTTGTTGTTGTTTTTAACTGAGCGCAGTCCAATGTTTATTTATATATTTTTTGAAAGCAGTCCCAGTCTGATTTGTTGTTTTTTTTTAAAAAGGGAATGAAAAAGAACAGCCCGATTATTTTTATTATTTTTGTGACAGAGAAAATTTAATTACAAATGAAAAAATGTATTTTAACATGTCAACTAATAATATGTGCATATCAAATAAATGTTAAATTAATATAAAGACGCCAGACAGAGGTTTTTTATGTAATGGTGCTCTTTTACTTTTCTTGCACACCAAAAAAAACTGAATATTTCTCAAAGTGCATCAGAGTGGAAGAGAAGTGTGCATTAATGAATATATTACCTTTCCTCAGATATTTTTTTTTTTGCTCGTAGCTCCACCCACAGTGAGACCTCATTGGTCTAAAATACCACTCTGCATAACTGTGTATTAAACATTTTGGGGAGATCCTGATTTGCATTGAGATTAATCTGGCATGATTTTTGTTTTCAGTATTAACAAGCAAATTATTTGTCACACGAAAATGTCTCATCCAACCCGGTTTAGTACATGTCATTGTGTGTGTGCGTGTTCCTCCTCGGTTGTGCATTGCTGCCAACGCTCTGGATTGTGATCGCTTCAAACAGCCTTGAAACACCCACTCACACAAGCTTTGTTTCTTCTTTAAGGAAAAGCCTATAAAAAAAAGTCAAACTGATGAGACAAATGAGCTTAATTAGATTTAGATTGTGTCCAGACTTTCCAAATCTTCTCATAAAATCATCCGCACACAGATTGGCTTTTAAAACGTTTCCTTGCAGTCTTATTTCACAGTCGACCCAACGGCCTTAGTGTGTCAAAGGTCAGCATCTAGGACTGCATTCAGGCAGTGTGCTGGTGTTTGTTTTTGCATGTTTCTTTTCTAAATGTGTGCACGTCTCTCTGTACGCTGAATTATGGACCTCTATGGGGTGTTTATTTTTGCCCTTAGACGCTGCCATCGGTTTGTGGTCAGTCACAAGTTGTGTAGTTCGTCACTATAAATACACACACTTTTCTCCGAGGGCGCAGAAGAGGCCGGCCGTCATGGGCCTTCCCACCCGATGGCACAAGCAGGCCTGGGCTAGATGTGTGGGAGACAGGGTGTGGGCCGCTAGTGTCGGGGGGTGTCCGCAGCTTGAAGGCCAGGCCTGGTATTTCATGGTCAAACTTGTTTTGCCGTGTGCCTCTCCCTCCCGGGGCATAATGAGTGGCTTCCACATTGCGGCTGTATCCCAGTAAAGAGACTATTTCAGCCTTCTCTACACTCTTTAACCGGGCATGCATAGAGCCATCTACTATCCTTAAATTTCTTTCTCTCTCTATAGACTGTTATATGCATTGATGTTAATTGAACTAATAAATAAGAAAGACATATTTCAGATTAAGAAAGATTAACTAATAATGAAGAATCTGATCCGTCTTTCTAATTTGTCTGGTGCTTTTCCAATTGCTATGTCTGATCTCCATCTGATCCCTCTGTGAATTATCTGTCTAATGCCTTTTTGTTGTATGTCTGATTCCTTATTCCTGTTTGATGTCTATCTAATATCAGAGTTTATATTTTGAATTTGTATTTCTGGTGACTGATTAATTGGTATAATTTCGATCTGATCTCCCTCTAATCTATCTGATCCCCTGTGATTATCTCTCTGATTCGCTATTTGATCTTTTTTAATGTCTGTCTGATCTCTCTGATTCATCTGTCTGAATTTTGTTTTTGATCTCTGTCTGATCTCTCTCTCCTCCTCTGATTTGTCTATCTGATCCCTCTCTTATTTGACACATCTTTGATTTATGTATTTGACATCTCTCTTTGATTCTGTCTGATGTGTCCTGTCTGATCGCTCTCTTATTTATCTGTCTGAAATCTCTCTTTGATCTCTGTCTAAACTCTCCCTGATTCCTCAGTCTGATCCCTTTTATTTATTTCTCTGATCTCCGATTTATGTATCTGATATTGCTCATGCCTTATGATCTCTCTGATTTAAGTCTGATTTCTCCATCTGTGATCTATGATCACAATTAAGGGTAGCAATGGGTACACAGACTCTGCTTCTCTGCTTCTGATCGGATTATTTCACTGTAGTCTGATGGTACTGATATCTCTGTATAATTTTTTTTATGAACACACTATCTTTTTCTCTCCAACTTATTCTAATAGTAAAGGTGTATCATCTCCTTCACAGGTGCTGTCATTGTTACGTTCCTACCTGACAGACACACACAGACCCCAGTCAGAAAATAAGCAGGACTGTGACCTCTCCAGTGCCATTTTTCCACGGCTGTGGCTCGCTACAAGGTGGGTACTGTCAGGGTTATACATTGGTCACTACTTTTTCACTATATGCATATATATCAGCAAAAACAGTGTGCGTACAAGCAATTTTGGTTTGGCTTTAGCTAATGACATTCTTTTACAAAATAACATAGCAACTCGTTGGTGTATAAATTGAGCTCTCTCTGTTCTGAGCTCCTGTTTCAAAGGCTACTCTCTGCTCACTGACCCAGCGCACAGACAGCAGCACTGCAGGGAGAGTGACACAGCCACATGCCCTTTGACCACTCTCACTCATCCATACTGTTGCTTTATAACAAACTCCTTAATGAGGGAGAGAGATTTTGTGTTGAGTAAGATGGAACAAGTTAGCAATGAAATATTAGCATACTGGACAGTATACACTGTATGCTGCCTGCTAGAAAAGTATGTGAAACTGCATCCAACAAAAAACATTTCAAACAATTGTATGCTATATTGTCTCATGACAGTGCTACACTATATTGCCAAAAGTATTGGGACACCCCTCCAAATGATTGATTTTTGGTGTTCCAATCACTTCCATGGCCCCAGGTGTATAAAATCAAGCACCCAGGCATGCAGACTACTTCTACAAACATTTGTGAAAGAATGGGTTGCTCTCAGATGTGAAGTCAAGCATGGTACCATGATAGGTTGCCACCTGTGCAATAAGTCCATTCATGAAATTTCCAACTAAATATTCCACGGTCAACTGTTATTAGTGGTATTATAACAAAGTGGAAGCAATTGGGAACAATAGCAACTCGGCCACGAAGTGGTAGGCCATGTAAAATCACAGCGCGGCTAGGGCATGCTGAGGCGCACAGTGCGCAGAAGTCGCCAACTTTCTGCGGAGTCAATAGCTACAGACCTCCAAACTTTGTGTGGCCTTTAGATTAGCTCCAGAACAGTGCGTAGAGAGCTTCATGGAATGGGTTTCCATGCTGAGCAGCCGCATCCAAGCTTTAAATCACCAAGTGCGTCGGATGCAGTGGTGTAAATGCACAGTGCAGTTGAGACATGTTCTCTGGAGTGACGAATCACACTTCTCTTTCTGGCAAAGCGATGGATGAGATGGTTTGGCAGTTGCCAAGAGAACTGTCCTTGCCTGACTGCATTGTGCCAAGTGTAAAATTTGGTGGAGGGGGGATTATGGTGTGGGGTTGTTTTTCAGGGGTTGGGCTTGGGCTTGGACTTGGGCTTGGCCCCTTAGTTCCAGTGAAAGGAACACTTAATACTTCAGCATACCAAGACATTTTGGACAATTTCATTTAGTAGTATACCATTCCAAACATGTTCAAAGATGGGATGAAAATGGCAGAATAATGAAAGAGAAACTGGAGATAGAGGGATAAAAATGAAATTACAGCGATCCCAAACATCTGACCATATTTCCCCATAATCCTTAGCTTGGTAATTTGTTGAATTCTGAGTAATATTTTGTGTTTAAAGAGCAACAGAGGAACACAAAAAGATGAAGCCAGGCATTCAAAGAGAGGGAGAGTTTGTGTTATTAATATCTCAGTGATGAAATACTGACGTCAACCCTGAACACTGGCCCTCTTGTTCTCGCCCATGCCCATGAGCGTTTGCTGTGCACACACAACACAACACACTCGCACTCGCACTCACACTCACACACACACACACACACACAGACACACACTACTGATTTAGTCTTCCATATACTTACCGCTGTTTCTATCCACACACACACATAAACCCTCTCCCAAAAATGTTACCCCTGCAGGTTTGTCTGAGACAGAGGGCCCAGAATTCCCTTTGTGCCCATGGGGCAGCACATGTGATGCTTTATGCTAGCATCTACAATCAGTGTGAACTGAATTGTTCTGCTCTCTATTGCAGCCAGGATACATTATCAGTCACTCTGACGATAATACAGTGGTTCAAAAGTGTTTTGACACATACGCCCATTTCCTTGCCTCATCCTTGCTTGGTTGTTTTTTTTTTCATACGTTTTTATCTGCACTTCTGGATGCATTTCTTATTTTTGACAGTAGATGGTGATATAAGTTTTCCCACTGGCATAAAACATTAGAGATCCTTCTGAGACTAACTGTAAGAAATAAATGTATAGTCATTAAGTTAATTTTAAAAAAATTAGCTAATTGCTAAAAAAAAAACTGTATTTTACTGTTCATTTTTTGAATTACTTTATTTCTGCATTTGCATTAATTTCTACTTTACAATTTCAATGATGACATTCTCCTTCAAATATCCACCCTCTGTATTTTTGTTATTTGTTTGTTTTTAATCCCACCCTGTGCATGTCACACTTGAAAAATAAAGTGATGTTACTGTACAAATGCAACAAAATGCTAAAGTAAAAAATTATCATCAACTTAATCTCTCTCTCACACAAATTGACAGGCGGAATCTGTGTCTGGTAACACGTGGTGCGTTTCTAGACCTGCTGGGCTGTCTTGTGGTTGTATTCCTGTTCCTGTGTCAGGTAAGAGCTCAAAACACTGTCTGTAGCAAAGTAAGTGTAATGTCCTTTTTTCCAAATGTACAACTTCCAGTCTAGTTATATACCAAGGAAATGTGGTGTCTGCTTGAATGTGTGTTATTTTGAGTGTGCTGGAGGCCTGTGGGTCTTTGAATAAGAAAAACGCTAAACTGTCTCTGACAGATGGTCCAATTGTGCCCGTGTGACCCAGTTAAAAGGGGTGGAACTGCGTGTTTGCATGCCCCATGTGTCGCACACATGTGGGCATGGTGGCGGTGTTTATCATTTTAAAACAAGCATACTCTTACAGTCCCACCCGCCTGCCATCACTTACATAACAAACGATGGGTGCACTCACTCTCTCTCACACACACACACCACACACGCGCATGCACGCACGCGCACACACACACACACACACACGACGCCTTGTGCTGTGCAGAGATTTATTTTTACACTCTGCCCTGTACTCTCAGTCTTAACACCCTCTTAATCTCTGTCTACCTTTCCTTTCATTTCTCTTAACGTAAATTATCACTCTATCTGTCTCTATATTTCACACTCTTTCTGGCGTTTTCCTCTCTCAGTTTAAGGAATCGCCTATAAATAAAAACTGTCAAAATTCTCAAAGCCATATATCTACTTTCTACTGGATAATACAAAAAGACATATTAGGCTGAATGTTCTTTGCCATACTATGAAAGCAGATGACAAAAAGGAGCTGTCAAGTTAAAATGATTTAAAAAAAGACTTGTATAGATTATATTATTGGTTATATTTAATTTCTATATTCCAAGTTTTCTGAGGTCATATTACATCTTAGTGAGAAACACCAAAATTCTGATTGTTATACACTGAAATCTTCCCTATGCCAGAGCTCCTAAATTAATTTGTGCTTGCTCATATTCAAACTTTCCATGTTGTGTTAGTAGAGAGACATGTAAGGAACAATGCTATTTGTTTTTATTGACATCAATTCCAATGTAGGACTTCAGAAGACTTGGAATATACATTACTGTAGCACAGAAGGCATATGGGCAAATGTATAGTGTTTTTTTGGTCCTTTTGCAACTTGAGTGGCCCTTGTCACGGTTTACTTGCATTGTATGGGAAACATCTTTTTTTACACAGAAGAAAGTAATATGCCATTGGAGCAACCATTTTTGCATTTTGCTAAAATTTCATGTCATTCTAATGACTAATGCAAAGAAATCTTTTGAATTAAAAAAATATATTCAAAGAAGCAATAGATATCATAAACATAAATAAAGCATTTGGACACATTATGGTATGAGATGTTGGGTGGATAAAAATATTTGTCTAATTGTCATTAAAATAAGTGTATTAAGTAATGAATCTTTAAAATAATAAAAAATAAATACAATATAATGGTCCCTAAAAATAGCCTTTAACACTTTATTTTACAGTACCCTTGCTGTACATTACATATACATGCTATAGTAAAAACAGTAAATTGTGCATAATTACAAGCAACCAACCCTAAGACAAACCCTAACTCCATAGCATTACGTGTGTTAATATTACTGAGTAATGCGAGATTCACACTTTTTATTTCTATTGCTCTCTCTCTCTCTCTCTCTCTCTCTCTCTCTCTCTCTCTCTCTCTCTCTCTCTCTCTCTCTCTCTCTCTCTCTCTCTCTCTCTCTCTCTCTCTCTCTCTCTCTCTCTCTCTCTCTCTCCTCTCTCTCTCTCTCTCTCTCTCTCTCTCTCTCTCTCTCTCTCTCTCTCTCTCTCTCTCTCTCTGAAGAAACTAGCTTTTTAATGTGTTACTAACGCTTTCAAACTGGTCAGAATGACCTTAACAATCTGCTTTTTCATTCGTCTTGGAACTATTAAGTAGGAGCTGAAATTTTCTGGGCAGTTCTTGCATGTATTCCCATCCTGATGCACTCCTCACTGAAACAGGACGTGTGTGTGTGCGCGTCTTTGTGTATATATATATATATATATATATATATATATATATATATATATATATATATATATATATATATATATATATATATATATATATATATATATATATATAT
>NC_137111.1:15806670-15838491 GCF_949357685.1 Gobio gobio | reverse complement strand
TCTCTCTCTCTCTCTCTCTCTCTCTCTCTCTCTCTCTCTCTCTCTCTCTCTCTCTCTCTCTCTCTCTCTCTCTCTCTCTCTCTCTCTCTCTCTCTCTCTCTCTCTCTCTCTCTCTCTTATTTTGGCACAAATTGTACTGTATTCCCATATTTCTGTCTCTCAGGTGAATAAATTGTGAATAACACGCGCACATACGCGTCAGTAGGTGGTTGGCAATGTAGGGGTCGCCCACTGTGGGAAAGCATGCTCACATCTGCTCTGCACGTTCCTCAGTCGTCTGGGTTTGTTTTTCACAGTTTGGGTAATGATGGCAGAGCATGATGTAAAATCCATGTGTTCGCGCACGTTGCCGCTTGTGTGTATCGGTGTGTGTTTACTACTGTAGTGAGTACAGACGGCCCACTGTTTTCCTGCACCATAAAATCTAGCTGAACACTTAGAAACAAAAAGATCGCACATGTACTTTAACAGCTATTGCGTCGTAAATGTGCTTGGGCTGTAGTACTGTATTTCACAGAATTATTGAGTGTTCCATCTTATATAAATTGAGAAAGTGTTATGAATAACTGAAGGGATGGAAAAAATGTATGTCATCATTTACTTGGGCAAAAAGATGTTTTGAAGAATGTTCACATTCACATTCTCAAACTCCAAAAAAGGACAAAAAAAGCACATAAAAGTATCATAAAAGTGGTCCAAATGACTGTATATGGTGTATTTGAAGCCTTCTGAAGCCATACAATAGCTTTGTGTGATTAAATAGGCCAGAATTTGTGTGAACATTCAACCTTCAAAACAGGGAAGACGTTATATGGGTTCAGAACAACATTAGTTGTGTAAGGCTGTGTGAGTGTTTTGCCAGTGTTTGATTTCACTGCAATGGGCTTTATTTTCTATTGCCAGTGACTGTAATATTGGTATTTTTATGAGAGGGTAATCTGGTCATTGAGACTTGGTGGTCGTGGCATTGATGAAACCACAGCTTTCTCTGAGTCATGCTGGGGTGGCGGGTGTGTTTGTATGTAATGCCTTGGATGTCTCACTGGGCTGTTTAGGTTTTCATAAAGATTCCAGCACATCCCCAGAACTGCTGTCTCCAAACTCAACACACATATTGTCTGCCACAGTTTGTCCTGCTGAGAAATGCCTTTCATTTCCGGGAGTAATCATTATCATGGTCCTCCATCTCTCCAGAGAGCCAACGATATTAATAAATGCCATAGCGAAGCATCCTTTCTCTCCACCGCACAGCCTCTTCACTCTTATTTCCTTTTTCTTCCCCGTTCTGTGTTTCTCTCTCTCTGTGTTGGAGGAAAACAGACAAAGTGTAAAAGAGAAATAAATCAGCATTGTTAACCAAAGTATGTCTCATGACTGACTAGTTCTCGTCTCCCTCCCTCTGTTAATGATGTTTTTCTCCTGGTGTATTGTTCTGTGGTAATGAGTACTTGGCCTGAGTTTAAAGGTTTGAGAATGGTTACCATCACTCCTCTTATGACCCACTACAGTTTTGTTTCTACTTCATTTCACTTTTCTCTTGCTCTGAATAACTGCGGCATTCTTGGTCTATTTATTGGAACCTGTAGGAGAGTTGTTATATGAAACTAGTGCCTTTTACATTGTGGAAAAGTGTTTCTTAGAGTACATTTTCTGTATGGTTTTTAACATAAATATAAAAACTCATGAGGATCGATAAATGGTCATGTTTTAGTATGATTTAAGTTATTTATACAAGTAATTGTTATGATGTTCTTAATATTTTTTTTTTAGTTTAAATATAATTTATTTGACTTATTTCATTTAAATATAAAAAATAAAAATAGAATTATAATTAATTTTGTATTAATATTAATGTTAATATAAAGGGTTAGTTTACCCAAAAGTGAAAATTCATTAATTACTCACCCTCATGTCATTCCAAACCCGTAAGACTTTCAATCATCTTTGAAACACAAATGAAGATCTTTTAGATGAAATCTGAGAGTTTTCTTTCCCTCTGTTGACAGCTACATAACTACCACTATGATGCTTCAAATAGTTAATAAAGAGCTTTATGTGATGAACAGATTTAATTTAGTCTTTTATTCATATATAAACATTGATCATCCTAAAGCTCAACTGAACTTGTTTGACACGTGAAAACAAACCTCATTGGTTCTTGCGGAAGCTCAAATGTTTAACACACGAGAATGAACCTCATTGGTTCTCGCACATCAAGCGAACATGCTTGAGCTTCCATCTACCACAACTGATGTGTGAGTTGATGAATGTTTATATGTGAATAAAAGCCTAAATTCAATCTGTTCATCATATAAAGCGATCAAGTCGCTCAATTCATATGGATCCGTTTTACGATCTCTTTAGGAACTTTTTGAAGCGTCAAAGTGGTAGTTGCATAGCTGTCAAGAAAGCTCTCAGATTTCATCAAAAAGATTTTAATTTGTGTTCCGAAGATGAAGGAAAGTCTTACAGACTTTATGCTACAGATATGCTGCCCATCATAAATCAAAGCACGAGCCAGACAGGGGTCAGAGGAGAAGACCGGAAAATGTGACATTATGGACAATATTCGTCTGTATTTGCAATACATAAGCCGCGGTTCAGCTGCGCAAGACAAACGCTGCCAGTGTGAATGCACAACGGGCGCGCGCGGCTCCCGCTGCACATTTCACGGAGGAAAGCTTCCACAATCTTTGCGAGTTCAATGCAGGATTTGCACAACGGCTTGTCCTGAAAGATGGATTTAAAAACAGAAGCTGTTTACGGGCCTAAACAGTATGATTTATTTTTCGTCTATGTGTTTTCCTGTAATAGTTTGTATCGTTGTAGCAAGGAAGTAAACAAATGACAACGCTGTTTGGCTCTGCAAACCAGTTTGTTAAATGCTCATTCATACTTAACGTTATCCGACAAACACCTAACGTTACAAACTTTTTTTAAATCTCAACAGCGAATTTGGAATTAGTGTAAATTATTCTTTGATTAGAGCTTTTATGTATTGTTTATCTACATGCTTGTTTATCTACGGGCATGCTAAACATGGTTCTGTGTTTGATTTGGCTACTATAGTAAAGCCAATGTTTAGTGTTCGTTTTGGGTTAATAGTTCTTGCGACCGATATTTGGCTATAATTGTTCTAAAAATACAAAAGTAACGGTGCCATTCAGTAGCGATCACTATAGATCCGCAGTCTTTACTCTTGAGGAATGAACAGGTTCTGCTCGATCATCTTTACTAAAACTGTCTGGGTCCGATTCGGGTTCAAATTGGTATGGTTTTATTGAAGCCATTGTTTCTAATACTACCAAAGCACAGTCTACCGGTAAAGGTAAGGGGCGTGACGTTTCCGACAAACGTGCACTAGGCAGTTAGCGAATCACAACAGCCAGCTAACCAATCTGAGCCCATTGCATATTTTTGAGGGACCGGCTTCATAGAACCCAGAAACCATCAGACCGTTTTTACAAGGAGGGACAGAGAAGTGTAGAATAAAGGTAAAATATATGAAAAATAATGCAATTTTTTTTCAAACGAAGCAACACATGTTACAGTCCACAAACACAATCAAGCCTTAGAAATAATGTGTTTTACCACCTCTTTAACGATCATGAGATGCTGAAAATTCTGTCTTGCCATCAAAGTTACTGTAAATTAAAGTTTACTGTAATTTTGATCAAATAAATGCAGCCTTGCTGAGCATTAGAAACAAATTGTAATAGTGTATCAATTGTGTACATGGTGCATGGTAATGGGCTTACTTGGGAAGATTTTCAAGGAACATATAACCAAGTCTACAGATGTTTGTGCCTGCAACTGAGTGAAGCAAGAAAACATGAGCAAAAGCATGTGGAAATGTATATATGATAAATGACTCTTTAAATAACTTGCCGTCTGTTTCTTGGGTTGACGTTATGTTGCCGATGTCTGTGTCATGGTTCTGGTGATGAGGTATTTTCCACATTATTCCTCTTCTCATCACTACAAATATTTGTCAACATCTCCATCCTGATTTTAAACATGCCTTCCCATCACCCCCTTCTTATAATAATGGTCTGGGTCTGTGTGAACATGTCAACAATTAACATCGTTGAAACAGGTGTTGAGCAATGTCCATGCCCTAAAGAGACAGGCAAGTATACACACATACAAAATCCCCTCTCACACTTGGCTAAATTAGAGTGCACAGCACGCTAGATGCTTTAGGTCAATCTGAGCGTGCTCCGTGAAGCGTACGAGAGCTCTTTTGATACTCTGGTGTCACGGTAACCGGGCCCGTCTCTTGGGGAATGCAGTATGGCCCCACCCTCTGGTCCACTCCTTGTTGAATCATGTGCAGGGCCAGATTGGGTTGCATTGTGGGAGTTGGAAGGGGTCATTTGAACTTCTTGGATGGAGGAGTGGGCTTTATTTAGCTTTGAGAAGAATATTTTGTTCAATAAGGAAAAAAGCATGTTTGAGGCTCTGAAAGCACTTGTATTTCCCAGGATGCTTTTCAGCTTAGCATATAGTGATGTCATTGTGAAGCGGAATCAATATTTATGAACTGTGAAAGTTTTATGATTGTGAAAGTTCAAAGGTAGATCATCTTTCACTAATATAAACCAGCCAAAGTAGTTATCTCATTGCATTGTACACTTTGATATGTCACTTGAGATTAGTTGTGACCCGTGCTGGCAAAATGAGTCACATTTTTTAGAAATTAATTCTTATATTCACATTCTCTACTAAAAAACCTTCAAAATGATGTATGATTGGTTGGAATCAGACAAAAATGACTGAGCTAAACCTACTTAAATTTAATAATCTGCAAAGTCAATTTTGAACAAAATCTAGTTAAAGTTTTCTGAGGGTTCCATAAGAAAATTACCTAGCAACCATACCTTAAAATCCCTGGTAATATCACCAAGTCAACACCAACTGTCCATGATACCTAAATTGTTTGATTTAACATTGAGACACACTGCCTATAATATTAAGACCAACTGTAATGCATGGATCTAATATAATGTTACACATCAGATGTTTTTCCCCAACAGTTAACCAAACGATCACTTAAGACATAACCGATAATGTTTGCATGAATACCTGCCAAGACTGAAATGTTGTAATTCTGTTTATATGTGCATATCGGGGTTGCACTCTAGTAAGATTGTTTTGTTTACATCACCATGAGTTTGAAAATTCCATTTTATTGGTTCAGACTCATGTCATCAAGAATTTGCTATGAATATTCACAAAGTTGGAATGCATGTGCTTTACAACAATACCAAATGTGGTGAGGGGAAGCACAAGTCGTCGAGAAGCCAGTAGAGAAAAACAGCAATTTTTCATGGATTATTAAAGCAAAGGAAATATTTAGGAAGGTACGCCTCTCAGAAAAACCTACAAATAAAGATAATGATTTAGATGTTTAATTACTATTTGGAGCATTGGAATCACTAGACAAGGGTTTAATGAACATATTTTTGTGTGAACCTCAAATCCGAACCTCAAATGTTTCACTTGTTTTGCCTGTAGCTCGTAATTAGCCTGTGCACATTCCAACTAATTTTGGCAGCACAGGTCACAATTATGCTTTAATTTTAGAATATATTTCACTTCTCTAACATCTAATAGAGTTAAACATTGTCTATATTCATAGAGTCTCAGCTGAAGAAACTACGAGAGGAAACTCTGCACATTCTTATGGCCTCAGAACTTGTGGACCCTCTGGGACCCGACGACATAAACCACTCAGTCCCTGGAGCCACACAGTACCTGCTGAGTCTGGCTCACATAGCTATCAGCATCTGTGTGGAATCACCTCACCTCTGGGAATGTCCAGAGTCTGACAGGTTTCAGAGAGATCTCCTGGAACGACTGCTGCAGTGCCCACACTATGATGTTCGGCTGTTTGCCCTGGAACAGCTCCTCAAGACACTTCAGAGGACAGAGGAAAAGTCTCAGCATTGTGGTCAGGGACCCTTGCCCTTTGACCTCAGTGTGTCCAGCCTAACCTCTTTGGCCCTTCACGAGACATACCCGGGGTGTCAAGCAAAGGTGAGGAAACCACCCTTTTGCTCTACACATACTCTACACAACTTATAAAACACACTGCATATATTAACATAAAGAATTTTTAAAATATATATATGTGTGTGTGTGTGTGTGTGTGTGTGTGTGTGTGTGTGTGTGTGTGTGTGTGTGTGTGTGTGTGTGTGTGTGTGTGTGTGTGTGTGTGTGTGTGTGTGTGTGTGTGTGTGTGTGTGTGTGTGTGTGTGTGTGTGTGTGTGTGTGTGTGTGTGTGTGTGTGTGTGTGTGTGTGTGTGTGTGTGTGTGTGTGTGTGTGTGTGTGTGTGTGTGTGTGTGTGTGTGTGTGTGTGTGTGTGTGTATGTATGTATATACATTTATAATAAATTCACTTTGAATCTCTTTACTGTATGCAATTTCATAATTACTTCTGTTGTCTTTGAAATAAGACAAACTTCGTATTGCCGAATGTACTGACAAGCATGTATTAACTAAAATATATTTTAATATAATTTCTGTTGAAACTTGTCATGTTTTAACCTTTGTATTGTTCTTTTCACCATGTTGAAATTCATAAAAACACTGATCACAGAACTCTGTGGCCCTGAGATTAGTGAATTCAGCTGTGGAAATGACGAATAAACATCTACACTGTAAAAACCTGCTGGACAAGAGCTACTAATGAAACTGAATGTCATTTAATTTCCATTCACAGACTCAATACACACAAATGTAATTTCAACTCAGCGCTTTGGCCCTGCAAAGTGAAATTGCAGGCGATTTCCTGTTTAGAAAAAGGAGTCATGTTTCAATTCCTCATAAACACTCAACCAACCATCAATTACCCTCCTGTTTTGCCGTTTCTGTCATTAAGCAACGTTCAAATGGACGGGAATCTGCTTTTCTGGAATGGCGTGTGTGTTTGTGTCTGGGGCTTGCATGTTTTTCCTGTGTGTCTGTTGCAGTGATTTTGTGTCTGTGTGTGTGTGTTCTTAAAAGCTGTTTTATTGGCCAACTGTTAATGTTTAAAGTCCTGCTGTTAGGCTCTAGACTTTCGATATGGCCTGGTTTCCATGGCAAGTCTACTGTTCCACCAAAGCATTCTGGGAAGTGACTAGGAAAGTTAAAGCTAATTTCCTCTGTGGGCTCAAATGGCTACACTAATAAGAAAATATGCATGGAACTGCAACTCTGAACTAAAGCCTAGTGCTTAAATCTGTTGTGTAAAATATTCATTTTAGTCTTAGGACTAAATCCACACTGGTTTTGTCATGTACTTTAATATAATGCAGTGGTTCCCAACCCCAGTCCTGGAGTACCCCTAACACTGCACATTTTGGATGTTTCTCCTATCTGACACAAACATCTGAGGTCTTGGAGTCTTTACTAACAAGCTAATGAGATTAGGGAGACGTCTAAACTGCAGTGCTGGGGGTATTCCAGGATCATAATATAAAAGACTGAAATATAATAAAGTACAGAGGTTATAGAAAGTCATTAAAATATCCTTATTTAAGGCTCTTGTGCACTCCAAGAAATAATAATCAACCAAATAAGTCTAAATAATGTCAACAAACCCCTATGAGCTACCTGACCTGTCACGTTAAAGGAAAGGAGAGACGGTGGGGGTCTGAGGAGAAGAAAAACAAGTCTTCCGTTAACTCCCTCGCTCTTCTGAGACGAGGGTTTGGGGGGAAACCCGAGGGCCAGAGCCGAACCAGATGTGTTTTATGTGCAGGGGGATGGAGGGATAGATGGATGGACGGGGAGGGAGGAATGTTACTGACAGACGGGAGGGTGGAATAAGGGAATGCTCATATGGATGAAAGGAATATGGGTTGAGAAGTTGGCAAATGAAAATATTCACAAAACTTCCTAGACAGACTTCAGCACATTTTATGTCTCCTGCTATTTGTATGTGATTAGTCAGGTTAGATGTCATATTTATTTTGACATGAAAGAAAAGGAGGCTGTGCATGATATACAAGGCCTTATCTTACACCCAGTGCAATGCAGCAAAAAGTGTTTTTTGCTAGTTTCAGCCCAACACAGTTATCATTTTCACATCCAGCGCCACATTGTTTAAATAGCAAATGCATTTGCGCCCATCTGTTTGCCCATGGGCTTGCTGGTCTGAAAACGAAGTTTGTTCAGGCGTGTTGCTATTTTGAGGCAACTGAAAACGACTGCACCATTGACCAACACAAACCTGGTCTAAAGTCAATAGCGCAGTATTTTTTGTGTTATTTAAAGGGCACGTCAGTAATATGCGGCTATAGGTGGGTCCATAACGCGCTTACACTTTGCTTAATACGCACGCACGCACGCACGCACGCACGCAGCAGCACGCAAACATTTTTAAATATGAAAAATTAAAGGATTAAATTGTAAAGGATTATGTACATTGTGTGTACATAAATATAAAAATGCCAACATATAATGGATAGTCATTGCATGTATCAGAATTAGCCTACCTATTTGCAGTAATGACGTGCGTCACGAGCAGATCCGTTTCCTCGCTAGAGAAGCGTTCAGTTTTTCCGCTTGCAAATTCTGGCTGCGCAACTGGCTTTTAAAGGGAATGGGAGATGAAACTCTGATTGGTTTTATTGCACGTTACGCCCAAAACACACCCATTTCACTTTAGACCATGTGCTCAGATCGTTAAAATAGGACCCACAGTCTATTCAGTGGCTTGTACTGTTGGAAACCGCTTAACTGATCATACAATGCAACTTTGAAAATACACTTGTTTTGTGAAAATTTGTATAATAGGGTATCTACCATGACTAAAGTCTACATTTCTCTTGGTCTTTCACAGGTTTTGCAAGTTCTTGCTGTCCTCCCACTTTCTTTCCTTCTGCCCTGGAGAGATGGGATGATGTCTTTGAGCTGTCAGGAGGTTCTAGAGCATCTCCTCACACTGCTGGAGACCTCGGTACACAGGTGAACCATGTAGATCACAACTGTATTATCTCTATTTTTTCCATTGACTTTTAAATTATTGCACAAAATAAGCTTTGTGACCAACAAAAGGTTGTGATTCTTACGTTTTGTTAATCATGAAAAACTTCATAAATTAACACAGCTTTTATGAATTTGGAAGCCTAATTAGGATCAGCAGAAGTAAAAAAAAATGGGCGATAAATGTAAAAAAAGGGGGTGACGGGGTGGTTACTGATGTATTTTATGTCGTAGAATAAAATGTGAAAATACTTTTGTTAACCATAGACCTTATTTAAGGCCTTTCGCCAAACACCCATTTTGAAAACCCATGACTTAAAGAAAATGAAACCATAAGTGGATGAACTACAATAATTTATTCTAGGTCCTGTTCCAATGACAATCATGGAAATAAAAAAAAAAGCCCAAATCTCTGGTAATATTTTGCAAATAGGGTTTCAGCCTATCACAATTATATCTATTGTAGGTATATCTCATTTGCTGTTATTAAATTATGATTGTAGCCTATATCACAGCATTGTTTTGACATTCGTTGACCACTAGTCCAACCAATGGCAGAGGTGGGGAATGTTCCCATTAGCAAAATTTCACATGAAAAAATTGTCTAATATCTGTTAGTAGTGTCAGTAGTGTAGCAATGTATGAAGCACAGCTCACAGAAGTCATTTTCAAAACAAGCAGTTTTATGCACGAGTGAAATCTGCAAGGGGAAATCTCTAACCCTCACATTAAATTCCTGATCATGAATAAAATCACTGGATTTCGCCTACAAAAATTCATCGACCGGAATGGTAAATGAGACCGCACCTTTAGGGATTTAGGCATGAACGTTATTTTTTTACATTTACATCCAGTTGTGCCGAAAGTCCACACCAGATTTAAACTATTAATATTGCATAAAACATTGCACCAACACCCTAAAAACACAGCATGTTCTCAGCAGCTGTGGACTCCAACAAACCTCCTCATTGTTGAAGCAGCGGTTTGGGGTGGTGTATATCCCTCTGGGGAGACGAGAGGTACTCTGTTGAGTGGCTAGCGCTGTTAGCGGGAAACGAATGGCTTCAGATGTGGGCTCCGACTACAAAAGAAACCACACATACCTGTGGTCACCAGCCGCCCCGTGTACATCAATCACCCTTTCATACCTACGGCAGAGCGGGAGGGAGATTGATTTACACATTAAAGGGTCACAGCTACCTGTGCTTTCAATTGAGAGAGTGTGTTCGTATACCTTTACATAGGGTTATTCCCTATAATTTGGGGTATGTACATGCTTGGAGGTTGTGTGCACGTCTTAATATGTGTTTATGTGGCAGCAGGTGCAGTTGGTCTGTTGTTTTTGGCTCCTAGGTGCCTGTAGGGGCCTCAGAATAACAGACACCTTCACATCCCAGTGCACAGTGAACACAGGTCGTCGGTATTACATTACAAAGACTCCCGCTCCCTGCAAAGCTCATACGCTTTCATTCTCTCCCCTTAAGTTCAATGTTGTGAAATGCTTCACGGCATATTGTTATTTGTACAGTGTGACATGATATGTGTCTTTTGTAGAAGTCGTCCTGTGATTTAAGCAACACCATAATACTTGCTGTGTGTCTTTGCAATTGTGTAATGCAGTGGGACACTTGTGGTGTTGTGTAATGGCACATTTGCTGAGTGTATTTTGGTAGCTGTGTTCTGTTGGATAACACATGCTGGATTACACCTGTTCTGAGATCAAGTTAGAAAAACAGCTCCTCTGGACACGGCCTGGGGGTGGTTTTCAAGTGTATGTTGTCAGTTCATGATCAGACAGACAGCATTTATAATCAGGATCCGGATGGTCATGGAAAAATCAGGAAATTTTAAAATGGTTCTTTTCAGTCCTGGAAAGTTCAGAATGTGAACACATTCAGTATATAGGTGGTCCACGGGGTCTTAAAAATTTATTAAAAGTTGATAAATCAATTTAGAGAAAATGAAGGTCCTTAAAAAGTATTTTAAAAAGTCTTAAATGCCATTTTCCAAGGTATTATATTTTGTATCTTCTTTTCATTATGTATATTTGTCTAAAGAGGTTGTATGCTAAAGTTTGCCTGAATTTAATTATTGCGTAGGCAAATAGTGGGATCCTGTGTAGTTTGTTTATGTAATCCTGCTGGATTTGATGTCATCTGTTACCGCGCTCACTTGACTGACTGCACTGCTGCATGATAGCCAGGACTCCAGACTACATTTTTCCTGCCTGTGCGAGCACAATTTTTTTTGCGGTCGCGCTGGCGCAACCACCACAACGTTGCCCAACATGGAAATGGCAAACGTAATGAACGTGGAACAAAACTGTGCTACTCTTTTGTGCTTCACAGACCATTTATCAGTTCGGAGGACCAATGTCAGTGCATCTCAGCTTCAGCGAGTGCGAGTGGCGAGCTGGAGCTACTCCCAAGTCGATCTTGATCACGCAACACTGTTAAATACACAGCGCTGGGAGATCCAGGAAAGAAAGCAGTGGCGTAGCCACGAGGGGGCCTGGGTGGGCTTTAATAAGGATTAATATATATTAAATTTATAAATTTATGCAGTGCTGACTGCTTGGTAACTTTATTCAATTTCTGTATATTTCACAGGGCACAGGTAAATATAACATTTATTAATATGACATTATAAATAATTTTCATATCAGTATTAGTATCAGTGATACTGGCCTTCATTCATAAAAAGATGCCATTACAACAAATTTCTAAAATATACTGTCCTTATGTTGTTTTTTTACATTAATTTGGAGATTAACTGTAAAATTTTAACATAACTTAAAAACGTAAATGTTTTTAATTGTGATTAATCAGTATTTTTTTTTATTAATCTGGTGAATTTTTTATTTGATTGACAGCACTAATATATATATATATATATATATATATATATATATATATATATATATATATATATATATATATATATATATATATATTGCAGTTTAAATGGTTTCTTTCAGGGTGTAGCTAGATTTTAATTTTTTGTGTGTCCCGTCTAAAATTAGCGGCCACAATATTATATTTTAGACGCACACCTCAAAAATAAAAATCTGGCTGCACCCCTGAAAGAAAGCATTTGAATTTGTCACAGAATTAAGAACATCGCTTCGAGATCTAGTGAGAAGCATTCAAATTCAGCGCAGAGTTCTCCAATATTAACCGTAGATCTCTATTAGAACAAACAATGCTGACGTGTGTTGTGCTTTCAGTCCACAAATCGGCAACATTCACCATGGATTGAATGTAGTAACACTATCTGTAACTATGGAAGTTTGTCAGGAATAGTAAAATGCTTTCAAGTACTTCAAACATCTTTTTCCAGCAATTCAAAACCGTTTGTTATTTTTAAAGTGATGACCAAAATATAATTTTTTCGTCCTTTGTAATTTTTAGATTTTTAGACTTTTTAGATTTCCCCCATTTATAAAACTAAAAGTTTCAAGGTGTAGGAAAACTCACACTTACTTAAAAATAAAAAAGACATTAAATTACCATTGTAACCAGTATGTGGCTGCCAGTTCGAATCTAATATTATTTAAACATTATGAATGATAATGCTGCCCTCAAATGTTAATCTGGAGCCCTGTAAATTTAAAATAAATAGATTTTAGGTGTGCTCCTTAAATTCAGTAAGGGGCTACAGTGCTAATAAAAAAAGTTGGTCTGGAGCCCCGATAGCACAGGTCCCTTTATGCCCAGTTGTTAAACAACATCATTGACTAATGGGGAAATGCAAGTTTTCGTGCAAATGGTTTGAGGATAACGAGTTGGAACCATGGCTGAGGGCCATCTCTGGGAATAACCGTGAGGCGTACTGCTCTGTGTGCTGGAAGGCAATTACCGTAGCCTTGATGGGGATCAACACTGTCCAGTCCTACATGCTAAGTGCTAGCCACAAAGCCACTACTGGATGCAAAATGCAGGTCTATATCGGGCATTTCTGTGCAACGCCGTCCCTACCAACCAACCATTCTCTTGTTTCGTTCCCACCCTTCCAAATTATGTTGCATTGGTAAGGAGTTGTCACAAACTAAGATTATTTAGTTGTGCTATCTTTCAATCAGTATATGGTAAATGTAAGTTAAACCGGTTAAAACTTGAAGTGGCGATGAGGTCTTAAAATGTAAACTCCATGATATACCTTGGTATAGTTTTTAATAATAATATACCGACCGACCGATCGATTTTTGTCCATTTTGTTTCCTGTAGTCCATTTTGTGGCCTTTTGTCTTGACTGATGCACATTTTGTTGACATAAAATGATATTTAAATTCTTCCCTCAATTTAAATCTCACTTGCAAACATCCTAAAGTTAGTTTTCGTGAGTTTTACTCATTACTAATGTATATGTTTAAAGCAGCACTAGGTAACTTTTCAACCTTTATAATATATTTTCAAACCTCTTGTGATGATACATCGACTTACAATAGGTTGAATGACACGTCTGCCATAGCCTGACGGGGTCTGTATCGTTTTTAAACGTACTTTTAAACTTCGGGTTTCGGGTAGTAACCCGAGAAAAAAAAGAACTACAAAATTCGACTGCTTTACGGAATATACGTCACTTCCACCACCACCCCCACTTCCTTAAATTCGGACGTGCGAGCCAAACTATCATTTGTTTGCCGAATGTTATTGTCATGGCCGAAGCAGCACAGAAAAATAAGAAAGCAAAGGTTTTGTCGGAGGAAAGCAAAAAGAGGAAACGAGAAAGTGATCGGATTAAAGGCAGGACGAGGATCAACATTGGGCCAGCGTTTGCTCGTTGGCGTGAGCTGAAGGAGGAGGGGCTACATTCTTGCAAGTAAATACATATGATAAGTCGTACAAAATCATATCTTAGGATACCTAACATGTCTGTGATATTGGTTTATTTGTCTTGCCTCAAGCTATAATGCAAATCGATTTTTCAAATTTGCAGATTCATCTATGGTAGCTTGATATTATAATATTGACAATATATGGTTATTACCTACCACTCAAACATTGAATTGAAGTATCATATAGATTCTGTAAAACGGGAACCAATAGACTAGGCTACTATAATGACGCTGGCTTGTAAACGTGAGCATCGCGATCATTTGGTGTTTGAAAAAAATAAAACCCATGAAATTATATTCATATGACATGCTGAAACATATGCCACTGTACCTGGGATGAAGACATTTCACACGCGACGCAAGCAGAACACCTGCATGTGAACTCCGGCAGTGTTCAGGGCTTTCATAGTTGTCATGTCAACAAATGCACGTGCGATGCATCCCCTGATGTAGAATGACAGTTTACGACAGTAGTAGAGGATAATACTGTTTCCCAACTGTAGGGGGACCCCGAGAGCAAAAACTACCTAGTGCTGCTTTAAACTAAATTTATGCTAAATGATTTACATAGATGGATGGATTGATAAATGGATGGATGAATGGAATGGAATGTTGTCAGAAGTCAATATGCATTTTTAGTTGCATCACCCAGCCCTTCCTGTTTTTGGTTATGAATTGAAGCATATTCTTCTGTTTGTTTCAGTGTGGAGCTCTACTGTGCCACTCTCTCCCTAACGTCTCAACTGGTGGTGCACCTGGCTGAATCAACCCCGCAGGTAAGTAAGAAGAAAAGAAACGAGATTGAGGAAAGGAAAGAGAGAAGCATTGTGTAGGAAGTTATCAGACAGACTCAAGCATCTTAAACTGGACACTCTATCTAGACTGGAGCAGATTACGGATACTTAACCTTATAGCGGCTTAACATTCCGCCACATCTCACTACAAATAAGGCAATCCCTGGGAAAAAAAGAGTGTAGGTGCTTTAGCTGAACCACAGGCTCCGGAAAGATTAGCCTGTTTGATTTCACGCAAGTTTTTAAGAGCTGTTAACGTTGTTTGTAGGTCACTGAAATGTTTGTGAATGGTCGTTGGGCGATTAGCCGCTAAGTGTGAGGAGGGGGTGGGGGCAACTGAGGTTTATGGCCTCCAAGATAATTTTTCTTAGTTGACAGTGGGATTTCAATGGCATAGAGACGTATAAAAGCATTTACCGCTCATTTAAAAAAAAGAAATTCATACTTTTATTCAGCAAGGATGCATTAAATTGATCTAGAGTGACAGTAAATATATTTAAAATGTTATAAAAGATTAAATGTTATAAAAGAAGAAATGTTTTTAAACACCAAATCAGCATTTGATTTCTGAAGAATCATGTGACACTGAAGACTGGAGTAATGGCTGCTGAAAATTCAGCTTTCCATCAGATTAATAAATTACATTTTCAAATATATTAACATAACTATATCTTCTATTTTAATAATTTAATATATACCATGATAAAGTTATTCTGCTGGAAATTCAAACAAATGTGGTATATATATTTTGCATCATATAAACAACAATTAAATTGATTAATTAAAAAAATAATACGTTTCGCATCAGTGCAAAAATAAATTTCTCAAAACAGTAAAACTAATTGATCAGATTTTGATCTGATGAATCACTTTCGATACTGTACAGTAGCTGATATTTAACACACCTTGAAATATCTTATGTTTATGTCAATACAGTACTATGATATACATCAAAGTACCGAGGCATTTGCCATCTGATATCTGATATCACCACAGCATCAACTTAGTTGGGCGATATGGCTGATCTTCCTTCAGTAATGTGCTTGTGTTATAAAGCAGGAGCTCAATGAGGCTGCAGTGGTCTGTCTGAGCAGATGGGCGGCTCTGGTCCTGGAGAGCTGTGGTGAAGAGCAACCTGCAGAAGTCAAACTCATGTCAGCAGAGGTGTTGGTGAAGGCCGTCCCCACCTTACTGACGGCACCAGCTTTGCCTCTGGGTGAGGGTAAATCTGTGGACAAGAACAAGTATGCAGGAATTTAAACTGAGGCTTACGCTGTGTCCGTGTGTGTGTTTTTTCTAGGTATCACACACACTGTGGCGCTATGGAAGTGTCTGTTTACATTATTACAGGACGAAGATCAGGACGTCAGGGATGGGGCAGCTGACTTCACCTGCTACATACCAGCTCATTTGCAGAACACAGGTACATCCATGCATACACTCAAATTAAAGGGATGTTCTGGGTTCAATACAAGTTAAGCTCTATCAGTGATTACCACAGACCAGGGGTTTTCTAACTGTTTTGTCAGCTAAACCCCTTTGACTTAAAATATTTACTTAAGTATCTACTGAGTTTTTAAATGAAAGTGCCCATATTATGCTATTTTACAAGTTCATAGTTATTATTTCGGGGTCTGCTAGAATACATTTACATGATTTAAAGTTGAAAAAAAAAACTAATTCTCATACTGTACATACTTTTGTAACCTCTATCCTCTGCCTGAAACACTCTGTTTTACTCCTGTCTCTTTAAAATAAAAAATAATAGGTAGTGTTTAATATATCAATAATTTAACACATTCACATGTTCTCTGGTGTTGGTTAATATGACATGCAGGTAAACAAATAAAATATAAAAATTTTAGTAAGCATTTTATTTTGATTGTATTTGTTGATTATTTATTTATAAACACTTTATTTGGCAGTGTCCTTGTCACATTACATAGTAGTAATAACAGTACATTATGCATAATTCCATGCAAATAACCTTAAACTAAACCCTAAAGCCTCATGCACACTGGGACGATTATCGTGCGCTTATCGCCGACGTATGACGCCTTGTGACAAAACAATGGGCGCCAATGTAAGTGTGCACACCGACGCGCAAAACGGCAGGCGTAAAATTAAGCAGCGCCACCTTGTGTACTGGGGTATTTCTGATTTTTCAATAAGCGCCATCTTCTCTCAGGGAGTGAATTTGCACGTTATTTCTGCGCATCACCTGTAAAAATCGCTTGGGTATGAACACAAAGACGCTTCAGAAAACGTCTCAAATGCTTACGATAAGCGCACGTGATAATTGCGTTTAATCGCATTATTAGCTTTTCATCAACTCATGAACCTTAAAAGTAGTACACCAAAATAGGCAATAAACATTAAAATACACTGTTTCAGAAGACTATCCACAAGACTTAAACATGTGTTAGCATGAAACTAGTATTGTGTTATGGCCATGTAAAGCCATTAAACCTAGTATTAAACATGCAAATGCAAAAAAGCATTAAACATGCACAAATATTAGAAAGGGATTGTTTACATGAGACAAACTTGTTTACATGATTTACATCTGTGCTTAACTTGTATTGAACTCAGACCATTGATTTAAACCACTGGAGACATAGCCTACACTGGATAAATACAACAACACTCACTCAAGGAGATCAGATGAAGATTGCTGGAAAGGGAGGTTTTTTAAAGAGTGTTTTGGAGGGATGGGGGAGGTCAGGTCAGTGTTGTTTACGACCTCGCCTGACTGAGCGACAGAGGATAGGTGTGGAGGAGAGGTGGTGAACGGCAGCCCTATGCCTTTGAAATGGAGGTGTGTGGGTCAGCGATGCAGAGAGGAGCAGCACCTTTGTCCCATAAATCAGTCACATCAAAACCACATCATTACCACATTCCCTGACGCGCTGATATCCTGCTTCACATGGGCAAGAAAAACAAGCATGTTGGGGAAGAGTCTGAGAAAGCCTTTTCCAACAATCCTTTGTGTCTTCTCTTGTTGCCAACCCACAATATGTTACTTGTTTTGGGTAGTTGACATGAACTTTAAAACCGTAACAGCTGCTGCAATTGATCTAAATAAGATCTAAAATTGTTATGCATGCAGTTTTATGACTCATATTACAAGGGCTTTCTGGAACACTTGATTTTGATGGATCAATCACTGAATTCTGAAAACTTTTTAACTGTATACTATAGTAATAATCGTTTAAACAGAAGTCAGCCAGTCATTATCACAAAATATTGGGGTTTATTTTGCTTTTAATGACTGTTTGACTGTAAATTATCTCTAACATATTCACAAAAACAAGTGAACTGCAAAATTTGATTTAAAAATGGTGAAACTATATACAGTCAAGCCAAAATTTATTCAGAAACCTTCAACATTTTCTCACATGATCACAGTTTATTCGCTATAGTTGGTAATAAAATATGACGACGAACTCAGAGTTAAACTGTCAAGTCAAGTCATAGAAAGGTATGTAATGGATAACAATCAACCAATCATCTGTTAAATTTAAGTACACAATTAGATAGTACCAGTTTAGGTCAGCCAATTACCAAGCAATGCTTCATTTTGTTCAGTCTGTGAGTCGCATTAGCAATTAAAGAAAAAACGCTTAAGCAAAATATGGTCAGGTCAAAGTGTCTGAAAAATGTTGGTCCCTAATTGTTTATAAATTTTACTGGTAGTCCACTGTATGAAGAATTTTTGGGTATTATATGTCACAGTTTACTTTATTTGCCTATCCTCTCTTGCAATAAATAAATGAAATAAAGTGTTTTTTATTTTTGGCTTGACATATACTATAAATATCATGTTACTCTATATTATATGTAAAATATATACTGTACTTTCACTTAAACACTACCACTAAAAGGTTTGGGGTCAGTAAGATTTTTTTTTTTTAAGAAATAAAAAAACAATTTAACAAATTTTGCACATTAAATTGATCAAAAGTGACAGGAAATGCATAGCATTATGTTACAAAAGATTTCTATTTGCCAATGATTGCTGTTCTTTTTAACTTTCTTTTCATCAAAGAATCCTGAAAAATATATTAAGCAGAACGTCTTCAACGTTGATAAAAAGAAATGTTACTTGAGCACCAAATCATTATATTTGAATAATTTCGGAAGGAGCATGGGAAGATCCTTCATAAGACTCGTGATTACGTAATGGCTGAAACTGAAGTAATGTGACTGGAGTAATGTCTGCTGAAAAGTCAGCTTTGCCATCATGGGAATAAATTACATTTTAAAATATATTAAAATAGAGAACAGTTATTTTGAATTGTAATAATAGTACACTATATTTTTTTACCATATTTAAAAAAATAAATCTTACCAACCTCAAACTTTTTGAATTGTAGTGTATATGTAAATTTAACCTAAAATCTTGATAGTGAAAAAAAGCAGTTCAGATATAAATGAAGTACCTCTAACATGATCTCGCACTCTAATAACATTTCTGGCTTTGTACTTGGCCCTTTTTCTCCTCACAGTCACAGTGAAGTCTTTGTGCAGTACACTAAACCAAATTCAATTAAACACTTTTATTCTTCGGCTATCTCAATACAAATTAGGTTGGAAATCAGAACCCCTGGCATCACTTGACAAGGCTTTTAGGAGGGTGAGAGGTACATCTGATAACAGCATTAAGAGGGAATAGGACCATATTCTCACGGGGTGGAACTCGGGAGTGTTCAAGCATTTCAAATGTGATTACTGTGCCCGAAATGCTCAGCGGGTTTCTCTCATATGCCAGCTTTTTTTAGGAACCGGTTTGCTTTCGCCTCAGTTACAGAGATGTAGCCTTGAACGAGTGTAAATATTTTTACATTTACTGAATGAAGGTACCCACTACAGTGCTAGGGTGTTGTTTGGTTTCCAGTGTGTTGATGGGCAGTTTCTAGGGTGACTGGGTGGTTGTTTGGGTGTTGCTTACTGGCCCAAGTCAAAAAAGCTCAATAATATGTAGGTACTTTTTACCTGTTTCACATTCTGATCGCTTGGACGTAATAATACACCCTTATATTTGAGGAACACATAAAGTTCAAACTATGCAGCTCAGCAAAGTTAAATGCTTAGCGTTAAGGGTTTGTTCGAATGCCTAAACCAGGAGCCATTAATTATGTTGCCTTGATGTATTGTTGTCATCATAATGTAAATGCCATTTTTTTCCACTAGCGAATCATTTTACCTTGCCATAATATGAAGTGCTATTACTGTTATTACATGTAAATTGCAACGCTTTTTCCCCATGTTATATCCAAGTACAACATGAGTTCAACCCTTTTGAAAAGCCTTAAACATTTGTTGCTCGCATTACTCCAGTTGGTATTGTTGTTGGCCGTCTGGTTTCGTTTTGAGGACGTTCTCACCAGTCAGCTCATGTCTTACTCAAGCGTTGTGCGTGTAATGTCTTTAGCAGTCGATGCCCCGTAGTCATTCATGTAATGTATTACAAGAAGAGGTCTGAACTGATCCATGGATCATTCATCCATTAAACCAGTAATGTCCAAATGTAGTGCAAGGGTGCTCAATCATTAAAGCAAAGGTCTTTGGCAGTAATAGTTTAGGCATATTGGCCCTAACACTCATTTTAGCTACTAGATAGATAGACAGACAGACAGATAGATAGACAGATAGATAGACAGATAGATAGATAGATAGATAGATAGATAGATAGATAGATAGATAGATAGATAGATAGATAGATAGATAGATAGATAGATAGATAGATAGATAGATAGATAGATAGATAGATAGATAGATAGATAGATAGATAGATAGATAGATAGATAGATAGATAGATAGATAGATAGATAGATAGATAGATAGATAGATAGATAGATAGATTTGTTTCTTGAAGAATGTTACAAATCCTGTGGATAAAATGAATGGACAATACTTTCTGAACCAAGGCCGCTAAAAAAGGGGCAATCACAAGTCTATTGACACAGGAAGAATTCTAAGCATTGTGAGGTACCACACATAAGTTACAGTGTTTTTCCCATCATTCTTAAGGTCATGTGACCGTGTGCCAGGCCTTTTAACCAGCAGACACCTGGGTGATACTGTAACACTCCTGTTAGACAGGTTAGGCTGATGTAAAGGACACTAAAGAACTCTAGCAGACATCTCAGTTTTGGCATAAATGTGTCAGATGATATTTGTTTCCAGAGCTACACCTGATATTGCTGGCCTGCTGAATATCCAGAGCCATAATTATGAAAATTAACTGCTATTATTATTAATACATTATATCTGTTCAGCTTTTTGTGATATAAATTATTAAATGATTAAAGAACCGATTTGTTTAGAAAATAGATTGGTCAAGCTGATTATCAGTCTGTCTGTAGTTTGTACGGATGAGCATTCTTACACTTGTTTGTTTGGGTAAGAGCCTCCTCTAGTTCTTAGGTTCTCATAGATCTCTGAAGGAAGTTAGAGCTGTAAAAGTGTGTGTGTTTTCGCACCTTGACACTCTCGCCCACACCAATGCTTCCTGCCCGCAGACTTCTTGCACCTTGTTCTGGGTGTGTGTCCAAATATGCACGTATGTGTGTGTGAGAGAGCATGCACGGATGCACATGTGGTCATTCCCACATGCACCGAAATCTCTACCTACTTACAAGCTCTTTTTCATTAATGTAACATTTGATTTAGACCGAGACTGTGTATATAGAATCTAAATTAAAAGGAATAGCTCACCAGAAATGTAATTCTGTATTCATTTACCGGTAATCGTCTTCATGTCTTTCCAAACCGGGATGTCTTTATTCTGTGAAACAGTAAAGACTAGCATATGGCTTTTGAGGACTTGTTGTAAAAAAATATATAATTTTATGGTAGTTCAAGTTTTTTTTTTTTTTTTTTTTTGCTTGACAGTGCCATCCTGATTCACTTTTGAAAAGAGCAGCCAAGATATTCTTCAGAAAGTAATATTTTGTTAAATAAATAAGTCTTTTAGGTTTGGATTAACAAAAGGGTGAGTAAATTGTCAATTTTCATTTTGGGGTCTAAGTTTAGTAATGTGGTTTTGAAAAGCATTTATTTGTAGAGTGGGATAAAGCTGTGTCAAACCCACTATGAGACCCTAGTTGCATGGGTAGGCTAGAACCAGAGGTAAATAAGGAGTTGGAGAGGTTGTCTTATTCATCCAGCCCATCTTCCCGCTCACCCGCCACCCCTCCTTTCCTCACTCGCGACACCCGACACTCGCCCAGCTGCGCTTACTCACATCCCAGATTTGCCACACACTAAAGCTCTTCTTGCTCTCATTATTCAGAAAGTTTTTTAATTAGTTCCAGTTCCACGACTCCCACAGATCGATTACGGGAATGAAACTGCCCTCCTCTTCCTTCTGGAATCCCTGCACAACTGTGTGTGCCTAGACACAAACCGGCTGGAAGAAATGCCCGAAACATCTCACAAACATTTCTGCTGGTACATCTACAGCCAAGATCTAAAAGCTTCTTCACGTTAATTTAAAGGGATCGTTCCGAAAAAATTAAATTCAACCTGTATCACTTATTGTTCTTCTATGGAACACAAATTAAGATATTTTGAGAAATGTCTTCTTATGTCCATAGAATGGAAGTTAATGGTCACCAAAACAGTTGTTGGTTACCAACATTCTTCAAAATGTCCACAGAAAATACAGGTTTGAAACAACATAAGGGTGAGTAAATGATAGTATTTTCATTTTTGGAAATATACTGTTATACTACTGTTGAGTGCAGCAAGGCCTTGAAAACATATATAAAATGTTGCCATTAGAGGTACAACAGCTTGTCACTCGACCAGTACCCTTATAGCACAAATTTGCACCTTATATACCCCTAAAAGATGCATATTAGTACCTTATAGTAATATGTACCGTTAAGAGATAAATATGAACCTTTTAAGGATAAATGGTGCCTCTAAAAGTACAATTTTTTTGACGGTGCATTTTCAGCCTGTAAGTTTTGAATTTACAGACACTATATGTTATACAAATTGTTCTTAAAATGCAAATAAAAACATCAGATGTGATCCTAAAGAAAAACAACACTTGCTTATGCAGAAACGAAGAGAACATCCTGTTGAGTAAGAGATTGAGAAATCATGCTTTTGAAGTGCTAAACCACAGAGAAGAAAAAAAAAAGGAATGGAAAGAGCTTGAGTTTCCTATTATTTCTTAATGTCTGGGTGTCGGTTATTTGTTTGGCCCTAGAAGGCATCCAGCACCAAAGCCTATATGCATTAAAAGCAGCTCTGACATCAGACTCCAGTAAAGCAAGAGATGGGACGTCCCAACACATCACCTAGAGAAAAGAGCATGTCATCCTCGGAGTCTACACAATTAACATCTTTCCATGTTCTCGTAATGTCAGCTCATGGCACTCTACTTAAGTTTGCATTGGAAAGCCGATCTGTTCATTCTTGTGCAGTGGTTGTTTTCCTAGAGTTCTTTTGGGGGAGGGGTGGGTGGACAGCCTTTAAAGTGTTGCTTTGCTCTCTTTTGGTTTTGACTGGCAATTCCTGGTGACTTTTGAAGTCACCTAAGTAATTTGCATGTCATCTTCTGGTTAGGAAGGGGGGAGGGCAATGGAGAGAAACCAGAGTTTTCTGCATTCGATTTCTCATGTTACTCCTTTGAAGCATGAACAACAGGGGTCGTTAAAGCCAAAGGGAGGTCGACGGCCGTCCTGGATGGGCGTCAATATTGTTGTGTTTTCTCACTTCCATTATCCTCCGTCTAAATCTATTATTAGATTCAACTTCCCGATCGTTGAGTCAGAAATTACCTTGAATGCCTGTGCGCATATGGCATGATGTGGTTTTCAGTGTTCACGTTTTGCTTGTGAGTTATAGTTGTGTTTCTCTCAAATGGGTTCCATGCCAGGGGAAGATGGAAACGGGCTATCTAGAGAACAAAAAGAGAGCAAGGCATCAATCTTAAGCTGTTGCTTTACATCCAACGCTCTGGCAAATCTCAGATTGGGAGCAGATTTCATTGTGGCAAGGCACCACCTCCACTGCATGAACCCAGTAATGCCTTGGAGACTAAAGAAACCAGACTAAGATTGACGTCGCTCATTAAAATGATCTATTTAAATTTTCCATACGCGTGTTCCAGAATCATTCATTTTGCTGAATCCTGTGTTACATCAGGGAATATCTGTCAGATTTCATTTTGACTTTAATGTTCTGCCACATTTCTAGGTGTTGCCACGGGTGCCGTCTCTCCTCCGGTTGCCCTGGAGATGGGGGTGGGTCTTTTGTGCCAGCTGTTCCAGATGTGGGACCATGTGGCTGCTGGTATGGTGAACTTGATAGAATGGCTCCTGGGAGACGAACAATTGGGTGCAAATTGTGAGGAAACACCAGAATTGGTAAGGAGCACCTTTCCTGTTTTTGTGTAATTTTTCAATGCATCTCTATATTGCTCAAGTTTAGGGGCTTTTTAAACTTCGGAACATAACTTGCCCCCATTTGTGTCAGAATCAGGATAGACTTCACTATAGACTTAAATTGATGGGCCTATCCATCTTATTTTTAACATAAGAAAGGCTTTTCAGTGGCATTGGTTCCAAGAAGTATTTGCCCATACATTTTTCCCATAGGGATTTTTAAAGAGTCTTTGTTAAAAGAGTTGTAAGCCATGAGCCAAACCTACCTGCTATAATATGAATCACAACATAACAAAGTTTGATTTGAAGTAAAAAGGTATTTAAAAATCAGACAAAAAGATACCGTACTTAAAGGGATAGTTCACCCAAAAATGAAAATTACCCCATGATTTACTCACCCTAGGTCAGGGTCTAAGTCATCCTAGGTGTATATGACATTCTTCTTTCAGATGAATACGGAGTTATATAAAAGAATTCCTGGCACTTTCAAGCTTTATTATGGCAGCCTAAAATTTGAAGCCCAAAAAAGTGTATCCATCCATTATAAAAGTAATCCACATGGCTCTGGGGGTTAATAAAGGTCTTCTGAAGCTAATTTTTTTTTTTTTTTTGTTAGAAAAATATACATATTTAACACATTATAAAGTGAAATATCTAGCTTCCGGCGGACCGCCTTCCATATTCAACTTACGAAAAAAGGGTAACTGGTGCAGCGATGACGTCGGACGTAGCGTAAGCATTTTGAACTGCGAGAGGCGTTACACTTTCTTCAGAAGTTGAATACGGAAGGTGGTCCGCCGGAAGCTAGATATTTTATTTTCTTACACAAACCCATCGATTCACTTCAGAAGGCCTTTATTAAGCCGTATGGATTACTTTTATAATGGATGGATACAATTTTTTGGGCTTAAAATTTTGGGCTGCCATTCACTGCATTATAATGCTTGGATTAGCCAGGACATTTTAACATAACTCCGATTATAATAGTCTGAAAGAAGAATGTCATATACACCTATTAGGGGATATTTTTTTATTTTGGGGTGAACTATCCCTTTAACAGCTTTAATGAGGAAAATAACTACAATCCCATCAACCATTGCGAATGACAATTAAAGACAAAGGAAAAAAAATAAAACAATTAATTTGTGGGCAGGCATGTAACTTTTCACCAGGACTTCTGCTACTAAGCATTAATTTATTTACACACTAAAAAAATACTCAGAACACCCTAACCGCATATCAAAAAACTAGAAACCACTCAGAACACCTTAGCAACTGCACCCTGGTGTTGGTGCCAGCTGGTGCACATGCAAGCACTGCTCACATTGTCTATGAGGAAAATCTTGTTTAAAAATGTAGGTTGTTCTTCTAATTCTCTTCATTATCCAGGATGACGAGTTCCTCTTTGAGAAGGGAGATCTTAATCTGTGGGCAGAGCCTTTGTTGTGGGCACGGATGTTGCACGGACACCTCTCTGCCCTCTTAAGAGTGGAATATTCACCTGGCGTAAGCGCCACAGAGCTGGACCGACTGTCAGCCATTGCAAGCAGCAATTTTCTCACTGCTCAGCGCTCAATGAAAGCCCTCACTGCGCTGCCCCAGTTTTCAGCCACCATCCAGTATGCCAAGATAACACTGCTGAAAGAGAGAACATCACTCGCTCAGAATCTTCTAGATACACTTACACGATGACTGTGAAAGATAAAGTAAAATGGGTTGTACATTAGTCATCTATTTTAATCTTACAGTGGTTTTCCGGTTTGCATGCAGACATGACCACAAACTTTTTTTAATTGAAAGTTTATTACATTTATTTGAATGTGGTTTTAATTTTGTTATACTTTCCTCAGCTGTCTTTTCAATGTCACATTTTCACACATTGTGGTATTTGAGCAAACTGTTGTATTTAATGCACAGCTTAAAGGGATAGTTCACCCAAAAATTTTAATTCTGTCATTTACTCCCCCTCAAGTTGTTCCAAACCTGTATGAATTTATTTGTTCTGCTGAACACAAAGGAAGATATTTGGAAGAATGTTTGTAACCAAGCAGATCTCGGCAGCCATTGACTTCCATAGCGGGGGGGAAAATACTATGGTAGTCAATGGCTGCTGAAATCTGCTTGGTTACAAACATTTTGCCAAATATCTTCTTTTGTGTTCAGCAGAATACAGGTTTGGAACAACTTGAGAGTAACTAAATGATGCTAGAATTTTCGCTTTGGGTGAACTATCCATCACTGTTTTTAGTTAAATTAATTGTTGTTTGCTTTCTGTGCATGTTATGCAATAAGAGCTCAACAGGCTGGTGTTCGTTTGGTAAGTAGACAGCTGGGCTGCCTTCAGGGACTGTAGTTGCAATGTTCCCTTTTTACTGTAAAATTATGTAATGTTTTGGAATGTCAGCAGCCTATTCCTCCCACACACATGGGGTGGGTAAAATCCTACATACTGCTCCCCTCGCGGATCAGGAGGTTTTTCATTAATGCAAAGATATGCTTTGCTGAAACCATGACAATGGAATTGAGTACATATGCAATGGGAACTGGAGGAGGAAAAGCACATCAGGCACTGTGAAGTGAATTATATTTTTTACTGTTATATGTTTGCCTGCAGGTGGCGCCCAAGCCTTTCTTTACGTCGATCAGCATTGAGACAGTTAGGGGGCAGTATTGTATCGTTTTTATTAGAGCTGAGAAACGTGTTTCTTGGAGGATTGATTTTCACTTTGTTACAAAGCTGCTTGGTAAAAGTTTCTTACTGTCTGAATGTTTTGTTTTAAATAAAGGACACATTTCAAAAGTAATGCATTGAACTGCACTTTATTTATACAGAAAAAGAAATGAGCTTGGGGAAAACTGTCACGTGCAGATAAACGTCATGGTTTCTCACTCCATGCATCAGATCTGGCACAATTTCAAAGTTTGGCCTCTCGGCCTAGATAATGCAATCGCGCTAAGCATTTCCTGATATCAGAGCGACCAGTCTCGCACTGCAGGCGCGCGAGTAAATCTCGTGCACGCCAAGTGTAAACAGTCAACAACACCTGTATAATGCATAACCTTCTAAGACACTTTTTCGCACTATTATAAATTACATGACTTTATACTTCATTTATAATGTACAATAATAATTTTTAAAATAAAATGTATGAACAAACTAACAGTTAAGCTGGGGTCCTGTGCTTTACGAAATATAATTAAATATATTTATTATAAAATTAAACTTTATATGGTAGTATGTACGTATGCATGTTAAATTCGAGTATGTATTTACTGTGTTTGAAATACGCTGCATTAAACTTTAAAAATATGTATAAAAACAACCTTGTACGTTGCGCTGTAAAAGTGTGTGTGCAACTGCATGAGGGGTGAGAAAGCGACCAATGAGATCCTGAGTCCCGGCGACACTTGAAAAGCAGGGCGTAACTTTCAGGCAACTTTCACAGTAAGTTTGAGAGCTCCTCCTCTTTAAGCGCTGTACACGAGCTTATATGCTGGGATAGTAAAGCAAACTCGACTGTTCTGGCTCGGCACTCCACGGTTGGAGAAGACTTGACAACAAAAACACGCTACTAGGAACCCAGCCTTCCTTCTCTGAGTTTCAGACCACATCTGAGACTAGCATTTTTTTTTATACTGTATATCTTGCACAAACCCAGAGCAAGTGGCAAACTAAAACCTTAGCATCCAAAGGATCCAGGTCGATCCACAAATGAGAGATCATCTGCGACTATCTTCTTCCGAAGAAACAGAAATGTCTGCAACCATCCTATCCGCTTTCTACGACATCGACATGCTGTACAAGGTAACGTTACTTCGTTTATTTAACTCACAAAAACGTGCATCCTATCTCTGCTAGGACTTTACTAATGTGTTTCGATAAGTTTTAGCTGTTTAAACAACTTAATGCATGGCTGAAACGAGTACATAAATAGTTTTGCAACTACTATGCATTGATTTAACTCTGTTTCTACCTCTCTCCACAGCAGGAGAAGAGCCTGAACATGAACGCCATTCACATAAACAGCATGCTGGATAAGAAAGCAGTCGGGGCCCCGGTAACAACCTCCAGCAGTTGCACAAACAACTGCAACTCGTACGCTTCAGGATTTTTCCGTCGAAACTCCGCCAGCAACATGGAGTCCATGGCGAACGGCAACAAGTACCCCACCAGCTCTTACAGCAACATGAAGGAGAACGCCATAATGAATAAGGAGAACAAGTTTCGCGACCGCGCCTACAGCGAAAGCAGCCAGCTGCAGCTGCAAGTCTTGCAGCAGAAACAGGGCTCGCAGATCAACTCCACCCGCTACAAGACGGAGCTCTGCAGGCCATTCGAGGAAAACGGCGCGTGCAAATACGGCGAAAAGTGCCAGTTTGCGCACGGCTACCACGAGCTGAGAAGCCTGTCTCGTCACCCAAAGTACAAAACCGAGCCCTGTCGTACTTTCCACACCATCGGCTTCTGTCCGTACGGCCCGCGCTGCCATTTCATCCATAATGCCGACGAACGCAGACCAGCGCCAACCAACGCCAACAGTATGCAGGGAGAGTCCACCAAGCCCGCCCGGGGGGAACCGTTGTGCGGCTACGGGCACCAGCAGGCGGCGGGGTCCTTCAGGGACCGACCGAAACTCCACCACAGCCTTAGCTTCTCGGGTTTCTCCAGCCACCACCACGAACTCGACTCGCCCCTTCTCGAAAGCCCCACGTCCCGCACTCCCCCACCGCCTTCCTCCAATGGTTCCTCCTGCACCACTAACTTCTACGAAGACGTTCTCTCGTCGAGTCGTTGCCTTGGCAACAGTGCCTTCTCTTTCCCAGACCAAGACCTCAAAACCCTGCTCGCGCCGCTGGCAGTGCACACGCACAACGGTTACTATGGAAACCTACAGGTCAACATGGGTGACGGCCTCGGCCACTTGCAGTCCCTCCACCGCCTGTCGGAGTCGCCGGTGTTCGACTCACCCCCCAGCCCGCCGGACAGCATCTCAGACCGGGAGAGCTATGCTAGCGGCTCGCTCAGCTCCTCCGGAAGTCTCAGCGGCTCCGAGTCTCCCAGTCTGGACGGCGGGAGACGTTTGCCAATCTTCAGCAGGCTGTCGATTTCTGATGATTAATCCGCTTTTATAGTGAACTTTGGTGGATTTTTTTTTCTTTCGCGAAACTCCCTTTAGATATGCAATAGACTTTAATATCGAGGGAGCTGGATGTGTTTGTCAGACGCTTGACATGGCATTAGTATGTTTGAACTGCTTGAAGGCATTCCACCGGTGCAGTTTGTTGCATTCTCTTGGTCTTTTTTGGACCAACTACTTTCCAGATTTGTACAAAAGACTTTTTTGAACGTGAAAGACAGAGCGTTTTTAGATTTTCCTTTTTCCTTGCCAAGAATATGCCTTGACAAAAAGTATAACGTTTCTAGTTTTCAAAGTATGTACTTCCATTCCAAAAATGTATCCAGTTTCGCGGCGCCACCCAGTGGTTTGGTTGGTTTGTGCAGTTTGAAACTCTCGTTTGGCTTGTTGGGAAATCACTGCTGTGCTGATGGTTGAATAACGTTATATCGTTTTTTTTTTGTTTGTTTTTTTTTTTAGCTGATTTGTGTGATTTTTATATAGCGGTGCAAAACCGGCTATGAACTATTTAACTTATTTATTTTATCTTGTGAAAAGTATAGGCTACATTGTTAATTTTGTCCATGCTGTATTTATCGAGTATGATGAAGCAATAGATCTATATTCTTTTATGTTTAAATTAAGATCGCCATTATTAATCTACATAAAGTGGAGTGTATGTCCTTTTCACAGTAATATATTTTTGTTTGGTCTCTTTTTTTTTTTCTTTTTTGTAACTTCACTTTATTTTATTGTAAATGAGTAAAAAAAAAAAAATCTTAATTTAAGAGATTGTATGTGATATTTATTTCATTCATTTTGTTTCCTTGTTTACGTTCATTAAAAACAGTTTGTGTGATTTTTGCTGTTTGTTGGGATGTTACTTTTCAGAAGGGTTTTTTGTTTTGGAGAATCGTTAGACGTGCCCCTTTTAGGTATGTCTAGAATGTATAAACTGTGTGGCAGAGGACCGTCCAAATGTGTACTAGCCTTAGATTTTCATAGAAATCAGATTTCAAAGATCCCAAGTACATTGGTTAACCAAAAAGTATTTTCTGTCTTTTTTTATATATCTATATCTGTAAAACGCACGGCAGCCACGTGCATGAGAATGTAGCAGTCAAGTGCCCCAGTATTACTGCCTAGTGCCTGTGGGGATTCACCATCTTACATTGCCTTATGATTAACCAAATAAAGTATTTTCATACATGTTATTGTTTTACACCAAGAGGAAATGAATGTAGTTTGTAATTTAAATATCTTGGAAGGTTGTTACCACTTATCAAAGGAGAGAAATAGAGGCATTTCTTTTCTATTACTCCCTGTTCCTTGCATTTTGTCTTTTTGTTTATTCTCTTGCTTTTCTATGATATGGTAATGCTCTGAATCTTCCAAACTTGCTGGACGGCGAAGAGTTTGAACACATTTAGTTTGTACATCGTAGGTACAGAGGATTCACACTATGTACCTTTTTTTTTTTTTTGACTACTTTATCAGAAGTAAAGCTTTTTGAATGTAATAAAGACAAAAAGAGCAGGATTTGTAACATTTGTTTTCGGGGAGTCGGTTCACTACAAATTGCGTGTGAGACTGTTAACTTTGTACTGTACATTTTTGTAGTTCTCCCAATAAAATAATTTTGGAGGGAAAAAAAACAGACATTGGAATATAGTCCATGTGGTCTTCATTGAAACAGTTTTGCAAGTCCTACTTATGTATTAGCTCTTGAAGTCACACACAAGGTCTTACTATTCTTGTATTTCTTCCCTGAAAACAATCTCTCTTGACTCTCATGAACCCTGACAGCTTCTGCATGCTGAGGTCGAGTCTAACCGCAGTGGTCTGCATTCTGTCTGCATGCTTAGCTGCCTGTGAATGGTGTTATGGGGGTTGCCCCAACTTAGTTTTGTTCTCTGTGGCTAACTAAGCCTGAACTCCTCTGTATGCAGTGTCAAAAGTTGCTCAATGCATATTTCAAACAATACATGACTCATGGCATGACAGTTTGCATGCTTTGGTTATTTGATATTATTTGAATAACACAATGTTCCCTTAAATAAAGAGAAAAAAATGACTTCCCTCATAAAAAGGATGAGAACTTTTAGTACAGTGCGATTCATATATTGCTCACCATTCATAAATGACCATGATGCACACTCGTACGGTTTTAGCTCAGATTTCATGCAACCTTGCTTTGGTTTAGTCATTCAAAGCTGTTTGTTTTTTCCAGTGTTTTAAAGCACTACAGTGACTTTTTGGTATTTGATCAAAACTATCACCACCACTGAAGTCATATATAAAATAAGGAAGAACGATAACAATGGTCAAATATTTATCAAGCCCACTGATATTAATGATAAAATATTAATCAAAACCCACAGCGAGTAGATCAGTGCCAAGTGGGCCGTGATCAGGAATGTGTGTCGTGAAGGTGCCTCGCCTTGGAGTTGTAAATCTGTATGCTTTGTCTTGTATGTGTGATTGCAAATGGTTGAGTGTGCATGTTTGTGTGTCAGAGTGGTAAATGCGCCTGGAGCTCCTACAATGACAGGAAATGCTCTGACATCTGATTATGGCAGGAAAGACCCGGTTCCTTACCGCCTCCCATTTCCAGCCTCTCTCCTGCTGGTTTTGTCATCTTTATTGGTATAGTCAGTCAGGCATTCTGAAAGTTTCTATTTGTGCCTCAGTGTGT
>NC_137111.1:15507537-15806470 GCF_949357685.1 Gobio gobio | reverse complement strand
GGGTTGATATATATAATATAATAATAATTAAATAAAATATAATTTAAGTTAACTTGTAGAAAGTACACTCTTAAAAGAATAAGTTATAAAACCTTAAAGTGTTCTGTCAGGTGCTTCATATATACACTCTAAAATGGTGCTAAATAGCACTAAAAGGGGTTCATTGGCTTGTAACCATAGGGGAACCACTTTAAGAGCTATTTAGCACCTATCTTTAAAGGTGCTATACAGTTCTACAGCTTAGATTTTAGATCGGTTACTCTCATATATGTTTGCCATGAATGGGAATTTACTACAATGGCAAAAATCACGTTTATGCTTTTCTGAGTTCAAAAAGTCTGGAATATTTCCTAATAGAGGGGCCTTGGGGGCAAAATGTTGAGAACCATGTTATCTTCAGGAAATACACTGTATTTTAATGTACTTTTTAAATCCTTTCCCCAACTAAACTAAGAGACTAAGGGGGAGTTAGAGAACCTTTAAAGAACTATACAGGGTCTTAAAGGGATAGTTCACCCAAAAATGAAAATGATCCCATAATTTACTCACCCTAAAGCCATCCTATATGACATTCTTCTTTGAGACAAATACAATCAGAGTTCTATTAAAAATGTCCTGGCTCTTCCAAGCTTTATAATGGCAGTGAATGGCAGCCCAAAATTTGAAGAGCAAAAAAGTGTATCCATCCATTATAAAAGTTATCCACATGGCTCCGGGGGTTAATAGAGGCTTTCTGAAGCGAATCGGTGGGTTTTTGAAATAAAAATATCCATATTTAACACATTATAAAGTAAAATATCTAACTTCCGGCAGACCGCCTTCAGCTTCCAATGAAAGTGTAGCACCTCTCGCAGTTCAAAATGCTTATGCTACGTCTGACGTCAACCTCACGCCAGTTACGCTTTTTTCGTAAGTTGAATACAGAAGGTGGTCACCCGGTTAGATAGTTTACTTTATAACGTGTTAAATATGGACATTTTGGTTACACTTTATTTCGATAGTCCACTTTAAACATTCTACTAACTATAAGTAACTTTGCAACTACATGTCAACTAACTTTCATTAGAGTATTAGTTGACTGTCAGTAGACTGGTAGGTTATGGTTATGTGTTAGGGTTCGGGTTAGTAAAATAAGTTGAATTGTAGTTGCCAAGTTACTTATAGTCAGTAGAATGTCTGTTGTGGGACCAACAAAATAAAGTTTTAGTAAATATTAATCAGACAGTCTACAAATACTCTAATGACAGTTAGTTGACATGTAGTTGCAAAGTTACTTATAGTTAGTAGAATGTCTAAAGTGGACTATCAAAATAAAGTGTTACCGAAATCCACCCCCCCCCCCCACACACACACACACACACACACAAGAGTACTCTCAGCTAAACCAATTTCACAGTGTTTACTAATTTACATTCTTGAGAATTTTTCAGATTTTGTCCCAAAATCAGTGCAGAAAATGTGACAAAAGCCATCAGATTCCATTTGGCCAGGTGATTTGTGCTAATCTGAATTGAGTAACATTCACTTATGTAAACTATTTACAATATCAAAACAGTCAGTTTTATGGCCAGAAATGTGGAAAACATGCTTCAGTGTGGTGGTCTAATAGTTTGCAAGTAAACACAACCTCCAACTCTTTGCTCTGAATATACACAAATTCAGTGGATCGTAAAATTGAGCAGCTTATGCTCGTAAGTGGAAGCCTTATTTGAAGACGTTTAATTGGAGCACACACTCCGGCAATTTCTTGGCAGCGTGACGTAGATAACTCTACTCATTTGCGTTATTACTGAGTAAACAGTTTTTCGGCTCCTGAAAAGAAACCCTTGAGATCCGTTGGTTTATGATGAAGGATCATCTCTCTCTCTCCCTCTCTGTTCCTCTCTCTCTCTCTGTGTGTGTGTGTGTGTGTGTGCGTGCGTGCGTGCGTGCGTGTGTGTGTGTGTGTGTGTGTGCGTGCGTGCGCGCGTGTATTCATGTTTTTCTATGTTGGTGGGGACTTCAACCTGAAAGCCCACTGACTCATGTGTGTGTGTGTGTGTGTGTGTGTGTGTGTGTGTGCGTGCGTGCGTGCGTGTGTGCGTGCGTGTGTGTGTGTGTGTGTGTGTGTGTGTGTGTGTGTGTGTGTGTGTGTGTGTGTGTGTGTGTGTGTGTGTGTGTGTGTTTATGGACCACAAAGTAATTGCATGTAATCATCCAAAATGTTTATACTGTACCAATACTGTAGCTAGGCTGAGAGCGTGTTAGCTTGCAGAGCCGCTTGGTCATTATCTGCTAAGTTCTTGGTGACATTGGTTTGCAGCTGGTGAGAACATCCTTCTGGAACATTTGTGAGAAAGAACGTCAAGGTCTTCAGGTTTCAATGTGTATATGCGGGAAGTTAAAGAGGTCAGAGGTGCGTGCTTGATGGATATTAGGTGAAGTTGAGGGTGGGGGACAACGCAGCGGAAGGTGCTTCGGAGGTGGTGTGCTTGGTCATATCGACCGCTTTTCAGACAAAGGCTACGTTGATAAGGTCTGAGAGGGAAATGAGCACTGGAAATGAGGGTTTCTGCTTTTCAGGATGTTTATTATCCCTCTCTTTTTTCTCCTTCTCTCTTACTCTGCACGGGTTCTTTAATATCTTCTATTATATCATGTGTTATTGAGACTCATAATTTTGTTTAAATGTATGAATTTCCTTCACAGAAGTAGAACTTTTGAATAATGTACTGAAGCTATTAAAAAGTTTGTGTGACAAAGGAAATTTAATTTACGTTATTACTGAAACTGTCATGGCAATTCTTGAGAGAAGTAAAGATCTCTGGATCTTGTTTGATCTTTTAATCCCCTTCACCAAACCGGTGTGATAGATTTGTTCAGTGTTTTAATGATCTGGTTGTAGCAGTTAATAGGTTGTTTTAGGTTGAATATTATCATTGAATAATATAATTTTGTGCTGTTCCTCACACGAATCACAGTGAACACTTTTATGATGTGTTTGTGTCTTTTTTAAAGCTTCAATGTTTCAGTGTCCTTGGGAACGCCACATCAGTCTCGACTCTCGAGTCTCACGGAGGAGCTCCGGAATGATAGAAGGACAAACTTTCGGATAACTACCGCTTAAACTAAAACAAAACACCAACATAAATAGTCCAGGCCTGCTCCTATCCAGGGGCGCCGCTAGCGATTTTGGGCCCTATGAAAGAATATGAGGTTGGGCCCCCCTAAAACACACCCATTCTGCACCAAACATACAAGCCAAGCTAGCTATCCAAAATCTAATACTGACCTATTCCTCGAGCTTGCTCATTCCGCTCAGCGCTGCTCGATGCACATTGTGACATGTTGGTTCAAAAATATGTGAAATTAGTAGGGCTGTCCCAGACTATAGTTTTTTATATAATAGTAGTTGTTCATTTAAGCCATTCGTTGACTAAGCACTTTTATTAATTTAATTACATAAATATGAGATAATTCTAAACCCAAGCATACATAATATATGAATATATTAGGCTACCATAATGAGTAGGCTACCGACATAGGCTATTATTATACCCACTCAAGCGCACGCATTAAGCTTGCCACAAAGAACTGGCAAAAGTATTGATTATGAATGTGTCAAAAATAGCAAGGAGACATTTTAATTGTTTATTAATAAACTCTAGAGTTTTCTGTGTCATGTCGGCTGACGTGCTGACTCAGCATCTCCGCAGTATGGGATTCTCTCTCAAGAGAGAAATGCACATTTTATTACATAATAAGAGAGTAGCCTATTTCTTTTCATTTTGAATTGTTTTGTTTAAAAGTAGACATTTCAAGCAAACTATTTCTCATGTCTGTGAGATGCTCCAGTTCACATGCAATGCTATTAATAGCGCCGACGCCTCCATGTCACGATTATATTGACTGCTATATTTCCTAATTGTTTATTAAATCCAGCCAATTAGTTTATGAAACATTGATTAAAATTAAGATAAAATTTATACAAACAAAATTAATTTTAAAGAAAGACTTTGAAACGAAATGAAATGAAGTACATGCTCAAAATCCATGTCCCCAGACACAGCCTATAGCCATAGCCTATCTGATTATGGAGCCTTACTCATGCTGCTCACTTTTCATAATCAACATATGAAATTAAAATAATAATATTTAAACATAGCCTTACTATGAAAATAAATAGGCTACGTTTTCTTTAACACATGGTCGACAAAGTCGTCGGCGCCTTCTGATGGATTTTTTCCTTTATGACAGTAGAAAAAACTCACAATACTTCGTCATTTTTAGCCATACAGATAGGCTAAGTGCAAGATATAATACACTATAAACTGTCTACTTTTATTTGTGTACAATCACAATAACAGCAAAGACCGTGGACTCAGGGAACAGATTATTTTGCACTCCACTCCAAACACTGTCTTCATTTCAAAAATATATTTTGCTTATTAAACGCAAAGTTTTTCATTTCAAAAGCATTTCTAAATTCAGTTTATATTTTCAACAAACGAAATTCTGAGCCAAAATAACAATGTGGTAAAAAAAAAAACTTTGAACTACCACCGATCAAATTCAAACATTAATTCATCAGTGCTTGGATAACACACACTTCTCCTTCCATTAAAAATAATGGCGTGCGGTGCCTGGGATATAAACCTAACAACACACATGGCATAATGTTTGGAATGATTTATCACGAGAGGAAAAAAATAGTTTTAGTCACATAACATCAGTTAATGGAAACGCCGTCATTTCGTAATATTTTTGATCAACTTTTAGAAAATATATCGCAAAAGTGTTGTGCAAATCTGTAATGGAAACGCAGCCACTGATGAGTGCGCTGAGGCAGGACCAAACCATTTCATGCAGATACAGGGGTGTGGTCGGTGGTCGGTGGTTTACTTTTTGGTCAATGGGGATATTTAACTTTTATTGCCAAAATAAGTAAAATCAAAGACATCATTTATTTTATTATGAATGAAATATACTCAATGATGATGGTTTATATAGTGTATAATATAATAAAACATTTTTAATTCGTTTTTACCTATTTGTTGGGGCCCCTGTCAGTCAGGGAATTGTCCTAACTTTTCCCCCCTATAGGGCGCCCCTGCTCCTATCTCGTCCTTCACTGCCGTCACTTTTTGGGGTGAACTATTCCTTGATGGTCAATGTTAGAGAACAGGCCTAATATATTGTACATCTACAAGTTGGTACTGTTCAGTTCTAAATAAAAAAGCACTGCCTTCTGCCTGATATTATCCTTAAGAACCTGGATCGCAACCTTAAACAGGCCCTGAGCCAAAGTGGGTTATACCACGTAAGGGATCCTATTGGAAGAATGTCTTTAAATAAACTATGTCCTATCTCCATGCACACTATGCTCTCATGCTCACGCCCACTCAAACATGCCACAAATAAACTTCTATCTCCCAGTCCGCACACACCTCATGTACTGACACAGAAACAGTCCGTAAACGAATCCAGCTATCAGACACATGCACTCGGCCACACATGGGAAAAGCACAAACATCGGCATAGTCACTGTCAGCCTTATATCTGTGCTATTTGGGTTTGACAAACATGTAGCCATCACATAAGCTAACATGCCCATATCCTAATGCGACATAAACAGAAAATGGCCATTTCATACTGTAAACGGTTTGTGTCCTTTACTGTGTTTAAAAATAGCTCACGTAAACATGTAGATTTCTTATGTTTTGACTACATGAAGTCAGTACATTACATTCAGTTGTTAAGGTTAAAGGCCTGTTCACACCAACACAGATAAAAATTTGGTCCAATACCAATACCCCGGTTACAGAGATGAGAAAGCCACTTCCAGATTCTTCCTCTGCTGTTCATTGTCACCGTCCGTTTGTCTGAATGGCTGCATTCTAAAACACAGAATGTCTTAGTAGGTAGGTACTACATTTTAATTAGAAGAACTTACTTTGCAACCCATTAAAAAGTATGTTCTATAGTATGTCAATGTGTATGAATAGTATGAATAAAATGTTGTCATTGTCATATGACTTACAGTGTCAATTGCGTAGCTTCACTGTCATTCACCAATCATCTCCCATGGCCTCGTGGGATAGAAAAGTGTCCATTTAATGTGCGCTTTTTCAGAATCTCAGAGGAAGTAGCAGGTCATCCATGTACTTTTCATCTACTGTTCTATGAATACTATGAATTTGGACATGGTACTCTTTTCAGACACTGTTGTTTACGTACTATATATAAATTAGGGAAGGAGGCCTATTCGGATACAGAGGTAATTTTATGTGACAGCTCTGGGCATGTTATCAAACTGAGGGTAACAATACTTTCTAGTTAGTCTCAAAAAAGAAATAGCTAAAAATATCATATAGTTCTCAAATGCATTTAAAGGTGAGTTTCTGCGACACTAGTGGCACCTAGAGGAACAAATACAGCTCTTACATGTACTTGTGAAGGCATGTGTCAAAAGGTACTTTCAATAAAATGTTCAACATATTAGGAATACTTTTAGCTGTGTTGCTATGTGTCATGAGTAAGCAATTGAGTAAACTAACAGTCTGTCTAAAACGAACAGGAGCATCTTGCTTATAATAAAACCCATTGAACATAGTAGCTTGATACACCCTAATTTTAAAATCGATATAATATTAATACATTTAAGTGTTTGATTGTAAGGACATTTTGATAACACTTTAGAATAATGGTCCGTCATTAATAAGTAACTATGCAGGAAGTAAAGCAAGACTAATGAGTAGTACTACATTAACACTTCAGCTACTTCTATTAACTAATATGGAAACAAGCTTAACTTATATCGACTGTAGGACTAAGATAGTTCCTTATTAGGTAATCAATAATTATCAAAGGAGATTGGAATCACTAAGAACTAATAGGTAACTATGACAAATTATAAAGTATTACTAATAACTATAGTAACGTGTCTGAGATGTGAGCAATTTACTTTCTTTCAATGTGGTCATAAAATGCATCACTGATTACGAAGTGTCACTCTGCAGGAACTACTAGTGATCTGGATAATTATTTTTAAGTGAAAAAGATGATTTTCACTTAAAAATAATGGTTCAGATCCCTAGTAGTGTTACAAACAGAGGTGACACGGAGAACAGATGGCAGATGTAAACAGGGTTTATTTGACAGAACCAGGAAGTGAGCAGATGAGGTGAGTATAGAAGTGGAAGTCCAGTAGAATGGTGAGGACAATGGGTAATACGATAAGTTCTTGATTGTAGATCGACAGGACAACGGAGCGATGGAGACAGGGAGCCAGGAGACCAGACGAGGAGACACTCAGGAGACTTGGGAGAACAGGTAGGTAGTTATGTGAGTCCGTGGAAGCAAGCTTTAGCGTGAGTATGAGCAAACGATACCGGACAGTGACTGAGTGCGTGCGTGGGGCTTAAGTGCAGGTGGTGAATGCAGTGATGATGACGTGCAGGTGTGTGTGATCAGTACTCGGGTGATTGTGATCGTTGTGTCTGGGAGAGGGTGGAGCCTGGCGTGCTTGTGACAAGTAGTTCTTGAAGATTGTCATTCTCTGAATAAAGTCATAAAATGCATCACTAATTACTCAATGAAAAAAATATAATGTGTAGAGTCTAAACTTAAAGTTGTCATGAAACAGAAGTAGCAACAGATCGTTTTCTGTATTGAAATGTAAGACGGAGACTTGGTTCTATACGTCGGTTGTTGATTGGATTTTGAGATGTGGGCATTGCACTCAAAAAAAATGAAAGAGAGCTTGCAGTCGGTTTTAAGAAACAGGCAAAGTTTTGATATTGTTTTCAGAAAAAGTTTAACATTTAAAAAAATGAAACAATAAGATTTAAAACATGCATTTACAAAGAAGGGTGAATTTTCATTTCATGCCGACTTTAAGCTAAATCAGTTAAGGACCATTTGACTAAGTAATAACATACCTGTTTCTAGATTATATGAAATCACATATACAGGTGATCTCAGGACATCAATTTGAGTGATATTGTATCTGTCAGTAACAGGACATTTCCTGCTTGCTGATCTATAAAATGGCTCATAGCACCTTAAGGAAACCATAGACAGGGATGTGGGTGACCTAAAAATTGACATTGTGGGTGTATGCAGAGCTATGCTATGCTAACTATGTTTAGTGTTGATTTATCACTGTTATATGTGGTTTAGCATCTAAGTAACCCACTTTTAAATAGCAGAGGCTGTTCATTTCCCTCCCTGGTTTTCCCCTGGTACTGTAGCTCATGTTATTGAGCAGAGTTCTATCCTGTAGCACTGTCATCAATTGACTCCTTCACAGGTCATGTGACTCGGCAGGCCAGGCGATCTGTCTCATAGATCGTCTTTATGTGGAGACTGAGGCAGGTCATTCATGGAGTGGAGCAAGGGAGCTCTCTGTCATGCCTGTGTGTGTGTTTGTAAGCATCCTCTTCACTCCTTAGGCCAAGCAAAGAGATCCTTCTACATCTGCCAACAGTGCACACACACTAAATCACACAAATGTCTGTTTCTCTCTCTCACTTGCTAGAAAGTAAATAAGTCATCACTTTTTATACATATATAAGTCCAATCGCTTTTCTAAAAAGGCTTGTGAAAGAGTCCAAACAGTGTATAGTAGCCTACGCAGAAAAGTGGATCAACACACACTCACTTTACCTTTTTTTATTTTTTAGAATGCAATTCCTTTGTTTAACCAATAAACTCCACACAAAGCCAGAAAATAAAGTTTAATCAATAACTAGCATCACTAACACAACAAGCATTTAACATATCTGCCCTACTTCTGCGATATCTACCTTCAGTTCAAACGCTGAGGTTAGGAAGCCCACTGACCTGAGTCCATAGATCTGGAAGTCATGCAAATATCATGGTCAGTTAGGTTTTAACCTAATAAAGGAACTTACGTAAGACACAAAATCCCTTTTCAGATAACCTAATTAAAAGCCTGCAGCTCTTAATGAGGCAAAATGTTGCAACAAGTTGTTGCACACCAGTATATTTGGTTTTAGAAGGATCTGTAATCACAGGAACTCAGTGATTTATGCTTTTACAGCTGGTTAAAGTCTTCTTGAAAGCAGATATTGAGATTGGGCTTTTTGTTTGTGGCAATAAAATTGAGGCAGGACAAAGTGATATGGAAAAGTTAACCTGGAAAGTCTAATATATATATTTATATACATTTTCTTGTCCTCTTTTCTCATTTTCTCACACTTTCCAAATGTACATAACTTTTTCCATGGAAAACAAAAGCTTTTAAAGAATGTTCATGCTGTAGTTCTGCGTGAAGATGCATTTTGAAGGCCTAGACAGTCTGAATCCATAGCAAGCAACACGTATTGCATTTAACAACATTATTGGTTCATCACTTTTGCACTCTCAGTTTATGTTGAAACAATGTTGAATTTTCAACCATGTCACTGAATCAACATTACACTATGATTCTGCATCACTGTTGTTGAATCAACATTGACATTAACAAAAATAATCAATGTTGTTGAATCAATGCTTGTTATATTTTGTCTGACACTTTCTCATAAATACAAGATGTAGTTTTTTTGTGATGGCATTTCAGCTGGAACAGGCTTATCAGAATGTTGATGAAATACATTCCTCACATTTAATACTGATTTAATACTGATTCAGGAATATTAATTAATAATGAATATGAGGAATATGAGAATAAGATTACCTGCTTTAAGCAGTAATCAGGGAGTAGGAGATTAAGACATAGCATCACATCCCTGGTCAGGTGATTATTCTCTTGACTAGGCTACCAATGAAATTGCATCTCTTGAGTTCTTATTTTGAATAAGTAATATCTTTGCGACCGCTAAAAAGTACATTTTATATAGGGACCCACTTTATAATATGCGATTTTGGATGCAGCCAATGTTTTTTTTAATGTCACCATTATTGGGAGGGTGCATCTTATTTCTATAATTGTCCATCCTCATCTGCCCTCACTCCTACCAAAGGGAAGAACACAAGGTGCTATGCAAGCATTGAGTTAAGAAAAAGACATGGGTTATGTATAAAGTGTAACATTCTTGTACATGTAAATTTCACCTGCATTGTTAATGATAAATGCATTGATAATCAGGAAATTCCTAATAAATATTTCTAAAGCAAGATGCACTTTTTAAGTATGTAGGGAAATGTAACGCTTTAAAAACGTTTTTAATGAATGTATCTAATTACAGTCAGTAACAATACAAATCAATCAAGCATGAAAAAATAAGGAATAGAGAAATAACTTAATAATAAGTTAAGTTACTGCGGGCGGCAGTGGCTCAGTGATTCATGTAGGTTGTCTACAAACTGGAAGGTTGGTGGTTCGATCCCCGGTTCCACCTGACCAAGTGTCGAGCTGTCCATGAGCAAGACACCTGACGAGCTGGATGGCGCCTTGCATGGCTGACACCGCCGTCGGTGAGTGAATGAATGGGTGAATGTGAGGCAAATGTAAAGCGCTTTGAATGGCCGTAGTAGGTCTGTTAAAAGCGCTATTTAAATGCAGTCCATTTACCATTAGCGGTAATGTCATGCTCTTGTCTTGTTCTGTCTAGTCTTAGGCCACACGAAGCCAGAGTTTTCCCTATCCAATCTTTTTTTTCCTTGTCTCAAGAAATACACACAATTGGTAAATGGACTGCATTTTATATAGCGCTTTTAACAGACCTATGGCCATCCAAAGCGCTTTACATTTGCCTCACATTCACCCATTCATACACTCATTCACACACCGACGGCGGTGTCAGCCATGCAAGGCGCCATCCAGGTCGTCGGGAGCAGCTGGGGTTAGGTGTCTTGCTCATGGACACCTCGACACTTGGTCAGGTGGAACCGGGGATCGAACCACCAACCTTCCAACTAAATGAACCACTGAGCCACTGCCGCCCCTCCGGGCCCACAAAACCACTGAAACCAACTCAAAATGATGTAGTATACATGCCAGACCTGTATGTGGCACTGTAATTCTGCCAAAGAGATACACTAAAAACGGAGAAGAAGACTTGGAGCATACACAAGATGTGGGGTGATGACATCATCATTTCACAAAATACACAGAATGCTTGTACAGACGAATATGAAAGGGTGTCGTTTTCAGATTTATCCACTCTGGGACCTGGTTTCAAAAAATAGCTGTTTCAAGCTCCCAAAACACCAGATCTGCCTGGACGAAATGCTGATACAATACAAAATTGTTAGGTATACAGTTAAACGTGCCTCCGTGTGTATGGGCCCTTAGTTTTCATTGTCATTGTTTGGTTTAGTCCTAGTTACTCATCCGTTGTCATAGTTTCTAAGTAGTTACTTGCCTGTTTCCAGTTCCTTTGATTAGTCTCCCTGTGTATTTAAACCCTTAGTTCCATTTGTTCAGTCTTGTTTATGTTAGTGAGGTTGAGGTAAATGTATTCCTGTGTTCTCCTGTGTGTTCTTTGTTACCGTTACCTTTTTGAATTGATTAAAGACTGTTTTGTTGATCTCCTTTATCTTCATGCACTCATTACAGCCAGTGTTACAGGAGCACTGTGAAGTAATAATACTTGAAAACCTCTTCACCTAAACCCTCTGTTCTCTTGCAGTGGTTTAGTCTAGAGTGAAACCAGAGCGCTGAGCGGAAATGAAATGTGGACCCCCCACCCCATCAGACCCCTTCAGCCTGGTGATAACTGTTTTCATAACTGTTTATTACTTGGTAACCCTAGGCCAAGCTCAGCACTGCTGCCGTGTCTAGATGATTTCCATTTTAAGGCTTTACCTTCTAGTTCCTGTCCACTTTTTATTGTAGATGTGGTGTTTATGAGTGTAGTGCTGTATAAACTGTTAATGAAAATGCCTCAGGTTTCATTTGAGAAAAAATATATGGGGTATTTCATGACTGTATAAGTATTTTGGCAAGACTTTCTGGACTTTATTCCTGTCAAATAGCTGACATAGGGAGTTATGTTCATAAAGCACTTTTCAACCAACCAGATTTCAAGGCACCATGTTTTACAGGAAAAATAATGTAAACCTTTACTTGTATAGTTCTGCTTTGCATATATTTCTTTCACATTCTCTATCCCACCTTAAAGCCTTAAAGAGATAGATAGTTCACCCAAAAATGTCTAGGGATAGCCATTGTCATCATACACTTTCACTGTGTCAAAGAGCAGCAATTGGGAACAACAGCAACTCAGCTACGAAGTGGAAGGCCATGTAAAATCACAGAGCGGGGTCCGCGCATGCTGAGGCGCACAGTGCGCAGAAGTCACCAAATTTCTGCAGAGTCAATAGCTACAGACCTCCAAACTTTCATGAGGCCTTCAGATTAGCTCAAGAACAGTGCGTGGAGAGCTTCATGGAATGGGTTTCCATGGGCGAGCAGCTGCATCCCATCCTTCACATCACCAAGTGCAATGCAAAGCGTCGGATGGTGTAAAGCTCTAGAGCAGTGAAGACATGTTCTCTGGAGTGACGAATCACACTTCTCTGACTGGCAATCCGATGGATGAGTCTGGGTTTGGCGGTAGCCAGGAGAACGGTACTTTTCTGACTGCATTGTGCCAAGTGTAAAGTTTGGTTCAGGGGGGATTATGGTGTGGGGGTTGTTTTTCAGGGGTTGGGCTTGGCCCCTTAGTTCCAGTGAAAGGAACTCTTAATGCTTCAGCATACCAAGACATTTTGGACAATTTCATGCTCCTGTCCCTTCCTGTTCCAACATGACTGCACACTGGAAGAACTTTACTGGCTTGCACAGAGTCCTGACCTCAACCTGATAGAACCTTTGGTATGAATTAGAGCGGAGACTGCAAGCCAGGACTCCACGTCTAACATCAGTGCCTGACCTCACAAATGTGCTTCTGAATGGTCAAACATTCCCATTAACATACTCCTAAACATTGTGGAAAGCCTTCCCAGAAGAGTTGAAACTCTTATAGCTGAAAAGGATGGGCCATACTCCATATTAAACCCTACGAATTAAGAATGGGATGTCATTAAAGGTCATGTGCATGTAAAGGCAGACGTCCCAAAGCATTTGGCAATATAGTGTATTTAAAAAATAATATCAACTCGTAATTGGGAACTGAGACTGACACCAAGATACAAAGGCATGCTAGTAAGGCTATCTCTGCACTACATGCTTTGGTTCTGTATGGAATTGACGAATGAGTCCATTAACCAGACCATGTTTGTACACATCCTGACTGTGGAGCCAGCATTTGACTTACCAAATAGTGCACATTCCTCACTATGATAAACACCCAGTCTCATAAGCTGGACTCAGAGCATGAAGACTTGGAAGCTGGATGGAGTACAGATTGTGGTATTTATTACAGCACATGTTTTTTTCTGAATGACAATCCTCATTTTTCAATAAATAAGATAAGTTATGAACTCTGTTATAAACTGTGTTGAAATGTTCTGTTATTTCTGTGTCATATCTGCTATATAAGATTATGTCTACTATTAATACATACAACACTGACATAGTCAGTTCAGATGCCAGGTTACCAAAGTCTGGAAACTTCCCCCAAAATCTGAAAGAAGTAATTTAGACACCACTAGTCTCTTACCTCAGTCCATATTGAACAATATCATGGCTGTTAACATCCTTCAGTGCCAACCCCAACTCCTCAACTACCCAGTTGGGTTATTTTATGGAGTGCCTTTTCCAGTTTGATAAGATGATTTTAATGTAAATGTTTCTAAGATTTTGAACATTCTATCAGATACATATTGTGTTAAAGAGTTAATAAACTACACTGTGCCATCTCATGCTAAATTAATACAATTTCATATTTATTATATGATGGGAATCAAGTCAAGTCACCTTTTATAGCGCTTTATACAATACAGATAGTTTCAAAGCAACTTTACAGTGATCAACAGGAAAAATAATGATTCAATGATGCAAACAGAGTTCAACTCGGCTGTAAAGCAACTCAGTTCAGTTCAGTGTTGATTTCATTTTGTTGTAAAGATCACCAATTATTCAATTAGTTCAATTTGGCTATAAAGCAGCTCTGCAGAAAAGTCTGTGCAGTAGAATTTAATATTGTTGAATATTAAGTGTCCCCAACTAAGCATAGGTGACAGTTGCAAGTAGGGATGCACCGAATCCAGATTTTTGGGGTTTCGGTATTCGGTTTCAGATTCGGCCGAATCTTAACCAGTGGATTCGGTATTCAGCCGAATCCGAAACCGAATCCTACTCCCATCCTCAGTCCATTATCACAGTAAACACATTAATGAAGTAAACAACGTCCACAGCAGTGTAGGCATGCTATTGACCGTTTAACCTTTAACCAAAAGTAAGAACTTTGACCGATTAATATTATCAGTTAAACAGTTTTGTTTTTAACGCTTTTTTGTTTAGTTTTTTTGCTGCATGGTTAAAGAAAAATATGCTGTATAGCGTTATTTGTTCCCTCACGGAGCGCGTCGACATGTGCAACCACAAACCAGACATATTTCGTAAAATGAAGCAATGGAAAAGCTTACTGTGTGGGACCATTTCGACAGAAAAATACAGCAGTAGTACAAGCTCCTGACTGGTGGAAAGCAAATGAACGGCGCTTCCCGAGGCTGGCCACTCTAGCAAGGCAACAGTGAGCGCAGGGGGCGCACGCACAGTCAGAGGCTCGCGCTGGGGAGACAGAAGGATTGAGAGGTTGTTTTCTGCCGCGGGTTTAACTGTCAACAGACTGCTCTCCAGACTAACCCACATCACTTAGAAATGTTACTTAAAAAAAACAAACATACAAGTTGTGGATTGAGGTAGGCCTGCTACCTGAAGTTGCTGCATTTTGGCTGCTGTCTGTAGATTCCTCCATGCACAACTTGTATTCTTTTGGATGTTTCATATGCAAATGTTTTAACAGTGGCTATTGTTTAGGGTCCTTGCCACCCTGAGACAAATGGGCATTGCAAATTGAACATGTAGCTCGACTTGAATCGCCTTTCTTTTGACTTAAAGAACTGCCACGTTTTCTGTTCATGAGTTCCATTTTCACTTTCTCACAGCCGACTGGATTCGAAACGGTCCACCTAGTAAACACCTTCCCGTAGCCTAATTAATGGCGGCGTCATTACGTTCGCGCGTAGTGCAAGCCTAGGGTTAGGTTCGGTGGAAAAAAATGCAGAGATTCTGCAGAAATCGAACCCCGTCAAAAAGCCCAATATTTGGCCGAATCCGAATCCTGGATTTGGTGCATCCCTAGTTGCAAGGAACCCAAACTCCAACAGGTGACAGAATGGAGAAAAAAACCTTGGGAGAAATCAGGCTCAGTTGAGGGGCCAGTTCTCCTCTGGCCAACGAACAAACAAGGTGTGGTTATGATTCCAGACTGCATCTCAAGTCAGACTGTAGATAGGACTGTAGATAGTCGAAACTGGCATAGGGTCTGTGCAGAGTAGCTGTCTGGTTCTCGTGGTCTTTGCTGAGGATATGTGCCGATGGCTGTCATGTCAACAAGGTCTTCATAGGGGATTGGATGGTCTCTGCTGACAGTCAGCACTGTGTTGTGGTCGTGTCTAGGTGCAGGTCCACCATTTGATCTGGATATGGACTGGATCCGGCTGACTATGGGAACCTCGTGATAAGGATGAAACAGAGAGACTAATATTAGCGTAGATGCCATTCTTACAATGTAACAAGTATATCATGTTGTGGAAAGTGTTCCCAGTTCCAGTTGACCTACTTTATGCAGCATAACAATCCTTTAACGGATTTGCATCTATATAAATATAATAGTGTGTTATGTGTATGATAGGTTTAAGAGATGTGTTTTTAATCTAGATTTAAACTCTGTGTCTGCCTCTCGAACAACACTAAGACGTAGGCCTAGTTTCACAGACAGGGTTTAGATTAAGCCAGGATTAGGCCTTAGTTCAAATTGGGCATTCAAGTTGGGCATTAACGTTCCTTAGAAAAAAACATTACTGGTGTGCATCTTGAGACAAAACAATGACACTGGCATATTTTAAGATATGTCAGTGCAAGTTGCTTTCAGTTAAAACAGCTCAAACATGCCTTTTAGTCTGGGACTAGGTTTAAGTGACAAATTGTTCGCCTACCAACGCTCTGTATCCTTTTCCTGTACATGGTTTGATGACAATTTTCTCCACCTTAACAATAGGAGAGAGAATAATGTCAAACAATTTATTCCATATAATTAGTTTGGGTAATACTTTATTTTTAGGTGACTTACTAAAGTAATAACAGTAAATTATGATTAATTACAAGTAACTAACCCTAAACTAAACCCTAATCGTAACCCTATAGTAAGCACATGTAGTTAATTAATATTACTCAGTACTTATTTGAGTAAGTACAATGTAACTATGTCACCTTAAAATAAAGTGTATCCTTAGTTTGTATTAAATATTTGCTAATTCAGCAAATAAGTTGAAAACGAGAAGTTGAATACATAGCTAGGGATAGGCAAAACCTGCATGCTCATGATGAAAGATAAAGAAAATCGTATTTTTTTCAAAAAAGTTAGTGCTTTTGTTGAATTAACACGTTGACCTTCTCACTTCATCTGAGATTTATTTCTCATTTTCCATATTGCATTGGAAATGGGGCGTTAAAATGAACACCATTGTAATGCAGAGGATGTTGCAAAACATGGACAGTCTGAATCCTGCTGTTTTGTTCCTCTACCATGTGCATCAGAGAACAGCTTGTGTATAACTCATCACACAATGTTCAATGGAGGGATGTAAACAACAGCTGAACTCAAGCCTGCAGTTGGAGGAGTGTGTCATCACACATGTTGTGGGCTTGAGACTTTCCCAGAATGCACGTGTCCAGAACCCAACGCTGCGTGGCAAATTAAACCCTTCTCTGGACGCAGGCACAACTGGCAAGCCAGCAATGGTTCTTGGGTCTTATTTTGGTCACTATGAGGTCCATGCAGGAAGTATGTAGTACAGTATAGGGAGAGAAAGAAGATAGAGACATTGGCTCTAGTCCTGCATGGATTCATCCTGTTTATTCACAAAGACAAGTCTTTCTGGCTCTATTCCATTACCTAGTGAGCTGCCTTTCGGTCTACTGCATCCTTACTTGAATGGAACCTCATATGAGACAGATTTGTAATTCTATACATGTCGTACAAATAAGTAAAGTTGCGTTCACATTTAGCGTTGTTTGGTGAATTCTCATGGATGAAAGATTTCCGCACAGATTTTTGCAACGGTTCAACTTGGTCACACGGATTCTCTGTGTTGACCAACAGAAAGCTGCATGGTTTAAAAGTGACTCACTGTGTGAGGGGTGCTTAATACATTGCTACACTACTGACAATACTGATTTTTTTGTCTACAAAATTTGCTAATATAAAACATTTTGGGGACTCTGAAAATTGATTTCAATACAGAAAATACATTGTACACATATAGAAAAATGTAATAGTCCATTTGAATTCGATTCCTTAGGATACTTTAGCCTTTGTCGGACTTCTTGGATGAATAGTTTTTTTTCATTGAGCAAACATGAGGATTCTCACACACGCACCTGCAGCACTTCTGTGAACTGAGGAAAACCGAAATAAAGTAGTAAAAGGGATAAAATAAATATAAATAATAAATAAAAATATATTTCACTTAAATTACAGATTTTAAAAATGTACGGCAATGTGGGCTATGCCCACTTTTATGGCACTCTTACGCACTGTAGTTTTCTTTATATCTGTGGTACCTGCCAAGCAGTACCTTCTTTTTAGTCTGACTACGCCACCCCCTGATGATGGGCAGGAGGAACCACAACTCTTTCTGTGAATACAGTGTGGCTAACTCAGTTTTTCCCCACACAGGGACAGTCAACAAGAGGCAGATATGTAAATGTATCAATTTATCACACTTTGGTACAAAAAGATGTAAAAAGGTTAAGAACAGATCTTAAAAATACTGCGATAAATGACTGGCGGAGTTTTCCTCAGTCTAGGAATGTCGGATCAGCCAATTCAAAACCCCTGCTCAGGAGGCCCTTGGGGAGACAGAAACAGGAGACAGCAACCCCACACCAGTCGGAGCATGCAACACAGCAAGCACTACACACTTAATATCTTTAGAAGCCACTACAAAATATCACACCGTGTCGTAGCTACAAGTACACACTAATACAGTGTCTCTCCCAGTGTGGTCCCCTGACGAGAAGGGGCAAAGCATCAGTGTGGATCCGGCCTTGTACAGGGATAGCCTACGCAGAAAACAGTTAAGGAGGAAAACCACCAGCATTAATGGCCACTATTAGTCAAGAAAAAAAAAAATACACAATAATACTATGAATGTGGCACATGAGGGATAGGTCCAAGGGCAAAATCACAAATAACCAAACAAATAATCAAACAAACAAAAAACAACAACAGGAACCAAAGAAAAAGAACAGTGGCTGGCCTGGTCCCCTTTCAATAGAAACCAAGCATGTTAGTTGCCAACCTCATTAAACAGCATAGCATAGCCAACTAAAACATAACTAGAAAATATAGGCCTACTTTTCAGTATGCTCAACTGTCCCACAGCACATTGACACAGCATGAAAGAAAAGGTGAATGTTCCATTGCTACAGACAGAGAAAAGCATTAAAACATGTCCCAATGCAGGTATAAAACATTCAATGGAAAATATACAAATTGAGGCATTTACCAGTGCAGCCCAGCAGCTCGGGTCACACTGGAGATGATCGCACAAATGTTAACCCTCCATGCAGAAACCCGTGTCCTCCGTGAAGAGTAGACAAGCGCTTCTATAATTACCCTAATAAAAATGGAATAAATTAGTCTTAAAATGAAATGGCAGTGATTAAACATGCTATACCATGACAAATTATACCTGCATGAAAAGGGAGCCCAACTCACACAACCGTGCCTAGCATCAACACAAAAGAGTCTAACTCGCAGCCAGCAAACACTTATCACTTCCTGATTAGTCATGTGACCTCCCAACACATCACGTGATCCCAGGTATTGGGTAAATGTGATGCAGCTGTGTTGTGTGCCTGCCTGTGTAGATCCCCACATATCTTTATTAAATCTAACTGATCACACAGGCACCTGCGTCGCGCACACACACCATATCATAGCATACCCTATATCAGGGGTCTCCACACTTGGTCCTGGAGGGCCGCTGTCCTGCAGAGTTTAGCTCCAACCTCAAATAAACACACCTGAACCTGCTAATCAGTGTCTTACAAGGCCCTAGTTAGACATTGATTAGCTGGTTCAGGTGTGTTTAATTGGGGTTGGCGCTAAACTCTGCAGGACAGCGGCCCTCCAGGACCGAGTGTGGAGACCCCTGCCCTATATTCTAGCATTGCTAACTTGACATTTCTGTATTCACTAAAATACAGTCAACCAAACATAAAAGTTACACTGCTCAAATTAAATGGTCTGCTGTAAAAATGAGCGCAGCAGCGCCCAACACATATTTGTGAAGTTTACGGTTTTACGTGTATATTGGAACATGAGTGAGGTACAAAGCCTTGTTTACATAATGAATAATAGTTTAGCAACCAAATGTTACGTGGCAAATATACACTATATTGCCAAAACTATTGGGAAACCCCTCCAAATTATTGAATTCAGGTGTTCCAATCACTTATATGGCCAAAAGTGTACAAAATCAAGCACCTAGGCATGCAGACTGCTTCTACAAAAATGTGTGAAAGAATGGGTCGCTCTCAGGAGCTCAGTCAATTCAAGTGTGGTACCGTGATAGGTTGCCACCTGTGCAATAAGACCATTTGTGAAATTTCCTCACTTCTAAATATTCCACGGTCAATTGTTAGTGGTGTTATAACAAAGTGGAAGCAATTGGGAACAACAGCAACTCAGCCACGAAGTGGTAGACCACGTGAAATCACAGAGTGGCGTCAGCACATGCTGAGGTGCACAGTGTGCAGAAGTTACCAACTTTTTGCAGAGTCAAAAGTGACAGACCTCCAAACTTTATTTGTAAATATGAATGAATTTAGCTTTATTACTTCCAGATTAGCTAAAGAACAGTGCATAGAGAGCTTCATGGAATGGGTTTCCATGGCCGAGCAGCTGTTTCACTTTAAATAAATTCATTTTGGCTTGATGTTTGTATGTTGTTTATAATGAATGCCACTATAGCCTAATTTGTGTTTTTTTAATAGTTTACTATATAATCAGTGGTGGGCTGTCAGGGCCATCAGGGCCTTCTCTGCTGGCCCTGTCAAAATCAAAAATATATATTATATTTATATATTTATATTTAATTAAATTCAATTAATGTGTGTCTGAACATGTCTAAATGGAATTACTGTCTATTTCAGTACGTTACAATTATATTTCCTTAAAGAATGTGGTAATTGTTTTGAGGCTGAGCTGTATTTTATATATGTCATCATCTAAAAGCATCACAGCTCTGTTGACCAGCACCAGTAGAATAGCTAGCCTTCCACTGAAGTCGCCATTTTCCATTGGATCATAACTTTGACTGACAGGTCTCATCAGCCAATCAGATTTTGATGTGTAGTGATAAAACGCCCCAGGTATCAATAAATAGTTAAATTGCCTTCTTGTCTCGTGTGTCCTTTTATGTTGCTTGCGACCTTCCCAACGAGCACTTTGAAAGCAGGGTTTGTAACAGTAGTGCATACAGTGCATGATTGTATTTTGTATGTTTCGGTGTGTGTGTGTGTGTGTGTTATGGCAGCGGCGTTGGGTGTGTTGATTGTTAGTGAAGGCCCTGACTGAAACTCCATGGTACGCTACTGTATATAATTGATAGCTACTTATTTTTCATTCTTGTTCTGTTCTGAATACCGTTAAATTTAAAGTATATGTTGTGGAGTGAGGGGAAAATAAAGTTTATAATGTTTGTAGATGTTTCTTTTTATTTACCGGTATTTAATATACATATAAATGAATGTAATTGTTTGCAATTATGAGGTTAATGGGTGTTTTTGGAGTAAGATCAATTTCTCTTTCATGAGATGACTTCATCTTATTGGCCGGGTTTCATTTCTCCATGTCGTCAACTTTAGGGCGAGGCTTCTAAACCGTGCATTTTTACGGGGAGGGTTTTTCAGCTGCCTCATTTTTAAATGTACGTTCATTTGTATGATGGGATTGGCGGCATACGAATGCAGATCTGCGCTCGTTTCTTTGTTAGATTGATAAATGAGCCCCAATATCATAAAAGGCAGCACAATAATGCTTCAAACTTTTTAGAATAATCTTCACATCAGGAGCAAGCCTATGATACCATAAAATGCAATTTATGTACATAGCTCACTATGTGTTACTATATATCTCTCTACATCTTTGGTTTTTTCCCCCATGTTTTTCATTATTCATTCTTTTCTCATTCCACAAGAGTGATTGGTTTTACTCTTTATTTTCTTTGTTTGTTTCTTCGTTGTGAGTGTTTAGCTGTTTTTATGTAAAGCTTCCTCAATGGGTTCCCTCCTTTCAGGCCTGCAACAGATTGTACTAAACATTTGATGCCTCAATATGTGGGAGTAGACCTTTTACAATCATCTACTGTCGATTACAGAACAACTGAATCAAACCCCCTTGCATATAGAAGGATATTGGACATTAGAAATGACTTGGAATATTCCTAGGTCATGTGTCTCATATCTCAGAAGGTATTTTATTGTTTAGTGCGGCTTGATAGTATAAGAGATTATAAAAGTATTTGCCTCATTAGGAATCATGAATCATTTAGGACAGAGGCCTTAATTGACTTGTTTGTCTGGGCATTACCCTTGGAAATGCCCTTGGATGAGACACACACACACACACACACACACACACACACACACACACACACACACACACACACACACACACACACACACACACACACACACACACACACACACACACACACACACACACACACACACACACACACACACACAAACACGCACACTGTTTTTAAATGCTGGTAAATGTTTTGCCTTGGCAAACATCACACCACCAGAATCAAATGCCGCATTATTCCCTGAATTAAGGTACATTTGGAACTTGAATGCGAACACTGGAAAGGATGTGGACCATAATGAGGTTGAAAAATAGGTCAAGGTTTAGTCAAAGAGACAATTGTCTTACATCAGTTTGTGCTGATCGGATGTACTGAGGGCATCAGAGTAAGATGCAGGGCTTGTTCTCAGCTGTTGTCACAGTTAATCATTAGCTTCTAGAATTATTTTATGTCTGTGAGCTGTAATAAAGTACCACACACATATGGCAGTAAAATGCTGAATCACCCCTCCAGACTCAATACTCAGTTACAACAGGTTCAATGTGGAGCAAAATTCTTTTCAATCATAGTTTTATATATAAATAAATGCATAATCTTTACTATAACATTCTCTCAACCAACTTTATGAGGGGCATCCTGAGATGCTTTTTAAATAGCAATTTGTTTTATAGGAACATTGAATAGACATACTGATTTTTGTACTGTACAAACTGTAGCCTATATTCTATCCCCCTTCACTAACCCTAACCCTAAAACCTACCGATCACAAAAAACGTTCTGCTATTTTAGATTTTCAAAAATATAATTCTATATGATTTTATGTATGAAGCTTGTTTCCTCACGGGGACCAAAAAATGTCATCACAAGGTCAAAAATTACTGGTAGTGACATTTTTGTGTGGACATTTTGGTCCCCATAACGTAGGGATTAACACACACACACATGCACACATGCACACACACACACACACACACACACACACACACACACACACACACACACACACACACACACACACACACACACACACACACACACACACAAACACACAGTTTCGCTATCTTTGTGGGATACAGACATAGTTATTTTTAAACTGTACAAATTGTATATTCTTTCCCTTGAAGCCACAATATGTAATTTTTTGCCGCCAGAGATCGCTTATTCAAAACAAAGGCGTAGCTTGATGATGCCTTGATTTTACAGAGCTTTTATTATACCACAGACGACCGCTTCCACTTTTTCCGGTCATGCGTATGTTAGGTAACGCATCGCTTATTTATCTTATTTGATACATTATTTAAGTATGTTGAAAGTTATGTTATAATGCTACTCTGTGCGTTCGCTCTGCAGTTACTATGAGACACTTGTTGCATACTGCAGTAAGCTAGATCGATATTAGACATGGTAAAACATGGTACCGCAGTAAATCAAGAAAACAAGATTTACAGTTTTTTACAGATGCTAGGACACATTTCTCAATACTTAGGTCACTTTTGCAAAACTCTTCACACAGTGATCACAACAGAAGTCTATGTGGGCTAAACTGAGGATCAATTATCATTGCTTTGGCACAAAATGCATTCAATGACTACATCTCTCAAATTTCATGAATTCTTTTCTCACTCAGACACAACAACCGCCAAAACTTTTTCTATGTAAAGGCCAATTTGCACATGCTTACATACTGTTTTCAAAACTGTTAAACTTATGTTCGAAACAATAACATAATACAAAACTGAATAAGACAGCAATTTGCTACATTCCTACAGTGATATTTTACAGTTTTTTACAATTGCTATGACAATTTTTTCAATACTTTTAACACATTTCCTAAACTCTTAACACAGTTAGCACAACATCTGTCTGTGTAGGCTATACAATTAACACATTTATTGTTGCTTTTACACAAAATAGATATAGTTTACACAACTTCTTTTACACACAAGCTCAACCAAGACCAAAACAATGGATTTTTCCGGCCAAATTTACCAATGCTTTAACATTGTATGTCAGAACAGATAACTTCAGGAATGCCTGGACAAGGGCAAGGTAGAGTTTGAGGAGTTAGAATGTATGTATGCTGGCACTCAAAGAAGGGCCAGAATTAGGGTAACTGATGAAATAAGAGCTACTATCATAGACCATGTCATAAACCACAGGCTATCATACAGAGAGGCTGGGGAACGAGTACAGCCAAATCTCAGCCGGGACACAGTGGCATCCATTATCCAGAATTTTTCAAGAAACCAACCGGTAGGATATTGTATAAGGGCTTCTCCTACTGCAACATGTAAATAATTTTACCATGTACTACAATGACTGTATGCCTCTGGTCTCTAACTGTATTTTGTCTATCTAAGGATTAAACGTCTACCTCCCTCAGGGGGCAGAGGAAAGCTCCTAAATGAAGAACAGGAACTTGCTATTGTCAACATGGTGATTGCTGATAATGAAATAAAACTGAAGGGCATTCTATAAAGCTACTCTGAGATGGGTCATTCATTTTTTGTATTGAATTTCTGCAGCAAAAGAAACAAAATGCAGGCATTTACTAAACCCAACAAAACAAAAAATGTGGAGTCTTCAAAAGACATACAATCTATGATCAATAAAATATACTGTCTATTGTATAAGGGCAGACCTGACACATAAAATAATACAGTTTCTGTAATTCCATCTAGTGTTCGTGTTTTTATGACATTGTGCTATGATTGACTAAATGTTCGTGTCGGAAGAGAACATGTGTTAGGGTTTTGGTAGCCATAGTGTATTGTGTTAGTGAATTATTATATTTTGAAAATTAGTTTTGGAGTTTAGTTTACAATGTGTGATTTTGAGCATGAAATGAATCGTTTTGGCAATTGTGTAATGTAGGTGTGTTGGTGCGTTAAGAGTTAAGGAAATTTGTTAAAAGTATTGAAAAAAATGTCATAGCGATTGTAAACTGTAATGAAATATATTTTAAATCTTAAAATTAAATGCTATAAAAACAATTGGACAATTGGACCAGCCACAGCTGATTCTCATTGTAGATGGTGGATGGTGTGTATACAAATTCTTGTATTTTGGAATTACTCAAAAAAAAATGCATAAAAATAAATAAACAACATAAAATATTGACGAATTCTGCATCATGTCTGATTCATTCCAGTAAATTACAAATACATTCGAAAATGCTTCTCCCATTCGTTCACCTTAAGTGAATATAGCCTTGGCCAGGAGGGGTTGATGTCATCAGGCGGTACCCATCGTTCATTGGGTGTTTCGACCCTTATCCGCAACACCCTCCCGATGGTGGGTCGGCAGTGGTGGCCAAGTCACTGCCCATCTTCCCCTCCTGGCTTCCAGCTCAACTCCTCCCTCTTGCTCCATAACCAGCAAGAGGCTCTTTCCGCTGCCTCCCCCATCCTGCGAGCTGCTGCCTTCCTCTCCTTCCCTGTTATTCCAATGGCTGTGAGCATTCTCCACACTGACTGAGCAGGGAATCCTCTACAGCCGACCTCGGCCGGGAAAAGCCAGGCCTGCCATCCTTTTCCCCTGCAGTCGTGCAGCAGGTCTTGATATTTGGCACTCTTTCTTTCAAAGGCCTGTTCACACCCCTCTTCCCATGGGACTGTAAGTTCTATGAGGATGATCTTTTTTCCCTCTTCTGACCAGTACCTTCTGACAGTACCACATCCGGCCTCAGGGTTGTCTGGACAAACTTGGGGAATTGCAGCCTTCCTCTCAGGTCGACCTTCATTTCCCATGATTGGGCCTTTTGTAGCAGATTGGTTCTTGTTGTTGCTGTGGTTGGTGGAATTTCCCCCTCCCTTACAAACTGGATCGAAGTTGTTTTCCGAAGAGGCTGGCGTCTCTTTTTCCTCTCCTGCTCTAAGGTGTTAGCGAGTGTCATGAGCACCCTATCGTGGCGCCACCTGTACCTTCCCTGAGTAAGTGCTTTTTTACACCCGGCCAAGATGTGTGCCATGGTGCCCCTCTCCCCACAAAGCTTGCACAAAGGGTCCTCTCTCATGCCCCACTTGTGCAAGTTTGTTGGGGTTGGGAGTGTATCATACACTGACCTCAGCAGGAAGGAGATGCGGAACGGCTCCAGTCTCCATAGGTCTGCCCAGGTAATCTTCCTCTTGGGAAGATCCCATCTGGTCCAGGCCCCCTGAGAAGCTAGGTCCACTGCCCTTGATCTTCGTCCTTCCTCTTCCAGGTTCCGAACCTCCTCTTGAATCATGGCTCTTCTTTCACTGGTTCCTGCCTTCCTCCACTGTTGAAAATGTGAGGTTCCAAGACCCTGTCTTCCTGAGCAGGGTGCTCCAATGACATCACGTAGCTTCAGCATGCTCTCAGCTTGTGCAACAGATGAATCAGCTGCCCACTTGCGACCTGATCTTGTGATGACGCCTGCATGTCTGACTTGTTCATCCTGTGAGTCTCTATATGTCATTACGACTCTGCACTTTGCAACTTTGAATTCCTCAACTACGGATGACAGAGGAAGTTGGAGCTGCCCTGATCTTATGTAGAGGCCTACTGAAGTGAAGCTTGGAGGGATTCCTAACCACTTTCGGAGGTACTTATTGATCTTTCTCTCCACTCCTTCAACGCATGTCATCGGGACCTCATATACAGTCAGCAGCCACATGAGTCTTGGCAACAGTCCGTGTTGATAGAGCCAAGCTTTAAACTTCCCAGGGAGCCCTGATTTTTCGATCCTCCTCAGCCATTCCTCCATCTACTTTTCCGTACTGGCTATGTTATTCCTATCAGTAAGTGAGTCGTCGAACCACTTTCCGAGACACTTGATTGGATTCTCCTCTATTGATGGAATCACTTCCCCTTGCACATGCATCTTAAACCTGTTGGTCAACTTCCCGTCCCTGATCACCAAACTCCTTGATTTCTTTGGTTTAAACTTCATTCTGGCCCACGTTGCCATGTGGCCCAGAACAGTTAGCACCCACCTTGCCTCCACATGGGTTGTGGTCGTCACGGTAAGATCGTCCATGTAACCTCTTATTGGGGGTTGTCGGATGCCTGACTCCATTTTTGGACCCCGTGCTTCCTTCGCAGCAGCTGTTATTAGGAGGTTCATTCCCATGATGAAGAGAATAGGGGAGATTGTGCAGCCAGTTACGATACCTTTTTCCAGGCTTTGCCACTGAGTTGTAAAATTAGCCGCCTTGAATCGTAGCTGGATTCCACCAAAGTAGCTGGTGATCATTCTTTTGATGTGCTGCGGGATGTGGTAGTGGTCTAGTGCTGCATGGATGAGGGTGTGAGGAATTGATCCATAGGCATTGGCCAAATCCAACCAGACAACAGTCAGGTTGCCCTTACTGGCTTTAGCCTCACGGATCATCTGACTGAGAACTCCGGTATGTTCCAGGCATCCAGAGAAGCCTGGAATTCCACCTTTTTGGATGGCAGTGTTGATGTATCCATTCTCTGTCATGTACGAGGTCATCCTCTTAGCCAGTACAGAAAAGAAGATCTTGCCTTCTACACTTAGCAGTGAGATTGTTCTGAATTGGTCAATGGTTGAGGAGTTCTCTTCCTTTGGCACAAAACAGCCCTCTGCCTTCTTCCAGCCTGATGGGATGGTACCTTTTCTCCAGATCCTCCGGAAAAGCTTCCACAGCCTCCGGAGAAGCATTGGGCATTTCTTATATACCTTGTAGGGTATACAGCTTGGTCCGGGGGCAGACCCTGTTCTGGCCTTCTTCACCACCTCTTGGACTTCCCTCCAGGATGGTTCACTGATGTTGAGCTCTTTTTCCGGGGTCTTCATACTGCTGATGTTTGGGTTGGCATCCAGGGCCTGGTTTCTGGAGGTGTCATTGTGGGTCTCCCTCAAGAACGCCTCCACATCTCCTCTGGGGCTGGTCAGCCTTCCAGATTTTGCTTCACCCAACAGTGTTCTAGTGAATCGGAAGGGGTCTTTGGTGAACTGAGATCTTTTGTTCTCCCTATCCTTCCTCTTCTGCCGAGTGCTTTCTGCTTTTCGGAGTCTGCAGAGGCGCTCCCGGAGTTGACTTGTCAGGTCCTTGATGCCTTCCCTTTCATCAGCAAGGGCTCTTTTGAACTGCCTGGTGAGATTCTTGATTTCTCCCCTTAATCGATGAATTTCCCTCTCTCTTCTGTTTGGCTGATGTGCAGACTTGATGTTAATTTTCTTCTCCTGAATTCCAAAACGCTCCCTTGCCAGGTTATAGGTTATTGTTGTGAGAGTATTGACTTTCTGCTCGGCCGTCCCTGCTAGTGTGGCTTCTAGCACTTTGTCGAGATCTTGGTCTAGTTGGTACCACTCTTTGTTATCGCTCATCTTGGGCCATTTGATCTGTTCCCTCGCAGGATGGGGTTGGCTCCCTGGAGTGGCATTGGGTGGGTCCCTCCTGAGGTCTTGAGGTGACACAGGTGCTGAGAGATCTCCAGTACTGTGGGGTGCTTCCTGCCTGGAGCTCTCCTGCGTCTCACCAGGTGCTACCGCTGTGCGCTGCTCCTGTGACCCCTCTTTTCCACAGTTGGTTCGGCTTTGATGTATCTTAAGCCCTCTTCTATTCTTGCAGATCTTTCCGCAATGACACTTTACTTCCAATGCCCTCCCGGTTAAAGTTGTTTGGGTGAGCCGTCTCTGTGTCCGTATTTCTTTCCTGGCCGTTACCGTTATATCTGTCCTGACGAGTCTCTCATCCTCCCCCCCTCTCGGGAGACTCTGGGGGTATTGCTCTGTATTACTTTCTGTAGCTTGAGTTGGTGCCCTCTTGCGAGTGCTGTGGATGAGGTTGCTAGCCTCATACACCCACGCCAGTCTTTCCTGGAGGTCAGCTGTCTTTCCAGCGTCACCAAACTTCCTTGGTTGCCACCCAGACTTTCCTGGAAGTCACTGGTTACCCAGAGTTTCTAAATTACAAATACATTCGAAAATGCTTCTCCCATTCGTTCACCTTAAGTGAATATAGCCTTGGCCAGGAGGGGTTGATGTCATCAGGCGGTACCCATCGTTCATTGGGTGTTTCGACCCTTATCCGCAACACCCTCCCGATGGTGGGTCGGCAGTGGTGGCCAAGTCACTGCCCATCTTCCCCTCCTGGCTTCCAGCTCAACTCCTCCCTCTTGCTCCATAACCAGCAAGAGGCTCTTTCCGCTGCCTCCCCCATCCTGCGAGCTGCTGCCTTCCTCTCCTTCCCTGTTATTCCAATGGCTGTGAGCATTCTCCACACTGACTGAGCAGGGAATCCTCTACAGCCGACCTCGGCCGGGAAAAGCCAGGCCTGCCATCCTTTTCCCCTGCAGTCGTGCAGCAGGTCTTGATATTTGGCACTCTTTCTTTCAAAGGCCTGTTCACACCCCTCTTCCCATGGGACTGTAAGTTCTATGAGGATGATCTTTTTTCCCTCTTCTGACCACAGTACCACATCCGGCCTCAGGGTTGTCTGGACAAACTTGGGGAATTGCAGCCTTCCTCTCAGGTCGACCTTCATTTCCCATGATTGGGCCTTTTGTAGCAGATTGGTTCTTGTTGTTGCTGTGGTTGGTGGAATTTCCCCCTCCCTTACAAACTGGATCGAAGTTGTTTTCCGAAGAGGCTGGCGTCTCTTTTTCCTCTCCTGCTCTAAGGTGTTAGCGAGTGTCATGAGCACCCTATCGTGGCGCCACCTGTACCTTCCCTGAGTAAGTGCTTTTTTACACCCGGCCAAGATGTGTGCCATGGTGCCCCTCTCCCCACAAAGCTTGCACAAAGGGTCCTCTCTCATGCCCCACTTGTGCAAGTTTGTTGGGGTTGGGAGTGTATCATACACTGACCTCAGCAGGAAGGAGATGCGGAACGGCTCCAGTCTCCATAGGTCTGCCCAGGTAATCTTCCTCTTGGGAAGATCCCATCTGGTCCAGGCCCCCTGAGAAGCTAGGTCCACTGCCCTTGATCTTCGTCCTTCCTCTTCCAGGTTCCGAACCTCCTCTTGAATCATGGCTCTTCTTTCACTGGTTCCTGCCTTCCTCCACTGTTGAAAATGTGAGGTTCCAAGACCCTGTCTTCCTGAGCAGGGTGCTCCAATGACATCACGTAGCTTCAGCATGCTCTCAGCTTGTGCAACAGATGAATCAGCTGCCCACTTGCGACCTGATCTTGTGATGACGCCTGCATGTCTGACTTGTTCATCCTGTGAGTCTCTATATGTCATTACGACTCTGCACTTTGCAACTTTGAATTCCTCAACTACGGATGACAGAGGAAGTTGGAGCTGCCCTGATCTTATGTAGAGGCCTACTGAAGTGAAGCTTGGAGGGATTCCTAACCACTTTCGGAGGTACTTATTGATCTTTCTCTCCACTCCTTCAACGCATGTCATCGGGACCTCATATACAGTCAGCAGCCACATGAGTCTTGGCAACAGTCCGTGTTGATAGAGCCAAGCTTTAAACTTCCCAGGGAGCCCTGATTTTTCGATCCTCCTCAGCCATTCCTCCATCTGCTTTTCCGTACTGGCTATGTTATTCCTATCAGTAAGTGAGTCGTCGAACCACTTTCCGAGACACTTGATTGGATTCTCCTCTATTGATGGAATCACTTCCCCTTGCACATGCATCTTAAACCTGTTGGTCAACTTCCCGTCCCTGATCACCAAACTCCTTGATTTCTTTGGTTTAAACTTCATTCTGGCCCACGTTGCCATGTGGCCCAGAACAGTTAGCACCCACCTTGCCTCCACATGGGTTGTGGTCGTCACGGTAAGATCGTCCATGTAACCTCTTATTGGGGGTTGTCGGATGCCTGACTCCATTTTTGGACCCCGTGCTTCCTTCGCAGCAGCTGTTATTAGGAGGTTCATTCCCATGATGAAGAGAATAGGGGAGATTGTGCAGCCAGTTACGATACCTTTTTCCAGGCTTAAAAAAAAAAAAAAAAAAAATATATATATATATATATTGCAGTGAATTATAAACAGAGATGTGTCCTTGTTTTACACAAAAAAACATTGTATAATGCTACATGTTGTTAGTGTTTTTTAGGTCATTGTTTTGTGGGTGACAAAGTGTGTTTGTCGGCTGTCAACCTTTGCTAGTGATCTGGAAGAATGAGTTGATTTGAGACCTGAATAAAGTGTTTTGGTAGTTGTAGTGCATTTTGAATGTGAAATGAAATGCTTTGCCAAGCTGAAAGTTGGTTAGGAGAACTGTGTGAAGAGTTTTGCAAAAGTGACCTAAGTATTGAGAAATGTGTCCTAGCATCTGTAAAAAAACTGTAAACAAAAAGACTAACTGTGTTGAGCTATATAACAATGATTCTTTTTCTGTCAATTAATGCATCCAAACAGTTGCTCACCTGTTTAATAAAACACATACTATATTAAAACGTCTTTGGTGTGTCCATGGTTTCTACAAAATAAAACTGAAATCGAGGATAACGCCGGTATGATGTCATTGATAGGTGATGCATGGACATCTCTTATTAGGTAAGAATGTCCTGGTTTAAATTACTGCTTATTTCTCTGGATTTAAATATTCTTGGAAACATTTGAGATAATGTAAGTAAACAAGTTCACAAGAAAAGGTATGTGAACCACTTGCAGAATCTGTGAAAATGTGAAAATTTTTAACTAAATAAGAGAGATCATACAAAATTCATGTTTTTTTTTATTTAGTACTGTCCTGAATATGATATTTTACATAAAAAAAGTTTACATATAGTCCACAAAAAAAACAACAACAACTGAATTTATTAAAATGACCCCGTTCAAAAATGTATGAACCATTGATTCTTAATACTGTGTGTGGTTCCCTGGATGATCCATGGCTGTTTTTTTGTTGTGTGATGCTTGTTCTTGAGTCCCTTGTTTGTCCTGAGCAGTTGCATAAAGAGCCGGGGGGTAAAAACTTATTGAATTTGAAAATCAAGGTAAATTGTACTTTTTTGTCTTCCAGGAAACATGTAAGTTCTGTTGCTTCCGAAGGGCAGTACTACATGAAAAAATGCAAAATAAGAAAAATTTGGACATCATCAAAAGTTTTCACCTCCCAGCTCTTAATGCATTGTGTTTCCTTCTGGAGCATCAGTGAAAGTTTCAACCTTTTTAAATAGCTGTGTTTGAGTCCCTCAATTGTCCTCAGTGCTGAAAGATGGATCTCAAAATCGTACAGTCACTGTTGGAGAGGGTACAAATGTGCAAAAGATGCTGGAAAACTGAAGAATGTGCAAGACCTGGAGGATTGGAGGAACATTGGACATGGAGGAACATTGGGCAGTTTAACTGCTCAGGACAAACAAGGGACTCAAGAACAAGCATCACACAACAACAACAACAACAACAAAACAGCCATGGATCATCCAGGGAACAACACACAGTATTAAGAATCAATGGTTCATAAACTTTTGAACGGGGTCATTTTACAGTTTTTGCCCGTTGCTTGAACACATTTTGCAAAACTTCACTCATTGTGCCAAAACTCTACACACAAGTAAACATGACACAACACTGGGAAATATACCATTCACATCTGTGTCAAATTGAATGAATGACAAATTGAATGACTCTGATGACAAAATGACACATACTTGCATCATATACATCATATTCATACACTTTCAGATCAGGGGGAACACACTAGTCTACTTTATATAAAACACTACAGTCTTTGATTTTCACTGTTTATTCAGAAGGCATATTTTCAGGAGGCACATTTTCAAACAACCAAAAAAGCAAATAGGCCTACTCAATATTGTATATTGCAGCACTGTACAGTGCAGTAACATGAATTCAGATAAAGCAACAAAAACAAAAATAATAATAGAAAAAAACACTATACTGTAAACACAGAAAATTGTGTCAATTGTGCATACGTGGGCTCATGGATCCCGCTGTCTGTTGGAGTCTGGCCACAGGACCTCATCGACATCGCAAGCAATGTCTTCTCCTGCCAGGCACCAGGGAAAATATCCCCTTGCATGTCGAAACCATCCATGGATTGCTGTCACCTGAATGTCGCCGCAGGCCTGTTCCATTGCCTGCAGTAGAGGCATGTGGGCATGTGGTTGGCGGTCATATACACACCATCTCCAAGCCGAAAATAATTCCTCTATAGGGTTTAAAAATGGTGAGTAAGGGGGCAAGTATACCACTTCAAATTGATTGTGGTTGGTGAACCAGGCCTGGACCACAGCAGCCCGATGGAAACTGACATTATCCCATACCACCACAAACCTGGGCTGATCTGGTCTGTTCTGTACAACTATATTATGGAGAGCATCTAGAAATGTGAGTATATGTTGGCTATTGTATGGACCTAGTTTTGCATGATGATGCAGAAGCCCTTGAGAAGCCCTTTGCTCAGGTCGAATCCAGCTTCATCGATGAAAATGAATTCATGCGGCTGTGCAGCTCCATCCATGGCCAAGATTCTCTGTAACAAAAAAACAAAAAAAAACAGATTACTGTACTACACAGTGCTACACATTCAGAACCCTCACCCCATCACACAGGTACCTGTGTAGCTCTCCGAATGGATCCATGTGGTACTGATATGGTACATATTCAGCTGCTACTGGATTTCAGAAATACTGTATTGTAAATGTAAAGGACAGTTACACTTACCCGTACATATTCAGCTCGAAGTCCTTTGACCCTGACACTGTTCCTCTCAAATGGGACCCTGTAGAGCTGCTTCATGGTGATGTGTTTTCCCAAGATGCGTCTGATGGTGGTGATGCTCACATGGTTATGTTGTTGAACACTTGCCTGTCTGCAAGTATTTTCTATCGTAGCTGGTGGAGACGGATGGCATTGTCTGCCCCCACTAGGTCCGCAACGGCAAGTTCCTGCTGTTGTGTGAACAGGCTTTGGCGTCCTCCCCCAGAAGGTCTTCTAGTCATTCTAAAGAAATACAACCACAAATTGTCATCGGTTTGCTTCTTTTTCTTACTTTACTGTATATACTGTATCATCCACTGTACTGAAACATCTCAATATAAGTAATCATGGTATGTTTCACAAAAACTACCACTTTGGCTGCAAAAGGAGCATTAGCATCCTACAATACCCTGTACACGTGGTAATGTGATATATGAGTAGAAGGTAGAGAGGTGAAGACATACCTGTTTTCTAGTCGGAATGTTCTTATTACAGATGCCACTGTGAAGCGGCTTAGATGTGGGTGGACTCCCTGCCCAGCTTCCCTCATAGTCAGGCCATGGTTGATGACATGGTCCACCAAAGTTGCTCTTATATCATCAGAAATAGGGGTCCGTGCATGGCCTCTTCAACCTTGACCTTTAGTCTAAGCATGGGTCTATAGTGTTCAAGCAACGGGCAAAAACTGTAGTAAATGCAGCTTTTTTTTTTGTCTTGTGGACTATATGTAAAAAAAAAAAAAAAAAAAGTAAAATATTTTATCCAGGACAGTACTAAATAAAAAATAACATGCATTTTGTATGATCTCTCTTATTTAGTTAAAATTATTCACATTTTCACAGATTCTGCAAGAGGTTAACATACTTTTTCTTGCAACTGTATATAACATTGTTCTAGTGGTTTTTGGACAATTAAATGAAAGTATTGTGCCTTTAACCTTAAACCTACCAATCACAGAAAACCTTCTGCATTTGTACATTTTCAAAAAAACTATTTAATATGTTTATTAATCAATTTCCCTCATGTAGGTAATCTCAGGGTGTATTATCCATGTTGGGAAATAATATCATTACTGTTTTTACCTGATTATATTCTTGGTATTTGCATTCTTTTAACAATGAATTGTATTAAATAATCAATGACACTAGTCACAGTGAATTTAGCAGGATGGCACAAAACAAGTGGCTCTTGATCTTGTTTCTGAGTATTCATCACTATCATACAATTCAAAGAAAGAGAGCAGAAAATATATTTTCTGTCACACTGAGGAGAGGGATGATGCATCACCCTCCGGTCACAGGAATTTGATAATGATTAAAGTACTGCTGTTCATCAGAAATGAAAAGTTCATTGTGAAAGAGGTTTCAACTCTTCAACTCAGCCCTGATATCTCCAGAAGTTTTATGTAGGTTCTCAATGTGGTTGTCTTTGTGAAGTTTGTGGGTTTGTGTGTGTGTGGATTGTGGAGGCAGTTGGTCTGGTCCACCTTGAAATTCTTCACACATCAATCATCTCAGATACACACACCACACCTTCACATACAGACAGTACGGTGCATCTTCTGCAACTGTCAGGCACAGACAGCATGAGACAACAAACTTGGTGCCAGATACCACAGCACACCTTCAGGGGTCTAGTGGAGTGCCTGCCTCAACGGGTCAGGGCTGTTTTGACAGCAAAAGGGGGACCAATACAATATTATTCATAATGTTATGCCTGATCAGTTTAATTACAATAATATTGTGTTTGAAACAATGATTATGTGGACTGAAAAAGTGTATAATTGTAATGAAAGCAAGGGATCAGGTTTTGAAAGAATGACTAGCTGTTTTACAAGTGTGATCAGTTTGGATGTTTTTACTAAGAGTTTTGAAAAATTACAATTTACTTGTGAAATAGTGAATATTGTGAATAAAAAACAGTTTGTCCTGTAAAAAAACAAAACAAAAAAAGGGTATTCAGATTACAGCCCGGTAAGTACTGCGTAAGTTAAGTGAATTTACAGCGTAACTTTCGGTAATTATAGTGTAACTGTAAATTACGTACGTGTAGGTATAAGGGAACAATATGTACTATTTGGGGAATAAAGAGGTAACTATCAGGAAAATTAACAAATAATGAATACTGTAAGTATTTTTAATAAAGGGGTAATTATCCATGCAATTACAGGGTAAATTGTGCCTGTTATTCCATGTAGTTACAGGGTATGTATGAATCTGCGGGCTGTAAATTTAGAAGACAGAGAAATGTTACAGAGAAACATCATGAAAACTTGAAGCTTCTTTACTCACGCACGGTCGGATGCGAAAAGATTAGTAAATTATGAGAGCATTTCTGGGTGTATTTTTCTTTTAATAAAAAAAATTATACAGAATATCAAAAGACATGGAATTCCTCTTAAGATCCATCAGTGGAAATAACGAAAAAGAAGAAGAGGGACAAGAAGAGGAAGACAAGCAAGAGAAAAAAAGGGGCAAAACGTGCCTCTTTCTTTCAGGACGTATTATTTGAAATGAAAAGTTTTATTTTTAAAAAATGAATAAGAAGTGTTGTAAATCTGTTTTGAATTAATTTACAGCCCACAGATTCATACTTACCCTGTAACTTCATGAAACAAGAGGGTAACAAACACCACTTTAATTTACAGCCAGAAAGATTCAATATTCCGTCACTTATTACATTCAGACCTAACCAATCATGTCCTAATACTTGTATAAAAGATCGGTACGTACACGTCTGAGTTCGTAGATGCTGACACCAACATTTACCTCCATTCTCCCCACCACCACCAGGATGATCCCTGCCTATACCTCCCAGGGGGTCGGCTGCGCCCCTGCCTTCATCTTCAGGCAGGAAATGCAGAGTCCGTTACCATCGAGACGAGAGCTACAGATGGGGCCTACACCAAAGAACCTCTAAATATAATACTTGCTGGTCTGTTAATAAATTAATGCATTGTTACTTCATCTGGCCTCCCAAGCCTTTCTGGTAGAACTTTAATTTACAGCCTCAGTGCTTCTCTCGAAACATGCAGCACAACCGACTATATACTTATTTAATTCAATCACAGCCTTTGCTTTGATAATCGCAAGCAATAAAAATATGGCAAGTTTTATTTAAATAAATTCTGCAGCCACAATTATTTATTTTATATTCAATTTAAATATAATAATATATTAACTTTTCATTCATCAACTCACGGACCCCCTGCAGTTACTTCACGAATGCCTAGGGGTTTGTCAAGTCAAGTCACCTTTGTTTATATAGTGCTTTTTACAATGCAGATTGTTTCAAAGCAGATTCACAATGGTAACAGGAAAATAATGCAACAGAATTTAATAGAAAGTAATATAGTTCAATATTTAGTGTACCCAACTGAGCAAGCCAAAAGCCAAGGCAACAGGGGCGACGGGGACAATGAACCAAAACTCCATCAGGTGACAGTGGAGAAAAAAAACCTTGGGAGAAACCAAGCTCAGTCAGGGTGCCAGTTCTCCTCTGGCCAACGAACAAACAGTGTATGATTATGATTCAGGCAACATTACAAATCAGAAGTCATATTAGATCGGAACATTCAGAGTAGTTGTCCAGTTCCATCTGGTTGAAGATCGGAGTGATCACGCAGGAGACAGGCTTGCTGATGCCGATGAGGCCTTCACAGGGGAGAGTCTATTTGACACGGTCTCTGCTGACACTTCAGCGCTGCGTTTGTCGCATCTAGGTGCAGATCCACCATCTGATCTGGATACGGCCCAGATCCGGCTGACAATAGTAAACCTTGGGGTAAACAGAGAGACCAATATTAGCGTAGGTGCCATTCTTTTTATGATGTAACGAGTACATCAGGTGTTATGGGAAATGTTTCCGGTTCCGGCAGACCTAATTAATACAGCCTAAAAACTGTTAGAGATGCGGAGATGAAAAAGGGACCCAAGAGCAGATTAGCAGTTTGCTAAATTTATTGATCAAAGTCCAAAGGGAAAACAAAACAAAACACAAAATTAACAGGCAGCCGAGCAAAGGGGTGGAGCAGAGGCAAAATCCAAGGGGCAGTCAGGAGTCCCCTGTTTTAAGATGGAAATTTGACAGGCTTGTGCTGTAGTTCTATGGCGGTTTTTCCCTCCAAGGTTCCGCGACAGTCACGTGACTGAAAACTATGGATATGGGACCAGGGGCGAGATGGGACAGGAAGAGGTTGAAGCAAACCAAAGGGGAACAGAACTAGAGGATTTGTTTTGAGCACAGACCGAGCAGGCAACCACAAAACCACGAACCGGGGGAGGGTCCGGAATTATTAAAATAGGTGTAGATAAAAACCACCTCTTAAGTTCATCAAAGGCTGCCTGAGCAGCTGAGGACCAGCAAAACGGTTTCTTTGTGGAGGTTAATGCTGTCAGAGGAGCCGCCACATGGCCGAAATTTCGGATAAACCGCCTGTAGAAATTAACAAACCCAATAAAACTTTGCAGTGACTTTCGGTTGCGGGGGTGTGGGCCAGTCAGAGACGGCCTCTACCTTCGCAGGGTCCATGCAGATCCCCTCCACCGAGATAATGTGTCCCAAGAACGGAACTGACTGGTTGTGGAAGGAACACTTCTCAGCCTTAGCAAACAGTTGGTTCTCTAGCAACCGCTGCAGCACTCGTCTGACGTGCTGGATGTGTATCTGGAATGAACGAAAAAAAAAAAAATCAGGATGTAATCCAGATACACAAAGACAAATTTGTTGATCATGTCTCTCAGCACGTCATTGACGAGTGCCTGGAAGACGGCTGGGGCATTAGTCAAACTGAAGGTAAGGACCCTATACTCAAAATACCCTGTAGGTGTATTAAAAGCCATCTTCCATTCGTCCTTCCTCCCTGATCCTAACCAGATGATAGGGGTTACGAAGGTCCAACTTCGTGACGTACCTTGCCCCCTGCAGGATCTCGAAGGCCGATGACATCAAAGGTTGGGGATACCTATTCTTAATGGTTATGTCATTCAGGCCCCGATAATCAATGCAAAGACGCAAGGAACCATCCTTTTTGTTCATGAAGAAGAACCCCACCCCCGCTGGAGAGGAAGAAAGACGAATAACACCAGCCGCTAGAGACTCAGACAGATACTTCTCCATGGCCGCTCATTCAGGATCATTCCCTTTGCCGGAGAAGTGCCAGGGAGAAGATTGATGGCACAATCATAGGGACGGTGTGGATGAAGAGATGCGGCCCGGGAGTGACTGAAAACCGCCCACAAATCATGGTAGACCTCAAGAAACCTGGAGATCATTCGGCTCCTCCTGCAACACAGGAAAAGAAGAGACAGAAGACAAGGCAGACACAAGACAATGGGCATGACAATAGGGACTCCATGATAAGATGGTGGTTTCATCTAAGACCACCGGAGTGAGGGGTGAGTGAGTGACAAAGAATACAATTTCTTCTTTATGATTACCGTAATTAATTGTAATGGAACTGTGGTCTGAGAAATGGTGGTAAGTTTTCTGCCATCTAAAGCGTGAGCAGTAAAGACAGGAGAGAGAATGGAAAGAAATGCCTTTCTTCAAAGCCCAAGAAAAATCAATAAAATTCCCTTCAGCTCCTGAATCAATGAGGGCAGAGAGTTGATGAACAGCACCTTCATATGTGACTGAGACTGGAAGCATAGAGCGAGAACCAGTAGATGGGGTGGTGGAAGTAGCACTCAACAGTACCCCCTTTGCTTACTAGCGAGCGTTGGCTTTTGCCGGACAGGAAGCAAAATGTCAAGGTCGACCGCAGTAGAGACATAATCCTTTGGACAGACGTTTCTGTTTCTCCTCTGCAGATAAACGGTACCTGCCCAACTGCATTGATTCCGGAGCAGATGAGTGGACTGGCGTATCGGCACCCGGACACAGACACAGGGTCGACAAAAGACAAGGAAGATAACGTCGATTATCCAAATGAAAAGCCAGATCAACAAGTTCATCTAGATGTTCAGGAAGATCGTGAGCATACATCTCATCCCTTATCTCATCCTCCAGCCCCTCCGTGAACCTGGCCGCCAGTGCTGCGTCATTCCACTCACTTGACGCAGCAAGAGTGTGAAACTCAATGGCGAAGTCCGCCAAGAACATCTCCCCTGACGAAGTGCTGCCAACAACCGCAATGCCTCCTTACAGAGTGCTGAGCGGTCGAATATCTTGACAAACTCTGCTTTAAAGCTGGAAAACTCCATACAACATGCTGCCATCCCGAGCCCGACCGGTAAGGAGGGAGATGACAAACGCCACTTTGGCTGAATCTGAGGCATAAGTGAGGGGTTGCAGAGAGAAAATCACCTCACATTGAATAATGAATGCACGACATACTGTAGGCTCAACGGGGTAAATAGGAGGATTGTTGATGCGTGGTTCAGGGATGACTGAAGAGCGTTCGGTGGCCGATGACACAAGGTTACGTTCAGTCTCCATCCGGCGAACAGCTTCTGTAAGCTCAGTGACTTGGCTAGCTAACGTGTCCACGGCATGATGAGCAGCCGCCAGCTCCCCCTGATGCTGTCCAAGCAGCGCACCCTGCGCTTCCAAAGCAGAGCATAACTGCGATTGATCTGCTGGATCCATCCTGGTCAGTGTGTACTGTTAGGGATGCTGAGATGAAAAAGGGACCCAAGAGCAGATTAACAGTTTGCAAAATGTATTGATCAAAGTCCAAAGGGAAAACAAAACACAAAATTAACAGGCAGCCAAGCAAAGGGGTGGAGCAGAGGCAAAATCCAAGGGGCAGTCAGGAGTAAGCCAGAAGTCAGTTCAGCGATGCAACAAACCCTAAGGAAAGTTGAAAAGGGAGACGGGCCAGGCTGGGGTCAAAACCAGGGGGAGATCACAGTCCCAGGGGCAGAGCAAAGGCAGAAAATCAGAAACCAGGTAAGTGATCCAAAACAGGACTGCGTACAGGAACTGAGCAAATCAAAGAAGAAAAAACAAGATTAAATAAACAAACAGTGCATGTAAACTAGGCACAACTAGAACAAGAAAGTCTATTGGCAGTAGTGAAACGGACGGTAACCAAGACACACAAGCAAAGAAAGAGAGAAGCATAAGTAGTGGAGAAAATCAATGCAAAATGAGAGACAGGTGTGTGTGAGGAGAGCTTGGAGCACTAATTAGAATGAGGTGCAGCTGTGATGGCAGAGTGAGTGGAACTGACAACCTAAGACACAAACACAACAGAAAAGCTGATGATCTAACCAGAGTCCTGACAAAAAACAATCATTTAACCTCTTAACCGGATTGAGGGCGCATTCGTCCTCAAGCTTTATTTGTTTAAATTAGCTCAAATGACTGTCAGATGTAAGTAATTACAAGTGACAAACTTTACATCATTTAAAAGATCTAAGAGTCAAGCTTCCATTTTTTACCTGTTTTATTCTCAAAGTCTTATAGTGACAGTAATTTGTTAATATGTGTCAGGAGTTTTTCTTTGATGAATATGAAAACCGCGTCGGTACCGTTTGATTGTAATATGAGCCTCAGCCGCTCTCATTCATATAAAACTCCTCTATTCTCCTCATGAAGACTTGCGACAAATCAACATCCCTCAGGGCTTTTAGTTCAAAAGTGTGCAGATGAGGAGAAATATTGATAGATTCTCATATGTCTGTGTCAAATTTCTAAACAGAGGAGTATTTTTTATTCAATACTTCCTCAAAATGCACAGATGTAGCCTAATCATGAGCGATGGAGTCTCTTATGTGTTGTTTTCAATTCATACTGGCAGCCGGAGGGCGCTCTGTGCACATGTAGTCCATATATGGTACAGACAGACGAAGAAGATACCATGTGCCATAATATAAGTCCATAATAAAACCTGAGTTTTTCCTCCTCCGTTTTAAAAAACAATCGCGTCCACACAAGCACGGTTTAAAAAAAATCTCCGTCCACATGAAAACGCAAAACCGCGCTATGATTGGCTGCTTGATTTCCACATGGGTCCCATCCACAGCACCGATGCACTGAGGGATGCCATGGGCTCAGTGAAACCCTTCTACAAGTTTACTTTGGAATCAGTGACAGGTAACTGTAGCCTATATACACAGGGGCAGGGCTCAAGTGGACTGAAGCTTCACACACTTGCCTTACTATGTTGTATTATTGTATTCTGGCGCCTCTGTACTGCAATACAATGAGATAACTGCGCATGTATCTGTATATATGTAATAAGCGCTGTTAGCAGAGTTATTAAAAGTTACGTCTGCCATTGCATAGACTCCACTCATGTATAAACAAAAGCGATAACGGCGTACATTTCGACTTAACAAGCCGAAATCTCCGGTTTCACCGTCTACACGACAACGCTGTAACCGGAGTTTCTAAAAAACTTCACCCTGGCCGGAGTTTTCAAAAAAGTCCGGTTTCAGTAACCGGATACTGCGTTTGCGTGTGGACGAACAGCCAAACCGTGTAGAAAAAGCTGCGGTTTTGAAAATACCCGTGTTCGTGTGGACAGGGCCTGAGATCGCTAAAGATGCAAATAGAGACATTTGAAGACTAATAAACACACAATCGCGACGATGTATGGTTTGTCTGTGTTCTTTATACCATGTTAGGTGTATTCATAATAGATTATATTTATAATGCAATGCTATTCGACATAGCCTTTATCAAAATGCAGAATATTGTAAAATGATATATTTTCTGTCTGATTTTTTGATCCGAAGCCAAATGAGACCACAGAAGGTTATTTAAAACATCCCACTTGTGATATAAAGTAATTTGGGAGAAAAAACATGGTTTTAATCTTTATTGTATTTTGATTGTGTGCTAAGCTAACATGCTAGCTAGCCAATGCACCTGCCACCTGGGCAAATACGTTATTTTTATTAATAATTTTGAATAGACTGAAATGAAAAACCAACTGAAATGTTTCTATTGTCAACAACGGCATTTGAGGCACTTTAGAAGGTGAAGTGAGAAGTTTGATCATAAATGAGGTTTGAATTGAACAGTTTGAATAGAGAGTCGTCAGTGATTACAATGAAGACAAAATAATTAAGATTATAAGAGCCATAACCAGGCCAGAGAGGTGTGAAAGTGTTCTGGGGAGAGAGAAACTGAATGGGCAGTTTGCACCTCAAAACAATAGAGACAATAAACTGAATGGTAGCTCAGAAGAGATGGCAATACACATCAGTTAATATTTTAGAGAAATCTCAAAATAAAATCATATGACATGATCTTGAAAAACATTTAATAAAATTCAGAGTTTAGTCATCTTCAGATTTGAAATATAACATGGTCAGACATGTGGCTTCAGCTGTAGTGCACTTCTAGATTGCTAAAATGCCAACTTCAATTTTATTTTCATAAATATATTTCATACAAATATATTTCCAATAACTTTACAAAACTTTGCAGCTTATTATAGCTATTTTTGATTATGAAAATAATTATAATTTTCAGTAAACTGCCAAGTGTCTGCTTTCAAATGACGCCATACTTATGATAATAGTGCAAAGGAATCATTAACTGTAACAGTTTTAGTCTGATTATGCCATTTTTTATGATTTTTTTCAAAAGCGGGGGTGCAGGCTAACAGGTTAACTGATTTGAATTATATAAATTGATAATGTTCTATGTGTATGCCATAGTAAAGAGTATTTAGTGTGTCTGCTTCCCGAACAATGCTAGGAAGACTGTTGCAGAGTTTAGGTGCTAAATAGGAAAAGGATCGACCGCCTGCAGTTGATTTTGATATTCTAGGTATTATCAACTGGCCAGAATTTTGTGACCGCAAGAGATGTGATGGAGTATAATGCATTAAGAGCTCGCTCAAGTACTGGGGAGCTAAACCATTTAGTGCTTTATTAAGTAATTAGCAAGATTTTAAAATGTATGATGTTTAATAGGGAGCCAGTGCAGTGTTGACAGAACTGGGCTAATATGGTCATCCTTCCTGGTTCTAGTAAGAACTCGAGCTGTTGCATTTTGGACCAGCTGCAGTTTATTTATTAAGCGAGCAGGGCAACCACCCCAGTAGGGCATTACAATAATCTAGCCTTGAGGTCATGAACGTGTGAACTAACTGTTCAGCAATTTGCATTGAATGCATGTGCCATAATTTAGATATATTTTTAAGAAGGAAGAATGCAGTTTTACAGATGCTGGAAATGTGGCTTTCAAATGAAAGTTTGGTATCAAAGAGCACTACCAGGTTCCTAACTGACGACGAGGACTTGACAGAGCAGCCAACAAGTGTTAGGCAGCATTCTAGGTGACTACGTGCAGAGGTTTTTGACCAATAATTAAAAATTCATTTTTTTCAGAATTAAGTTGTAGGAAATTACTATTCATCCAATTTTTTATATCAGCTATGCATTCCGTTAATCTTGTGAATTGGTCAATTTCGTCAGAGCACGAAAAGATATAGAGCTGAGTATCGTCAGCATAACAGTGAAAACTAACACCAGGCTTCCTATTGATATCTCCTAAGGGTAGCATGTACAGGGTGAAAAGCAACAGTCCTAGCACTGAGCCATGCAGTACTCCATACTGAACTTGTGATCGGTGTGACATCTCTTCATTTACTGCTACAAACTAATAGCGGTCAGATAAGTATGATTTAAACCATGCCAATGCAATTCCACTAATGCCAAATTATTTTAAGAGTCTATTCAAAAGAATGTTATGGTCAATAGTATAGAATGCAGTGCTAAGATCGAGTAACACTAATAGCGAGATACAACCACGATCAGATGATAAGAGCAGATCATTTGTAACTCTGATGAGAGCAGTCTCAGTTCTATGATACGATCTAAATCCTGACTGGAAATCCTCACAGATACCATTTCTTTCTAAAAAAGGAGCATAGTTGCTCATTCATAGTTGTGAAGACACTGCCTTTTCTAGTATTTTTGACAGAAAGGGTAGATTTGAGATTGGCCTGTAATTGACTAATTCTGTAGGATCAAGTTGTGTTTTTTTAATAAGAGGTTTAATAATAGCCAGCTTAAAGGTTTTCGGTACATATCCTACTAACAAGGATGAATTAATAATATTATTAAGAGGATCTATGACCTCTGGAAGCATCTCTTTTAGTAGTTTAGTCGGGGTCTAGATGTTGTCGATTTAGATGTTTTAATGAGTTAAACCAATTCTTCCTCTCCAATTGAGAATGAGGAGATACGTCACGGTCGTGGGCGGAGTCTGAGCCCTACACCATTCTGGGATCCCACGCTATCGGTTGCCAGTGGTAACATTGTAAGAGCGATACAGAGATCAGAGCAGGAAAGACAGCTCGAGGAATTATCATCGCGGCGTTTAAGCGGAGAAATTACGAAAAAACTTAGAAGAAATGGAGAAGAAGAGGTCCCCTACAGGGAGAAACTTACTACCAGCGCCAAGCTGAGGTATTTAGAGAAGCTGATATCAAAAACGTTGACCCATACGAGCTGCCACGGCAGAACACCGAACTCTTTACAAGCTTGCACTGAAATGTTTCTATAAATATATTTCCTGTGCATTCTGAATAATAAATATATCTCTCCACTATCCTGCAGCAGTCGAGTGCTCGTCATCATTAGCAGTGTTTTTCTCTTACTGATCATATTTTATACCTGTTGAGTTTATATTTTTAAATTAATTTGACTAAAAATTTAAATGATCGTTTGTGTGCGCTGGTACTTTTATTCCAGCCTTCTTAAGTAGAATGAATGCTCGGTACGTGCATTAAATGGATGTAACGTTAACAATGTTAAAGATTGAATTAATCTTAAACAGTATGCACACATGAGAAAATGACAGTGAACTAGGCCTACCTTGAATATTAATTAAGCGTTTTGGGCATAAACATGTTTATAACATACAGTAAAATGACTGACAATGAAAAATGACAGAATAGAGATCAACATGTTTAATACAAATAAATAAAGGTTCGTATTGATCAAGTGTCTCACACTTCAGCATCGCGCTCACTAGACCATGTCTGACACCCTGTGGTGAAATAATGGCGTACGTTTACCAGCCGCTGCTTTCTCAGATCGGCTTGGGTGGATTAAAACTTCATGTTCAGTTGAGTTTGGAAAACTATGTACATAGTAATCATCAGAATATCTCTTCTCCAGTCTCTGTCCGAATCCATTACCTGGCGGGCAGACCCCCAAAATGGCGGAAGGGGGCGGGGCGCTGTGTCGTGACGACATCTCCTCATTCTCAATAGCAGTGAATGAGTGGGATTTTTCCTCAGTGACACTACAATGAACTGTCTGATGTGAAACTGTAGTAGACAGTTGCATAGTTATAATGTTCTTGCACATAAAGAACTTCATAAAGTCATTACTGCTGTGCTGTTTGCAAACATCAGAAGTTGAAGCTTTATTTCTTGTTAATTTGGCCACTGTATCAAATAAATACCTAGGGTTGTGTTTGTTTTCTTCTAAGAGAGTCAAGAAATAAACATATCTAGCAGTTTTTAAGGCCTTTCTGTAAACAATCATACACTCTTTGCATGAAATACGAAAAACCTCTTGTTTTGTTTTCTTCCAGCTGCGCTCCATTTTTCTGGCTGCTTTTTTAAGGGCCCGGGTGTGCTTGTTGTACCACGGTGTTGGACTATTTTCTTTAATCTTCTTTAAGCACAGAGGAGCAACTGTATCTAAAGTGCTGGAAAAGAGAAAGTCAGTAGTTTCTGTTGTAACATCAAGTTCCTCTAGGCTATCTGGGATGCTGAGGAGATGGAACTGATGAGGGAGATTATTTACAAAGCTATCTTTAGTGATAGTGGTGATTGTCCTACCAAATTTGTAACAAGGGGACGGCTTTGCAGCCTTGGCCAAATTAAGTATACATGATACTAGATAATGATCTGCGATGTCATCGCTCCGCTGCAGAATTTCAACAGTAGTAAACGTTATTCCATGTGACAATATTGGGTCTAAAGTATGATTACGACAATGAGTGGGTCCTGACACATGTTGCCTTTCAGAGTTTAGAATGTCTCTTAATGCCAATCCCACTGCGTCTTTTTCATTATCTAAACGGATATTAAAGTCATTAACAATTAGGACTTTATCTGCAGCCAGCACTAACACTGATAGAAAATCAGCAAATTATTTGATAAAGTCTGTATTTTGCCTTGGTGGCCTGTATACAGTAGCCAGCACAAATGTCAAATGTGATTTATCATTTACACTACATAACATTACGTAAAGCACCAAAACTTCAAAATAATTATATTTGAAACTAGAGTTCTGAGTAATACTGAAGATATTACTATAAATTACAGCAACACCTCCCCCTTTGCCTTTCAGACGTGGCTCGTGTTTATAACAATAATCTTGAGGGGTGGACTCATTTCTGTGCAATAGTAGTTTGTGGAACTCTGTCCTACCAGATTGCTAATTGCTAATTACCAGGGAATGTACTTGGTGCAGCGTTCAAGTGTTTTTTTTTTTTTGTCTTTTGCATCGAATGCAGGTCTGAATTTAAGGTGCGATAACATTTTGCAAATATCAATAGTGTAGCGATGTATGAAGTACCGGTCACACAGATTTCAAACCAAGTAGTTTTCTGTTGGTCAGCATGACAATTAGAGCTGTGGAATATAATGTTTTTACAATGCATCACAATGCTGATGTGAACGATTCTGTATCGATGCATAAAAACAACAGAATCGACTTTTGAAGAATGTAATTAAATAGACCTAGCATACATAATTTACTGTTTTATTGTAAATAGAGTAGGCTATTCTTGTTATATATTAATAAAAAGTCCTTAGGAAGCAAAGTACTTGCATCTGATATTTTGGTTTTGTTTTTTCCAAAAAGAACATTCATGAATGAGAAAATAAAGTGCAGGACGTGCTTGTTGTTAAACAGAGTTAGTACTATTAAGAGCAATAAGCCACAAAAAAGATCGTAATGCGTTACTCGCAATCACGCTGATAGTCTAAACTCGCAATTGTGAGTAATGTCAGAATTGTGAGATATAATGTTTCTCCAATTGCATGTTTATAGCTCAAAATTCTGGATTATGTTCTCAAAATTGTTCTCAGAATTGCAAGTTAGCCTATGTATAATTCTGACTTTATCTTGCAATTGCTAGTTATACTAATGCCAGAATTGTGAGGTATAAACTTGCAATTCTAAAAAAAAAAAACAGCAACAAGATTGCCAGATATAAACTCGCAATTCTGAGAAGAAAAAAAAAATCTGATTTGCAAGATGTAAACTCGCAGTTGCAAGAAAAAAAAGTCAGAACTGTGAGATAAAGTCGCAATTACTTTTTTATTTTTTATTCAGTGGTGGAAACTAGCTTCCATCCTTCAATGATCAGATACACACAGAATTATTTCAAAATATCAGTCTCAGAGAGTTTTAATGTAAACATAGGTTAGCCTATGTATTAAGTAAGGGGTGTCCAAACTCGGTCCTGGAGGGCCACTGTCCTGCGGAGTTTAGCTCCAACTTGCCTCAATACACCTGACTGGAAGTTTCTAATATGCCTAGTAAGACCTTCATTAGCTGGTTCAGGTGTGTTTAATTGGGGTTGGAGCTAAACTTTGCAGGACATTGGCTCTCCAGGAGCAGGGTTGGACATCCCTGTATTAAGTGAACGTAAACAGTTTGGGGGGAAAATCTGATATCATTAGAAGCCTATTAGGTCCAAGCATTATAATAAACCTGCTGCTGTCAGTGTTATTAATGTTAGTCAAACAACAAAATAAAAGAGGTAATCACTCAGCGCTCTTTACTTAATAACTGGTTTGAATTTGAGATTTGCATTTTAAATATTGTGGCTAATAATCCCTTTGCAAGTATTTTGCACTATATATTCACTGATAGTCAATGTACTCTGCAGTGCAAACCTTTGTGCAATAGTAGCTTCACTAGCTGAATGAGCTTTAGGGGGTGCATGTTCAGTTGAGACACACAAGCAAAGTATGAAAATGACTTTGATTGCCAACAGGATGATGTGAAAGTGGCACATGTAACATTTAGTGTAAGACTACATAACCCACCAGCTTCCTGTATGTTTGGGTGTGGTTGCATATATGTGAGAGATTTATTCTCAGGTGCATTAGAGTCAATTTGCTTTTGCAGCACAAGACTGTATCAGTAACACAAGTTTCAGTAACACACACCCTTGCAAATACACACAGACCGTAAAACAAACAAGCATGACTAACCCCAGCAGAGATACTGCACTGTTTGCTGATTCCTCTCATTTGCACCTGTGACCCAGGCAAGGGCTTGCATGTCAGTAGGATGTGGTTGCATGCAATACAGGCTGAGTGTGTTTTTCAAACTCTGTAGCTCATGTCCTCAAAACTTTGGACCACCTTTAAAGTTTCTAATCGCTTTTATAATGGGCTGACTGGCCAGAGTTATGAGTGGAAGTCTGTGAGTAAATGTTAGACACTGTCTAGAGCAAATGGCTAACACTACCAAATGTAGTCTGGGTCATAAATTAATTTACCTTTTGTAGTTTTAGTCATGGTTTTCCATGATTCCATGTTTGGCTGGTTTGACTAAAAAATGACAGATGAATTTTGCTCCAAAATACTGTTTGAGTATACTTGGATGAACAATAACAAATATTGTAAGTGATTTGTCCTCTATTTTTGAAGTTTCAAAGTAAAAAAAAAAAAGCCTTTTTATTTTGCTATTCTAACTATGTATGATTATATGGTTATTTGAATTGTATTATTAGATTTAGCATTGCTTTTTCTAGCTGTCCATGTCACTATCAGAACAGTTTTTTTGTTGTGACCCACCAATGATTTAGAGCACCCCCCTTATACTGTTGTAGACTAGTCCACGCTGGCCTGACACATTAAAATACTTTAGGTGAGAACACTTCCAACATTGTAAGATGATGCATGAGTGAGTTTCACAATATAAGCTTAAAGGTGCTGTATGTAAGAATGACAGCTGGTGGTTGAAATAGGTACTGTAGTCTAAATTCAAAATGTTGAAAATAATATATTATATAGACTCATTGCATGCAAAGTGAGATTTTTCAAGCCTTTATTTGTTATAATTTTGATGATTATGGCTTACAGCTTATGAAACCCCCAAAATCAAAATCTCAGAAATTTAGAATATTACATGAAATCAATAAAAAAAAAGGATTTTAAATACAGAAATGTCGGCCCTCTGAAAAGTATAATCAAGAATATGTACTCAGTACTTGGTTTGGGCCCCTTTTGCATGAATTACTGCCTCAGTGCAAAGTGGCATGGATGCTATCAGCCTGTGGCACCGCTGAGGTGTTATGGAAGACCAGGATGCTTCAATAGCGGCCTTCAGCTCTTTTGCATTATTCGGTCTGATGTCTCTCATCTTTCTCTTGGCAATGGAATCTATGGGGTTCAGGTCAGGCGAGTTTGCTGGCCAATCAAGCACAGTAATCCCATGGTCATTGAACCAGGTTTTGGTACTTTTTGGCAGTGTGGGCAGGTGCCAAGTCCTGCTGGAAAATGAAGTCAGTATCTCCATAAAGCTTGTCTTCTGAAGGAAGCATGAAGTGCTCTAAATGTCCTGGTAGACATGTGCGTTGAGTCTGGACTTAAAGGGTTAGTTCACCCAAAAATGAAAATTCTGTCATTAATTACTCACCCTCATGTCGTTCGACACCCATAAGACCTCTGTTCATATTCAGAACACAAATGAAGATATTTTTGTTGAAAGCTGATGGCTGAGAAAGGCTTCAGATAGGCCTCCATTGGCATTCAGTACATTTACACTCCCAAGACCAATAAAAGGCACTTAAAATGTCGTTACAAAGTCCATCTCACCACAGTGACTCTACAATAATTTTACGATGCGATGACAATAGTTTTTGTGCGCAAAAAAAAATCAAAATAACACATTTATCCAACTTGTTCTTGTCTTCCGTGTGTGCCTCCACGACGCATGCGCGAGAATATGACGCAGATCCGGCGTTCGGACACATGACCCAGAAGCGTTTTGTTTACAAGCAGAGGAAGACACGCGTATCTAAGCTGTTGAATTCTACATTGACCGTGCTTTAGGTCTCGGCGTAGTTCTCAAAATGGGGTTAAAGTGTGCATTTCATGGATTCCCGAACCCCGGCACTACGTCATATTCTCACGCAATGCGTCGTGGAGGCACACACGGAAGACAAGAACAAGTTGGATAAAGGTGTTATTTTGATTTTTTTTTTGTGCACAAAAACTATTGTCGTCGCATCGTAAAATTATTGTAGAGTCACTGTGGTGAGATGGACTTTGTAACAACGTTTTAAGTGCCTTTTATGGGTCTTGGGAGTGTAAATGTACTGAATGCCAATGGAGGCCTATCTGAAGCCTTTCTCAGCCATCAGCTTTCAACAAAAATATCTTAATTTGTGTTCGAACGACATGAGGGTGAGTAATTAATAATTAATGTAATTAATGACAGAATTTTCATTTTTGGGTGAACTAACCCTTTAATAAAGCACAGTGGACCAACACCAGCCGATGACATGGCTCCCCAAACCAACACAGACTGTGGAAACTTCACACTGGACTTCAAGCATCTTGGACTGTGTGCCTCTCCATTCTTCATCCAGACTCTGGGACCTTGGTTTCCAAATGAGATGCAAAATTTGCTCTCATCAGAAGAGAGGACTGGACCACTGAGCAACAGACCAGATCTTTATTTCTTTAGCCCAGGTAAGACGCTTCTGATGACATTTGAAGCCCATGTCCAGGATCCGTCTGTGTGTGGTGGCTCTTGATGCAGTAGCTCCAGCCTCAGTCCACTCCTTGCGAAGCCCCATCACACATTTAAATGGCCTTTTCCTGACAATCTTCTCCAGGCTGCGGTCATCCCTGCAGCTTGTGTACCTTTTCCTTCCACACTTTTCCCTTCCACTTAACTTTCTTTTAAAGTGCTTTGATTCAGCACTTTGAGAACATCCAACTTCTTTTGCTATTACCTTTTGAGGCTCACCCTCCTTGTGGAAGGTGTCAATGATGGTTTTCTGCACAACTGTCAGGTCAGCAGTCTTCCCCATGACTGTGAATTCTACTGAACCAGACTGAGAGACAATTTAAAGGCTCAGGAACCATTTACAGATGTTTTGGATTAATTAGCTGATTAGAGTGTGACACTTTGAGCCTACAATACTGAACCTTTTCACAATATTCTAATTTTCTGAGATTTAGATTTTGGGGGTTTCATAAGCTGTAAGCCATAATCATCACAATTATAACAAAAAAAGGCTTGAAATATCTCACTTTGCATGTAATGAGTCTATTTTATAGATTAGTTTCACCTTTTAAGTTGAATTACTGAAATAAATGAACTTTTCCCCGACATTCTAATTTATTGAGATGCACCTGTATATGATGTGGGCTGGTGTTGAGGTTTGTTATATTGAGATGAAGACCACATTGGCGAAATGCTGGTTCTTTCACATTTAATGCCGTCAGTGCTGAGTCAAAACTTTCCTGCATTAATAATGGAGTCTCAGAGAAATACCCCTGCTGGCTACACATGCACACACTAAACCCTGATTAAACAAAGTATTGCTTGTTCACCATTACGCAAACATTGAATTATTCCATTGTTTACTTAATGTGCAAGATCATGAGAACATCAATACTTCACGAGTGCATCAATGCATTTTCCGAATCACATGAGCGACAAGAGCTGCACTTCATTGCTAACAAATCTGCAAAATAGATTTAAAAAAGGAAAAATCTGTTATTAAGCAGTCAACAATATAGTACTGCCCCACATAACATATTGCTTAACATCTTTTTTAGCAGTTTTTCCTGACGAAAAAGAAAAGAAAAAGTCCATTGTTTCCATGGTTATTAGCTGTATAGGACTCAAAACACTGTCTGATGAAATGGTGGTACCCAATTAAACCGTTCATTGATAGCATGGAGTGAATGCTTACATATGCAATACAGTGTCAATCAGGCAGCATAAATCAAGAACATGTTGGACCACCTATTGGTGAGTCTCACAAATAAACAGTAGAAGTGTAGTAGAGTGTAAATAGTCTGTATTGTATAAAGTGCTATATAAATAAAGGTGACTTGACTTGACTTAGATGCTATTTAGACTTTGTCCAAAAAGTGTCAGATACTGTTTGCACCTTAGTGAATTGTACTAAATTATAAAGCAGTTTGCAACAATATGAGCTGAATGTCGATGTGCCAGCCAATTTAAATTATAGTCCTATTAAACATAGCTTATTCCCACTACCCATCAGGCACTTTTCTTCCATACTTCATTTATTATTTAAAATTAACACCTCTCTGAGCTTTTATGCAATGAGAATGGGGTGGGAAAATGCAGATTCCAACTTGGGTTGGTTTTATCCAAAACTAAAGCCACTGTCTTTACTCTGTTACTGGCTTAATTTTTTTGTAATTTTGGTTGGCTCAACTAGACAATTTTTGTGGCGAGGTTAGCGAAATTTTATATAGCGCTTTATACATTACAGATTGTTTCAAAGCAGCTTTACAGCGATACGCAGGAAAATTATGATTCAAAAGTTCATCAATAGAGACAGAGCGACACGCGTCATAATCTGAAAACCACGGCCACTGGGGGGAAAACAATCCAACCCTCTCCATTGGCTTTGTATTGCGTGAAGCGGCCTCCTTGTCATTTCTGACTTAGAGGAGAACGGAGCACAACCTAACGCTTTTTGACTGTCTCAGTTTGTGTAAATCCAATTGGGGTTCAGAGTATTTCTTTTTTCCCACATTAATTGCACACGTCTACTACAATTATGTGGTTTTGTTTCATTAATACAGTGTATACTTTTTTCTTGATTTACCCCGAAAGAATGGAAGTGAAATGTGACAACGTGCCCCATAGGTGGGGTACATTGTAAAATGTGAATGTAACATGACCAAATGACAGCTTAAAATGTTATCTGATATAATAAAAAAATATCCAAGACAAACTAATAAACAAAAAAAAATATTTTGCCAATAAAATACAATTATCAACTTTTTAAAATAAAATAATGGCATTTTTAATAATTAAAAATGTAAAATAATTTTAGTTTGACAACAAACACCGCTAAATACAGCTATATAGCATAGTTAAAAACATGATAATAATGAATAATTGCTGAACATTGACTCATTATTCACCCTTTTATCATGGTTTCTCAAAAGAATTCTTAAAAGTAAAGAATATAATAGCATATTTCTAATAGGGGCTCATTGTAACGCAGTGTTACAACGCACCCCATCTGCGCAACTAGGATGAAACCGCGGCTCATGTCTTCTGCTGGTTAGATCAGCATTAAAGAACTATCTCAACTGTTAAATAACAGATATAAGATTAAAATCAGATTTGTCTTATTTTAAATAAACACAAAAAACAGAGATGAAAAATTAACTTAAGAAATTTACTTTTGCTATGGTTAAATAATGTTCAGTAATATATTCCAAAGATTGGTGCACATTTTTCTCTAAATAATGTTGATATGGCAACTAGTAAATACACGAAGTTTCGTCATCCAGGCATGTGTGGAAAGTTTTAAACCATGCGTGTTACAACTAACCCCGCGTTAGGTTGTGCTCCGGGCTCCCCATAACAAAAAACAGAACAATGTCTAAAAGCTGCTAGGTGACAGGGTGTACAGCAAACAAGCTAAATAACCCAGAACTAAGTTTTTATAAGCTGTTGGACACAAAAGTGGATACAAGCAATTGAGACAGAGCGCAACAGGTCATATTACACTGAGAATTACGCGCTTCACGCAATACAAAGTCAATGGAGAGGGTTGGATTGTTTTCCCCCGGTGTAGGCGTGGCCAGGGCCGGCTCTGTAAATCTGGGGGCCCTAAGCAGGATAATTTTGGGGCCCTGCCTTGCAGTGAATAATGGAGTATTGCACCGCAAACCAGCAACTGTATACAATCTAACACTTACACATTTCATTTGTATATCTTTTAACATGATTGCCTACAATTATTTTACTGCTTATTAAAGTACACTCACTGAAACAGTAAAAGTAAAGATTACAGATTTGCAAATTTAAGGTCAATTTGTTGTAAACAAATAAAAATTAATAATTTAGCATTAACAATATAAAGCTAACTTACAACATTAGCCATAGTGGTATGCGGCTCGCTATGCTCTACTGAAGCAGCAGTAGAGTCCCCTCCTCCAGCTGTTGAGATTATAATATAATTAATAATAAATACAGTATGCAGAGTAGATAAAACACATTAATTTTAAATGAATATTAAAGTACAATTAGACAACATAGTGAATTATGATTATAAAACTACATTTTTATTGGCAAGAGGAAAATTAGCTATATGTTGAAGTTGAGCACAAAACTATTCAAAAGAAAGGCAGTGGGAAATATTTACTTGTGTCAGCCTCATGAAATGTTTCTTCACGACCACCAAAATATTTAAGAATGGCTCCTCCTGAGAAAGTGACATTTTGTTTTTTACAATTATGTTAAGGGTAAATTAAAAGAAATCCAATGTTAAATTATATTATTTAATTATTGGTTGATTAACTCTTACATACTGTTCATATTTGAAACCTTCACAGCATGGAGTGAGATATTTTTTACCTTTTATGATTACATACAGTAATACATTCACTGTAAAAAAAAAATCAGGTGCCCAATTGAAAATTTTCTAGTGAACGATCACATCTAAAATTTTCAGTTGGCCAAATTTAATTTCTTGAATTTTAATTTAATTAAATTGCATCAATTCACATTAATTCAAATTGGCCAACTGAAAAATTTAGATGTGAATTCTAGAAAATCACTAGAAAATTTTCAATTGGGGACCTGCTTTTTTTTACAGTGTTCTTTACTAAAATTTACCACAAATCCATTTTGCTTTTAGGTGTCTTGTATCGATCATCATTCAATAATGTTTCAGAGAGGACACTGTTTTCTTTAGGTTTAAATGGTCTGGGCGATTTAGCTTAACAATATATAAAATATTTCATAATAGTATATAGATTAATATTTATTAATAATCTTTAATTGCCTATTCAATTAAGACCATAAGAAAAAGCTTGTATTTAACCGCTTTATTTTAAACTTCATTTTGATTTTGACTGTCAAATGATTGCTCTTTCTCTTCCTTTTTACTTTCTTTCTCTTGAATGTTCAATAATTAAACTATTTTTTTATTGTAATAAGCGTCTATTGAGACAAAGATTTTTTGTTTTTTTCTTTCCCAGAACTAGTGTAGGTCATGTAACGTTAACTGTTAAAAAGAAAATACATTCATAGGAGGTGGGTCTGTCTCTACGCGGTCTGTAGCCCAGAGCTGGGGCCGACGGCTGGACCATAGCGCAAGCAATGTTGATTCAGCATAATCGACGGACAGCTAACGTTATGCTGCGTTCACACCAAACGCAAATAGAGTGTCTGGCGCGAGTGATTTGATTTCAATGTTAAGTCAATGGAAAGGCGCGTTGACGCGCGTCTGGAGGTCCCGTGGCGCGGAAGGCGCTTTTCGCGCGGTGCGAATGACGCGAATTGAGCGTCTTGCGTGATAATCTGCGGCGACGCTGGCGAGTGCAATCTGTAGTTAGGGGGCCCCCTAGTGGCGGCGGGGCCCTAAGCAGCCGCTTAGTTCGCTTATAGGGAGAGCCGGCTCTGGGCGTGGCCTAAATGTGCTTTTTCTCTATAATGGAAAGATCATCATCCAGCTCAGTTCTCATTCAATAGCGTCAGTCCATTGAAGTCATGCAGAATATTAAAGGGTTAGTTCACCCAAAAATGAAAATTAGCCCATGATTTACTCACCCTCAAGTCATCCTAGGTGTATATGACATTCTTCTTTCAGACTAATAAAATCTGAGTTATATTAAAAAAGTCTTGGCTAATCCAAGCTTTATAATAGCAGTAATTGTTGCTCTGTTTTTGAAATCCATAAAAATGCATCTGTCCGTCAAATAACGTGCTCTGGGGGGTTAATAAAGGCCTTCTGAAGTGAATCGATGTGTTTGTGTAAGTAAAATATCTATATTTAAAACTTTTTAAAGTAAAGTTTCAGCCGATTGCCTTATGCATTAAATTTATGGAAAAAGTGTTGAAAGTGCCTCTGCAGTTCAAAATGCTTACGCTACCAGTAACGCTCGTCAGACGTAGCGTAATAATTTTTAACTGCTAGAGGCACTTTCAACACTTTATCCACAGAAGGTGATCGGTCGGAACTTTACTTTATAAAGTTTTAACCCTCTGGTGCTCTTCGTTTAGGGGTTGCGTTGGTTATCTTCCTGGTAATAAGTGACCAGACACTTCCTCCACCCCAGTAAAACCAATGCAATTTATTTTTCTTCAATAATATTTTTTCTTTTTAATTTTGTATTTTGAGATGATATGATGGTATTTTTTAATATTTATGCAATAATTATGGTCTATTTTTGCCATTGAAAATTATAAAAAAAAAAAAAATTTGTATTTTTTTTTTAATTTTTAATTATTGCAGTATTTCAGGTTAAAATAGAGACTAGGCCTTCAAAAAAAATTTTTTTTGGAAGACAGATTAGCACCCTCTTTTGGAATTATTTAAGAAATCATGGGTGTAATCACTAGAAGTCTCTATGGAGAGGCTTGATAATTCCCTAGTTCTCTTTTGAACACATTTAATGATTTTTTTGATGGATTTGAATATATATTAAAAACAATCTCAAAGACTATTTATTATAAAGTTTTAGATTGTTTTTGTTTGTTAGAAATATTGATTTTTTTTTCTGTGAATTTATGTTTTTGCAGATTTTCCATTCATTTCCTATGGTGGTCATTTTTGACCGAAGAGCACAAGCTTGGATTAGCCAGGACTTTTTTAATATAACTCAGAGTTTATTCGTCTGAAAGAAGAATGTCATATACACCTAGGATGACTTGAGGGTGTGTAAATCATGGCCTAATTTTCATTGTTGGGTGAACTATCCCTTTAAGTGTCCCCAACTAAGCAAGCCAAAATGTCTTAAATAGCCTTTGCCAACAAGACAGGCTATTTACAAATAGCATACTATTTTGTATAAATAATAATTGTACATACTTTTTCTGGGCTATTGGGAGGAATAATAAACCATTCAAATGGCAATTCCTGGTCTAGATAACACAAGCACAGCAGGGGGCAATTACATCACTGGCTTTTTTTAAAAAGTCGTCTAGACTGGTTTTCTCACAGCTAGGCCCTTTGAGAGTGGAGTCAATACGTATGCTGTTGTGATAAAACATTTAACCCTCTCATGTCTGACTCATAGTGTCTTCTGATGCGCCCACTGACTGACAACTCTCAATTTCAATCACACACACGTCCCTGCTAATGCTGCGATACCGTGATCTGCCCTGTGTGGATGTACATTCTCAGAAGAGTTTTGAATATGCAGTCTCTGCATCAAACATGAGTACGCTTTTTAGGTGTTTTTGAGGAAATGCGAGACTCCTGTTTCACCCACATACCATGTCAAATCACAACTGCTGACCTAACTGGATGGAAATTTAAAAATATTTTAACCAAACAAATCCTACATTTAAAGTAAATGCCTCCTCTTCTTTCTGAATAACAATTCGTCAAGGAAGATATTTGATCACTGTGTGTTAAACAGGGTGAATTCAGCATTAGCCTTGTCATTAGCCTTATACACTATACCATTCCCCGGTAAAGGCCACTTTTAAGCTCACATTTATAACTGTGAGTTTACGTTAGTGTCACTGCTAACTCTGGGTAATCAAGCCCTGATTCATAACAGGCTTAGCATAGCTTTTCTGTTGCGCTAACACCAAACTGCTGTGCCACAGGTTTAAAGCGTGACAATACAATGTGGTACTAGAATGTAATTTAGCAACAGACAACCAATGATAAATGCTACAATAAATCTCATTGAACATTCACAGGCTTTTTGCAGATGCCGAATTTTCACACACTAGCTGCATCCGAAATGGCATACTGACTTTGTACTACATTTAATGAAGAACTTACTTTGTGGCAATTAAAAAAAAGTGTGCTCTATATAAAATGAATGTGTGTATATGAATTAAATCAGTTGCGTCACTTCACTGGCATTTACAACTCCTAATCTGTGTCCTCATGGGATAGTAAACTATCCAAAAATATGTCATATGGGCACTTCAAAAATCTCACCGATGGTAGTACGTCATCTGGATATTTTTTGCAGACTATTTGCCACTCTTTTCATTTACAGTTTTTCTCCTACTAGTAGGGAAGTATGCATATTAGGATGCAGGGATTGTGTGTATTTGCCGCATCTGAAGGAAACAGTGATGCATTGATGGCAAGTGTTAACCGAAGTGAGGCTGAGACAGAGTGGCCAGACTAAACCCAGTTTCACAGACAGGGCTTCATTTAAGCAATGATTAGACATTAGTTCAATTAGGACATGTAATAGCTTTTATAAACATGCCTTAGAAAAAGACATTACTGGTGTGCATCTTGAGACAAAACAATGGCACTGACATATTTTAGGATATGTCAGTACAAGTTGTTTTCCTTTAAAACAGCTCAATAATGCATTTTAGTCTGGGACTAGGCTTAACCCTTAGAAAAAAAAAAAAGAATATTTCAAGTTCATTTTATTATGAATACTTAAGTAAAGTATATTTTTACGTATACTTTATGTAGTAAGTATACTGATATCAATTTACTAGAAGTAGATTACAATTTCAATACTACTTGGGAGTTGGGACTAAATTGGCCCACTTTTTAGTGTATAAAAAAATTATACTTTTAAGTATACTTTAAGTGTAAAAGTAGTAAACTTTGAGTACAGAACTAGTTTACAACTAAGTTTTTTGATTGTACAGCAACTATACAACACGTGAACTTATAGGTAACACTTTATTTTATCTTCATGCATCCTTTATTATCAACACTTGAATGTGGGTAAATTTAATTTAAAAACAAAATTTTAAACAAAAAGCTGAGAAAATCACATTTTTGTCAAAGACTAGGGGAGTGTGGGGTAAGATGAGCCATTGGGTAAATTGACCCTCTCCCTTTATCTTGGCAACCGTACACTTTTATTGTCATGTGATCATATATTTTGAAACACATAAGAGGAGTGAAAGGCACCCATTAACTCTAAAAACAGATTTTGGCTTGTCAAAGTAAAATTTTAGCATAACTGATGTAATGGCTGTTACATCAAAGCAAATTTGTCCAGGTCTAAATATATTTATGATCCATATTGGTGATTTAGCAATGTATAAAATCATGCAAATCATTTAGCTAAATATTAGCCTGAATTGGTAAGCTAGCTAGTTTTATCCAAAATGGCAGATGTTAGCCAAACGTTGGGGGGTAAATTGAGCCAGCGTTTTAACTTACACCACCATAATTCGCTGTAGTTAAGTTAAATCTCTGAAGTATAAACTGGTATAAATTTTAATTACACAACTGGTTTAGTTTATAATTTTTCATTTTTTTAATTAATTAATTAATTTTAGTTTATTTGAAAGGATTCGGAACAAAACACAAGTACACCAAATCCTTCACTGATGAGAACCAGATGACGCTTAAAGGATTAGTTTACTTCAAAATGAAAATTTCCTGATATTTTACTCACCTCCCTCTCATTCAAGGTGTTCGTGTCTTTCTTTCTTCAGTTAAAAAGAAATTAAGATTTTTGATGAAAACATTCCAGGATTTATCTCCACATAATGGACTTTGATGGCAACCAACAGGTTGAAGTTCCAAATCAATGCAGTTTCAAAGGGCTTCGAAGGGCTTGAGAGGCTCTGCACAATCCCAGACGAGGAATAGGGTCTTATCTAGCGAAATGATCGGTAATAAAAAAAAAAAAAAAATTGGATTACGCAATCATGTCGGAAAGGTCACGCTAGACGTAGGCGGAAGTACCGCCCCGAGCAAACATGCGAAGACTAATACAAACTGCCTTTACCAATATAAACCTCAATCTCGAGCTTCAAAATCGTCCGACATCGTTGTTTTACCTTTTTTATTGCTAAAGGACATTTGTATTAGTCTTCGCACGTGCGCTTTGTAAACACGGGCCGATACTTCGCCTACGTCTAGTGTGATCATTCCGACGTGATTACGTAATCCGTGGCACACCGCAGAACAGCGTAAAATGAGCAATTTAGGTTAAGAATTATATCAAATGTTCTTTTCTTTTGAAAATGACCGATCGTTTCGCTAGATAAGACTCTATTCCTCATCTGGGATCGTGCAGAGCCTCTAAAGCCCCTTCGAAGCCCTTTGAAATGGTATTGATTTGGACCTTCAACCCGTTGGTTGCCATAGAACTCCATTATGTGGAGAAAAATCTTGGAATTTTTTCCTCAAAAAACTTAATTCGACTGAAATTTAAATCTTTTCGACTGAAAAAAGAAAGACATGAACATCTTGGATGAGATATGGGTGAGTAAATTATCAGGAAATTTTCATTTTGAAGTGAACTAATCCTTTAATCATAATTTTCCACCTGTAGTCCCTAATGGCCTAATATGTTCGATGTTGCAGAAAATCTACCATGCAGGGGCGTTTCTAGGATTTTCATTTTAGGGGGGCTCAGCCCCGAGTGAGAGTATGAAAAAAAAAATGGTAACACTTTAGTTTAGGGTCCAATTCGCACTATTAACTAGTAGCTTATAAGTGTGCATATTAGGATATTGGCTGTTTATTATTACTTATAAAGCAAATATTAATGCCATATTCTGCATGACCATATTGTACATCCCTTAATCATACAATGTAGGCAGGTTTATAATCACTGAGATCCCAAATGTGAGGTAGTTAGGGGGGTTCGGGGGCTTGCTCCCCCGAGAACTTTTTGATTTCCATGATCTACATATGTGCATTTTAAGATGTTCTGAACGCCAAAAAATTAGATAACAATAGCTTGAAAACCATGTCAGTGGGCAGATATGACTCATTACGTTTTTCCATTTTTGTCAGTGAAGACAGTAAAACATATGTTTAACTGATATTTATATGTTTTATGAATAATTTTTGTTGACATGTTAATTTACTGAAGGCTAACAGGAAAGCTAGCTAACTAAATGTATTAAATTAATTCACAATATGCACACATTCATTACTAATCTTATGCCCAATACAGACTAAAAAAAAGCTGAGCTTTTTTATTTACTGAATGCTACAAATGGAATTATATTAATTTACAATATGCACACATTCATTACTATTAATCTTATGCCTAATCTGAAGAAAATGTCTTAGTTAATATTTCTTGTTTGTTAATTATATTAGGCCTATAAATGACATTACATTGGCCTATTTCAATTCAAAATGGCAAAATTAGACAAAGTTTATTAATTTGCCTGAATATTTTTGTCATTTGTTTAACATTTCTGACTTAATGAAGCAGCTGTCAAATATGAAATGTTTAGTTAAGCTACTTACATATCTCGCACTTGACGTCCAGTCGTGTTGCTAAAATTCACGCTCAGCCTCAGCAGCATCTGTGCGTACATAAAGCCCGCCTACTCTGATTTTATTGGTTTTCTCAAATATTTTGACATTGATGAGCGGTGACAGACCAATGAGAGCTCAGATCAACACACACACCTCGATCTGCTTCTGACGTGCGCTCTATTCGCCGCCACAGCGGATTGAAGAACACACTGATTAAAAGACGGGACGAAGGCAAGGCTCCCGCTAGTTTCATATGTTATAAAGGTTAATCACAAATTTTTTAGGGGGGCTGGGCAGAAGCCCCCCTAAAAAGGGCCTAGTGACGCGCATGCTACCATGTCAAGAACCTTTTGTTTATTAGTTTCAGTGACATTGTTAGGGATGCTGGGATGAAAAAGGGACCCAAGAGCAGATTAGCAGTTTGCTAAATTTATTGACCAAAGTCCAAAGGGAAAACAAAACACAAAAATAACAGGCAGCCGAGCCGCCGAGCAAAGGGGTGGAGCAGAGGCGAAATCCAAGGGGTAGTCAGCAGTAAAGCCAGAAGTCAGTTCAGCGATGCAAAAATCCCTAAGGAAAGTTGAAAAGGGAGACGGGCCAAGCAGGGGTCAAAACCAGAGGGAGATCACAGTCCCAGAGGCAGAGCAAAGGCAATAGTCCAAAACAAAAGCAGAAAATCAGAAACCAGGGGCCTGTACCATGATGGTAGTTTAACAAACTCAGGGTTACAGGATTAGTTTCGAGTTGACAAAACCAAACCAATCTATTCAGGCTTTGTTGGTCCCATGATGCTGATCCTCAACTTTCTCTGTCAACTCAGGCTTTGATCCTGAGTTTAGGAGTTTAGCTGTGACATCAGCAGTGAACAGCCAATCACATGCTGTGGATAGATTCACTTCTCACGAGAGAAGCAGTGTGATTCACTTCACTCTTCTGCAGAATATACATGATTGAAAAAAATTAAGAATTTAAACAAATTTACACAGAAGAAAAGAGCTGTCGAGGACAACTTTAAGAAAAATCTTATACGTCAATGCAAGTAAAAGTTATGAAGTTAGTTTAGTTGATATATAGAGAGAATTGAACATTTATGCTCACATGTAATTTTTTATAGATTTAGTTATTGAATTTAAAGCTTATTTGTATGACCTTTATATAGGCTATTTATTTTAATATTAACAAAATGCATATTAATGATTGATTTACTAAAATGATACATATGTAATTGATTAAGGGTATAATAATTACATAAATTATTTTTAAATAATTAAAAATTATTATTATTTTAAATAAGCTTTGTTAAAAGCCAGAGGCTTAAGTCTTTAATAGCCATTAGCTATGTAGTGACCTTTAATTTGGAGTAGAAAAAGGGGGAGTGACTTTATTGCATCAGATATGTGTCACCTTGCTCACAGCTGATTGGTCCAATTTCAGTTTGAGATCTCTTATCCAGAACATAACCTGCCCTGGAGCAGGTTAGCTGTGGAGCGTAAGTTACTATGGAGATGAACACAGCTAAAAGCCAAACCACTTTAATGGTACCTTAAACCCAGGATTGGCACAAACTAAGCTTAAACATATCTGGCTAGCCAGCTAAACCGGCTTCATGGTATAGGCCCCTGGTAAGTAACAATACAGCGTACAGGAACTGGGCAAATCAAAGAAGAAAAAAAAACATTTAAAAATGAAATGTAAACTAGGCACAGCTAGAACAAGAAAGTCTTTTGGGCAGTTGTGAAAACGGACAGTAACCAAGACACACTGACAGAGAAGCACAGAAAGAGAGAAGCATAAGTAGTGGAGAAAATCAATGCAAAATGAGAGACAGGTGTGTGTGAGGAGAGCTGGAGCACTAATTAGAATGAGGTGCAGCTGTGATGGCAGAGTGAGTGGAACTGACAACCTGGGCCCGTATTCATAAAGAATCTTAATGCAAAGAGTAGCTCCTAGTAGGGATGTGGAAATGAAGCCTCATGAAGCAGTGAGGCTTTACCCTGACTGTTTCGGGAAAAGATTCAAAGCTTCGAGAGTGTCAAGAACAGCGCCATCTGGTGCTTATTTAAAATAAAGCAGGCAGAAGTCTGTGGAAGAAGCTGTCAGATGAAGCAACCACAACACACTCCATCGTTTCAATGCTATGTGTACAAATAAAAGCTTGATATGTTTGTGTTTAATGTGTCCAGTAAATAAATTAATTTACCCATTAAAGTGTGTCAATAAAATATAATATGAGCTTATATGATTCAATAAGATGTAATGTAAGCCTACTCTCTCTCTCTCCACACACACACACACACACACACACACACACACACACACACACACACACACACACACACACACACACACACACACACACACACACACACACACACACACAAAATAAGGACATTGTGTGATAGGATCATCTGTAATTAAATGTGCTTAAGACACTTGGCAGTGATAGTGCTTGTGTAACAGTAATGACAGTAAGGCAAATATTTTAACAAAATACAAAGACACAACTCCAACAAACAAAAAATTATAAATAGTGACGAATAAATTTTATCTAAATGTAATATATTGTTTAACTTTCAAAGTACAGCACTCTCCTCACAAAACCATCAACCAGACTGAGGCAACAAGGACTTGTTAAGTAAGATCTGGGGGTTCGAAGCTTCTGACACGCAAAGTGAAACGCGCACGTGATTGGACAGAAAGTGAGGCTTCATTTGTCATCGATCACGTGACTCTAGGAAACCAATACACACCCCGATACGGAGCTTCACTACAAAATGTGTCGTATGCGCGATACGCGCATCGACGCTTCAGTGTCATACGTAACATCACTAGCTCCTAGTGACAAAATTCTAAGAAAATTCTTAGAAATGTGGGCGTTTACTCTTAAAATTAACTAAAAAAATCCTAGTAAAGAAAAAAGTAATTCAGAAAGCATCTTAACCCTTAAAAGAGGTCTTAAGGTCAAATTTGTTAGGAGCACGGATGAGGACTTTTAAGAGGCTTAAGAGTTTCTTTAGCAGCGGAGAAAATGGCAGAAAGACGAAGAGGGAGAAAAAATGTGTTGCAGACAATGGATGACAGTGACTTAATAAGACGCTATAGATTAGATCGTGCAGGGATCATGTTTGTTGCATTAAACAATAATTAACCCAACTTTAAAACCACCAATTAAATAGACATGCCAGCAATCAGTGTAATTGGAAAGAGTGGAACAATGTTTATAGTTCTAAGCCAATCAAATACCTTATAGAAAATTAACAGCATGGTAAATAATAAAAGGATTTATATACATATATTTATAATGTGTGTGTGTGTGTGTGTGTGTGTGTGTGTGTGTGAGTGAGAGAGAACGGTAAAATAGGACAATTTGCGCTTGTATTTTCAAAGTGAAGGCTTAGAATAGACCCTATACTTAAAAGCGCTCGTTTATTCCCCTTTTTGGACAACCAACCAATCACAGTCTTCAAAAGACTGTGTCATGCGTAGCAACAGGGTCAGCCCCTCCTTTTCACTAAGATAAAAGTTTTTGTATTTTCCTTGCTCAGAGTTGCTCTCAGATGGATCCTGAATAGCTCTTAAGCTAAGACTCCTACGTAAAAGTTTTTTAAGCTAAATTAGGAGTTTTCTGAGAGGACTCTTAGAATCTTTATGAATACGGGCCCTGAAGCCTAGTTCAGACTGCAGGATTTTCAAACTTGTCGGATCACAGTTCTTTTCACACTGCATGACTATCTTTGGTAGCATTCAGTCACTGCTGTGTTCACACTGCATGATGGATCGGCGACAGGGGGTTTTACACTGCATGACTGTACAAGAGGAAAAATCGCCGACAGCTCTGTCCCGTCCGCGAACTACATTTCACAAGCAAATACACGCGAGAAGTGAGAAGGAAACAACACGAGATCACATGTGCAGTTCAGCAACTTGCTATCCAAATTGTCTGTGCTCTGATTTGCAGCGAAAAGAAGAAAAAGAAAAAAAAGTTTATTGTGGAGGAAATGGTTGGGGTAAATAAATAATTTTGCACCATGCTGCTGCTACAGCTGGGGCCCGTTTCAGAAAGGAGGTTAAGTGAAAACTCTGAGTATGTTAACCCTGAAATAAGGGAAACTCTGGGTTTTCTGTTTCAGAATGGAAGGTATGTCAAACCCGAGAAAGCAGGGTAAGTCAAGCCCATTTCTAAAAGAGAGGTAACTTATACTCAGAGTCAGTTACCAGGGTAACTTACTCTGTGAACCTTACCTGGGGCCTATACCATTAAGCCGGTTTAGCTGGCTAGCCAGATATGTTTAAGCTTAGTTTGTGCCAATCCTGGGTTTAAGGTACCATTAAAGTGGTTTGGCTTTTAGCTGTGTTCATCTCCATAGTAACTTACGCTCCACAGCTAACCTGCTCCAGGGCAGGTTATGTTCTGGATAAGAGATCTCAAACTGAAATTGGACCAATCAGCTGTGAGCAAGGTGACACATATCTGATGCAATAAAGTCACTCCCCCTTTTTCTACTCCAAATTAAAGGTCACTACATAGCTAATGGCTATTAAAGACTTAAGCCTCTGGCTTTTAACAATGCTTATTTATAATAATAATAATTTTGAATTATTTAAAAATAATTTATGTAATTATTATACCCTTAATCAATTACACATGTATAATTTGAGTAAATCAATCATTAATATGCATTTTGTTAATATTAAAATAAATAGCCTATATAAAGGTCATACAAATAAGCTTTAAATTCAATAACTAAATCTATAAAAAATTACATGTGAGCATAAATGTTCAATTCTCTCTATATATCAACTAAACTAGCTTCATAACTTTTACTTGCATTGACGTATAAGATTTTTCTTAAAGTTGTCCTCGACAGCTCTTTTCTTCTGTGTAAATTTGTTTAAATTCTTAATATTTTTCAATCATGTATATTCTGCAGAAGAGTGAAGTGAATCACACTGCTTCTCTCGTGAGAAGTGAATCTATCCACAGCATGTGATTGGCTGTTCACTGCTGATGTCACAGCTAAACTCCTAAACTCAGGATCAAAGCCTGAGTTGACAGAGAAAGTTGAGGATCAGCATCATGGGACCAACAAAGCCTGAATAGATTGGTTTGGTTTTGTCAACTCGAAACTAATCCTGTAACCCTGAGTTTGTTAAACTACCATCATGGTACAGGCCCCTGGTCAGGAGCAGGTTTTCTTTGGTAAACCCAGAGTTTATTTCAGTTTCCTCCCCTTTTTAAAGTGCCAGCGGTGTTTAAATACTTAATTCATTCATTCAAACTGCACAAATGCTTTTCTTACTGAGTATTTTGGTCGTATTTCAAGAAATACATTTAATATAAATCTAAAGTAAGCAAAGTTTACTTAAAACAAGTTAAATTATCTGCCACTTGACAAAAATACATAGTAAGAAAAGCATTTTTTGCAGTGCAGGAACATTCATTCATTGCTCAAATTTTCATCATGAGGACATTGTCAAAGTGACACAAATGTCATGTCCTTTATACAGGATCCTGATGTTCACTTGATAACCTCCAGAAGTAACCTAATAATTAGAATTTCCTTTAGGATTTCCAGTGGTTGGACGCATTGATGACACTCATATTCCCATCATCACACTTTCTGAAAATGGATTACTGTTTGGGATGGAAGGATGCTGCCAGATGGTAGTACGAGATATATGCCATAACCACCACCACATTTATTTACAATTTTTATGGTCATCTTTATTTCCTACAAATACTTTATTATTTTTATTCTTTTTAAATACTTTATTCTTTATGTTAATATTCTTCCTCCATCTCCTCTTCATCTGTCAGTGGTGCTGGTGTTTGGCTGGCCTGAGTAGAAGTCAAATGTTAATGTCATTACCCTAATTAATAAATGTAACAGGTGGGATTAGAGAACATTTCATGTGAAAAGAGTATAGACCCTTTTCACATTTCTGGGTTTCCGAAGCTGAAGTCGTCATAGTTGTGTTAACTTTTACAGCGGTGAATGAGAGAATACATTAAATATATATTTTTGTGTCTCCATTTGCTCAAATAGCAAAAGAAAAACTCCACAATAGTGATTCCACTACTTTCAATAAGAGGAAAAAAATTGAGTGAGATTGATAACGGAAGTGAAAAGAGAGAAATATATAATTTTTCACCATCACTCTCACAGACGCTGTATTAGAAACACCCCACACAGCAGCGGTCAATTGTTTTTTGTAATTTGATGCAAAAGTAATAAAATACAAAGTATTAGTGTTATAAATGTACATACATTTAAAAAAAAAAAAAAATAGAAAAAACGTTGCAGGATTTACGAAATTGATGAGCATTAAAACACGTCATCACAGTCTGTGAAAAGGGTCTATGTGGGAAAAGCTGCTGCACATTGGACACTGAATGATATTTAATATGTCAAATGTTTGTAAAGTCATTAAACCTACACCCATGAACATTTTATGCTTAAAGCTTTACCTGATTGAAATATGTTTTAATTTTTCATTTTTAGCTGCTGCCACATTCTTTTTTTGCCTTTTGGATACCATGAAAATTAAACTTAATTAAAATAATTAAGAATTAAACTTACATATTGACCCAGAAGTATGCAAAAAGTATTTTTGTTGGGTGCTGTTGCCATGGTGAATCATAATTTTGGAGCTCCATTGATTGTGGCTTTTCATAGTTGGAGAGCATGAGCTTAACTCAGAGTCAGTTTACTCAGAGTTGATTGAACTACCTCAATTCAGCTGTTCTGAAACCCAAAACTCAGAGTTTCCCATCTCAGAGTAAGTCAACTCAGAGTTCAAGTTTAAACTCAGAGTTGGTTGAACCTCCTTACTGAAACGGGCCCCTGGTGTTTGGCTGGCCTGAGCAGAAGTCAAATTAAACTTAATTAAACTAATTAAGAATTAAACTTACATATTGACCCGGAAGTATGCAATCTTTTTGTTGGGTGCTGTTGCCATGGTGAATCATAATTTTGGAGCTCCATTGATCGTGGCTTTTCATAGTTGGGGTGCATGTGCTTAACTCAGAGTCAGTCTACTCAGAGTTGATTAAACTAGCTCAATTCAGCTGTTCTGAAACCCAAAACTCAGAGTTTCCCATCTCAGGGTAAGTCAACTCAGAGTTCAAGTTTAAACTCAGAGTTGGTTGAACCTCCTTATTGAAATGGGCCCCAAAGTCCTGACAGACATTTATTAATTCATTCTAATTCAGTTTTTATTTAATTTTACTCAGCAAACTCTCTGTTTTGGGGAAGGTTACAACTTTGGTGTTCAACATATTCTTGCAGAAATGCAAACAATTAAAGATATAAAAAATGTAACTTCATTTGGTTAGTTTTATGTTTAAGTTAGCTTTAAGAAAATATGTAAAAGTTTTGTAAAATGAAATATGATTATAAAATTAGTTTGAGGTAAATTATCTTTACAATTTCACATGGGTTTGATTCAGATTCAGTTAAATGGTCAGTTTACACCCAGATGGTGCAACTGGGGTAAATTTAGCCACGGGAACACTTTTTTTTATAAGCCATATTTTTAGGACCCTTTGTCATAGATGTATTCTGATCAAAATGATAGAAAATGTTGTATTAGTTAACATTAGTTAACATGAACTAACTATGAACAACACCGGTGTTCAGCATTAGTTAATCTTTGTTAACATTAGTTAATAAAAATACAGCTGTTCATGGTTTGATCATGTTAGTTCACAGTGCATTAACTAATGTTAACAAGCTTTTAATAATGCATTAGTAAATGTTGAAATTAACATTAACAAAGATAAATAAATGCTTTAAAAGTGCAGTTAATTATTAGTTCATGTTAACTAATGTAGTTAACTAGTGTTAACTAATGAACCTTATTGTAAAGTGTTACCAAAACATCCTGAAATAACATTTCATTGTACTTCTGTCTAATCCATTTCATTCAGTAACTTTAGGCAGTTTTGAATTTATATGCTGTTTAACATATTATGATCACGTTATTTTACATTTGCGTAAGCAATCTTCTATCATTTGTGTCTGCTTCTTTTTTCACTTGTGTTTTGACCCGGAGATCCTGTATTCTTTCAGAAGATGCGTAATAGTGCCCCCTACCGTATAACAGTGAAAACATGGATTGCCGCAAAAAAATCTGTCAAAGGCGGGGAAAGAGTCAAGTAGATTTTAAGTAAATTACACTACCAGTTGACTAGCCGCACAAAAATCCAGATACTCAGAATTAGGATCATATCTGTTTTCTTTATGAATCAATATTTTCAAACAATGTAAGATTATAAGACAGTATGTAAAACTATGTGAAAAAAGTAGGCTATGTGATAAAAGTAGGTTACTCAATCAAAAGAGTAAACACAATTACAAGCCAAGTATACTTAGAATACTTAATTATACTTTTAAGTATATCGTGTAAAAGCCAAACATACTTACACTTTTTATGTCAGTATAAGTATACTTAAGTGCAAATTTAAGTATATTTCTGAGAAGTACATAAAAAGTAGAAAAAGTATGCTCTCTTATTTTTTATTTTAAAATAATTATACTAATACCACACTTCAATAAACTTATATTTTGTAAGGGAAGCCTTGTCTGTAAAACCGTTGGAGTAATTAGGGCCCGAGCACCGATGGTGTGAGGACCCTATTGTAATTGTTCAGTCAATTCTTCTTCTTCACCAAAATGAATCACATTTTGAGGGCCTAAAATGCTCGAAAACTCATGAAACTTTGCACAGGAGTCAGAAGTGGTGAAAATGTACGTCCGATATGGGTTTCAGAATTAGGTGTGGCAAAATGGCTCGATAGTGCCACCTACAATATTTCAATTAATCGCTGTTCGTGCTACGTTTCACGTACAAGTATGAAATTCGGTAGACACATGTAACAGCCTACAAAAAAGTCACCTGGTGCAAAATCTGAAAACCAACAGGAAGTGAGATCTTTTGAATTTTCTTTGCAATTTTTTTGAAAATGTTGCAATTTCCAGATGTTGTACTTTAACAAACTCCTCCTAGACATTTAATCAGATCAACATCAGATTTGCACAGTCTAATCTAAAGGCCTTGGTGAAGTCAAATTATGAAGATATTGAGTTTTCCCTGAAGTGGAGTGTCTGTGGCGGCCTAACAAAGTTCGATGTTTCACCATGAAACAGGAAGTTGTTGTAACTCGGTCATACAATGTTCGACCTGCCCCAAACTTCAAATGTTTTATTAGAGTCCTGGCCTGAAGACATCTACATGTCAATATTCAGTTACAATCATAGTGCCACCTACTGGCAACACGAAATTGCATGTTTTACACTGTGATTAACTCCTCGTAGAGATTTAACCGGAACAACATCATATTTGGTCAGTCTAATCTTTAGGCCTTAGCCATATTAAATTGTGAAGATCTTGAGTTTTCACTGAAGGCCATGTCTGTGGCGGCCTGACAAAGTCTGATGTTTCATCATGAAAGAGGAAGCTGTTGTAAGTCAGGCATACAATGTCCGAACCGCCCCAAATCTCACATGTTTGATAAGAGACCTGGCCTGAAGACATCAACATGCCAATATTTAGTTAGTCATAGCGCCACCTACTGGAAACAGGAGATGGCATGATTTACACTGTAATTCACTCCCAGAAACACATTTAAATATGCTATCAAGTCCCAAACATGCTAGGAACACGTTAAATCATGCAACACTTGACTAAGTGCTAATGTATGCAATTAACACCACGAAATAGGAAGTTGTTGTAACTCAGACATACAATGTCTGATCTGTCCTAAACTTCACATGTTTGATAATAGTCCTGACCTAAAGACATCTACACTGCAATATTCAGCTATAGTCAAAGCGCCACCTGCTGGTAGTAGGAAGTGTGGCACATCAGAATGTCGCCCACTATTCACTGTTTTCCTGAGGCCACCAGGTGGCGGTGCGAGGGCCCTTTCATCGCTGCTTGCAGCTTTAATTTATATATTAGAGTTTAGTTAGTTAGTTACATAGTTATTAACGTAAACATAACAACAAATATTAAACACTGTAATTAGTGAAAATTTGTACTCAATCATCACTCAGTACTCATAAGTGTGTATGTAGCTCATATTGATATCTCTTGTCTCTGATGGTTAATGGCTTCCTGATCAGCATCCCAAGAGTAGCCCTTCATTGGACACCCGAAGGTAGAAGAAAGAGAGGACAACCAAAGATCACCTGGCGTCACACTGTAGAGGAAGAAATAAAATCTATGAACCTGACATGGGGAGATGTCCAGAAAAAAGCCCAGAATCGACCAGAGTGGAGAACTTCCGTTGCTGCCCTACATGCCAGAGGCATGATGGGCAGTAAGTAAGTAAGTAAGATCAGTTATTCACTTTATTGCCTGTTACCTTCGCAAAAAAAAGCACTTACCATAAACACAAGGCGTTTGTTGACCCCAATGTATGAGTGTGTAGGCCCACATCTTAATGTGACAAACACACTTGTGTCTCAGTCTGTCACTGCCTCTGAGTGCTTCCCAGAAGCTGTCTGTGACAAGGAGGAAGTTTTGAAGATTTTATGGTCACAGTAGACAGACAAGAATATATGAAAACAAAGCCAAGTACATCTTTAGCCAAGGGCTAGACCGCTTTGACTGAACACTATCTGCTCCTCCAACCATGAAGAACACACTAACCCAACACAAACAAACATAATTGTCCTGTGAGATTATAACTCATTACTGACTCTGAGTCAGTCCTTTGTGAGATGGTGAGTTTCACTACATGAAAAATTCTCAAACTTGGGTCATGCAAAATAGGAAATACTCACATTACTGTAAATAGCAAGCCATATGAATTGATAAAGTAATAAGACAGTACAGTGTGTTTTAACAGTCCCATCATTTCCAAAATGATTGTTCCGGCAAACTACTGTCACTCCTCAATGCCTTGATGTTGTACGAACAAATATCAACTGAAGACTCTTTCGTTTAAAATCACACATGACATTTGCTGTAGTGTGATCGCTCTGATCAAACTACAGCAAATGTTTTGTGTGATTTAAAATAATTGTATTGCAAATGAGGGTGTCATGCTTGAGCACGTATTTTAGTTTTTACTGCGCTAGACAAGCAACAGGAAATTGCTCATAAATGGTCCAGTTGTGGAACACACCCACTTTCCCATACATGAATGTAAGAATGATGTGCACTATGGGCACTTTTGGCTTGGTAGACTCTAGGTTAAAAATCTAGGTTATTTTGTGACTACTGAAAAAAATTGCACAATTCTCCTTTAATAAATATTGTCACACTCCTTGCATCATTTGACAAAATTGCTGCTTCATTGAAAATTACTTGCAATAAAAAATATAGGCAAAATTGTTAAATATGATGGAAATTATGCAATAACTGAGGGACAGCCATAATTTTTGAAAAATTTGTTTTAAAAAAGGTTTATGTATTTTCTTTTTACTCTTTAAGTAAAATCTTTAAGTAAGATCTACAAATATAGAAATTTGTATTTCTATATTTATAATGATATGGATATTTTTATGACTTTAAGATCATTAAAATCTAGGTCTAGGACAAAGGTACAACAAGAAAAAAAGTAGAAAAAGTTCTACTTGTGCTAATTTTTATGTGACTTTCATGTAAACAAAAAGTGTTTAAAAAGAAATCTGTTTTTACGAGCTGTGGTTTAAATCCCAGTTGTGCAGTTGTAACACTGCGTTACAATGAGCTCCTATTAGAACTATGCTATAATATTCTATACTTTTATAAATACTTTTGAGAAACCACAAGAAAAGGGTGAATAATGACTGAGTCAATGTTCAGAAATTATTAATTATTATTGTGTTTTGAACTATGCTGTACAGCTGTATTTAGTGATGTGTTTCTTGTCAAACTCAAAAATGTGTATATTTTTAATTATTAAAAAATGCCATTTTATTTTAAAAAGTTAATGATTGTATTTTATTGACAAAATATTTTAGTTTGTCTTGGATATTTTTTTGATTATATCAGGTAACATTTTAAGCTGTCATTTGGTCATGTTACAATGTGCCCCTCACATGTTACAATGTACCCCACCTATGGGGCATGTTGTCACATTTCACTTCCATTCTTTCGGGGTAAATCAAGAAAAAAGCATACACTGTATTGATGAAACAAAACCACATAATTGTACCAGATATGTGTAAAATTAATGTGGGAAAAAATAAATACTCTGAACCTCAAGTGGATTTACACAAACTGAGACAGTCAAAAAGCGTTAGGTCGTGCCTCGCTCTCCCCTAGTCTTTGACAAAAATGAGATTTCCTCAGCTTTTTGCTCAAAATGTTGCTTTTTTATGAAACTTTTCCATTTTGATTCTCACGTCCCACTTCCTCACATGCTGCTTCCCCTTAATAAATACGGAGATAAACAGGGTATTCTCCTTGAGTATTTGCTTATAAGTGTTGTCATACATAGCTGAAAGAAGGTGGGCTATTCCGCTTCTTGCGTCCCATTTCATCAACTGTTCTCCCTCCAGTGTGCACTGGACATAGTGGACATATGTAACACGTTTCCTAAGGTCCGTGTGGGGTATGAATACAGAGTATAAAAATGGCTTACTCTCTGTCCTCCACCAGCAATTTTGGGTGTTAAAGTGGGGTTCCCCTTCGAGGGAACTCGAACTGCGTCATCATGACAACACTTTCGGGGAACGCCCTTAGTGTAAAGCGTCTGAAGAATGAATGGAATCAGCCCAATCCTGATTGGTGTTGCGTCATGACGTAGTATGGCGGCATACCCGGAAGATACAAAGGGACGTCTGAACACAACAGAGATAGCTTTCTGCTCTTCAGCGTTAGCACTCTATGTTTGTGAGTCTTATTTGGTGTTGTTTGTCTACCAACGTTGTTTTCACAAGCATTTTCTTACGGCTCGCGAACTCCCTGGATGGTCCCGTGCCTGTTGAGGCAGCATGGCTGATCAATCATGGGGCTCGCAGATGGGTCTGTCAGGGGAACCTGAGAATGCTGAGGCATCTTCTTCTTCCCTGTTGACAGATCCATTGTTCACCTTCCCCGTGTGGAAGCCCACGCTGCGGCTTCTTCCCCCGGGGTGGAGGACCCGATGCGTGAGCTGTCTGATTCTGAGGAATTAGACGGGCTCTGTATCGAGGCTCGCCATTTCCTAATGCAAGATTCAATCTTGCTTTGCCGAGGCGGTGCGTAAGTTTCGGGTCTGCTATTAAAGTGATACAATGTGACACGGTGAGAATGCATGTGATACTGTTGGGTGCAAGGTATGCAGTCAGCTCCTGAGGGTGCTGGCTGTTTTCATTGAGAAATATCTCGACGCGTACTGCCGTGCGCCTTTCGGGTGTTTCAGCCTCGAGCCTGTTTGGCTTTCTTCTCGAGGGATGAAAGCCAATTGTATTATAATGGCTTGAACCACGTTGCTGAGGCAACATGTGGTTTACGAGTCCGTATAAATACAATAAAACAGTATCGTCTGATGATTATGGCTGCATTTAATTCTGAGGAATTAAATGAAATATGATCTGACTTTGAGGAATTAGATATTCAGCCTATCATTCAGACCATGTTTCACCGTATTTGTGGCTGCATTTAATTCCGAGGAATTGAATTAAAATATTATCTGACTTTGAGGAGTTAGATGTATTTTTTACTCAGCCTATCATTCAGACCAGGTTGCACGGGTTGGGTGATTATGATGACATTTAATTCTGAGGAATTGAGTGTCATGTTATCTGATTTGATAAGTTAGATACTTTTAATCGGTCTGTCACCCAAGCGTGTTTGACTTGTCTGGATATTCATCTAAGATGGGACCAAATCATGCATGGGCAGTTCCTGAGGGGGCTACTTCCATGCATGGTGAGGCTACTCCTCCTTGGAGCCCTCCGGAAGTTGATGTCGTAAATCATGTTCTTAGTTGAGCTGCTCCCTTAGATGAGGCCCCTGCTGGCCAGCCCCCTCTCCCGGGTAGGAACGATCGAAGTCGCCTCCCCTGTGGAGCTTTTAGGAATCGATGCTGTACTCCCGCCATCTAGTACGCTTCGGGCCATATCGTTTCTCCAGCAAACGCGTACGCACACCGAAAATCTTCCTCGATTTCGCCCTGCCGGTTAGCTGCTTCAGGGGGTCGGGATGAAGCTCGGTTGACACCCGAGGCCTGCCTCAAGAGCCTGGTTCCCTTAGCAGATTATCTCGGCGCATGGTTATGCCTCCGAATATATCTGTATGGGCCCTGCGTACTGTAGAACGGGGTTACAGGCCGCAGTTCAGTTCCCCTCCCCCGAAGTTCAACAGGGTGGTCTGGACTGTGGTCGGCCCGGAGCAGGTGCGGGTTATGGAACAGGAAGTACACTCCCTGTTGGTTAAGGAGGCTTTTGAACGTATTCCTCCGCCAGACAGGGAGTCCGGGTTCTACAGCCAGTACTTCATAGTTCCTAAGAAGGATGGCCAGTTCACTGAGGAGATTCAGATTCAAGATGCTTAAGCATTTCCTTGTCGTGATTCAGATCCAGTCTGAGGACTGGCCTGTCACGGTGGATCTAAAGAGGACGCATACTTCCATGTATCCATCCTTCTGTGTCACGGGGAATTCCTGAGGTTCGCTTTCTGGGGCGAAGCGTATCATTATCGGGTTCCTCCATACGGCCTGGCTTTTTTCTCTCGCGAGTAGCAGCAGTTTGGCATTGAGATGTCATCCTTGGCTGCTCTCAGTGCTTGGGGTTGAGACTCTACACGCAGTAGCGTGTTGACGCCTTCTCAGAGAACCGTGTTCCTGGGAGCCTTATGGGATTCTCTACGTTGTGGGCACAATTGTCCCCCGCGCGTATCGAGTCCATACGGAAAATGGTCTCCAAAACGAAGCTAGACCGCAGCATCACTGTGTAGCAGTTTAGGACGGCTGGGACTTATGGCAGCTGCGTCCAACAGAATATCTCTTGGCCTGCTGCGCATGAGACCCCTCCAGTGGTGCTTGGGAACCAAGGGGCTTTCCTTGAGGGGAAATCCATTCTGTATGACCAGGGTAACACGCAGTGGCCTTTGTTCCCTCGTCGTATGGAAGAAACTGCTCGGGTTATGTATATAACCCTTGTTCCCTGAGATAGGGAACGAGCACTGCATCGGAACGACACTTTGGGGATGCTCCCTTAGCATCAGCGAATCTGAAGTCAGAATGACAACTAGGCCAATCCGATTGGCGTGCGTGATGACGTAATCGTGACAGCATACCCGGAAGTATAAAAGGGGATCTGGAACGTAATGTCGGCAGTAATTGCTCTGAAGCATGCGCTCCATGCGCGCCGAGGTGTGGCATCGGGATGCAGTGCTCGTTCCCTATCTCAGGGAACAAGGGTTATATACATAACCCGAGCAGTTCCCTTTCGAGGGAACTCGCACTGCATCGGAACGACACTTTGGGGAACGAGTACCCACTAGGCCACACCGAGGGTAGCACCTGCCCTAGTGTGAAGCCGGAGACCGGGCACAACTAGGACTGGAGCACCCTAGCACCAGGCGTCGTAGGGAGATCCAGGCTATAAAACCTGATAAAGGTGTGTGGGGTAGCCCACCCGGCCGCCTCGCAGATATCCTGCAAGGGGACCCCAGAAAGAAGGGCCACCGAAAAGGCCATGCCTCTGGTGGAATGAGCCCTCACGGCCACAGGTGAAGGCAAACTGCGCACCTGGTAGGCCATGGTAATTGCCTGGATAATGCAATTACTGATTGTCTGAGTAGACGCAGGCAATCCCTTCCTGGGTGAGCCAAAACACACCAAAAGCTGTTGCGATCTCCTCCACTGTGCAGACTTCGCCAAATAAACTCTGAGAGCCCTAACCGGGCAGAGTAGGTGAAGTCTCCCCTCTTCCGCCGTCACGTGAGGCGGAGGACGGCCTAGGGTGTAAAGATGGCCTTTACTCCTCCCGGGGCAAACTCCAGGCAGGTTGGCGTTACCGCCAAGGCCTGGAGATCTCCCACTCTCCTGAGAGAGGTAATGGCGAGGAGAAAAGCCACCTTAAGGGTCAGGTTCTTTGGTTCGGCTGACTCCAATGGTTCGAAGGGGGCCTCAGCCAAGCCTTCGAGAACCACTGCCAGGTCCCAGGTTGGAACTCTGGAACGAGCCGCAGGCCTCATCCTCCTAGCCCCACGGAGGAATCTTACAACCAGCTGGTGCCTACCCAGAGGCCCATCACCCATAGGAGTGTGGAAAGCCGCAATGGCAGCCACGTACACCTTGAGTGTGGACAGGGTAAGCCCTGCAGAGAAACGATCTTGGAGGAACTCCAGCACTGAAGCCACCGGGCAGTTAACTGGGTCCACCTCACGCTCCCTGCACCAAGTGGAAAATACATTCCACTTGAGGCTGTACAGTCTCCTCGTAGACGGAGCCCTGGGACTGAGTAAGGTCTCTATCACCTCTGCCGATAGGCCAGCCTCTAGGTACCTGGTCCCCTAAGGGGCCAGACCCACAGGTTCCAAATCTCCAGGCGGGGGTAAAATATCGTACCCGCCGCCTGAGATAAGAGATCCCTCCTCAGAGGAATCTCCCACGGCTGACCTGCTAGCAGAGCTATGATATCCGAGAACCAAACTCGAGTCGGCCAACTGGGTTCTACTAGAAGTAGGCTGACCCCCTGTCGTCGGACCCTCTCCAGGACTCCCGGGGGAAATGCGTACAGACGCAGACTCGGCCACGTCTGAACCATGGCATCCAACCCCAGCGGGGCTGGATGCGTGAGGGAAAACCACAGTGGGCAGTGGGACGTCTCTCGAGACGCAAATAATCCACTTCCACTGGGCCGAACCTCTTGCATATGGCCTCCACCACCTCTGGGTGGAGTCGCCACTCCCCGGGCCTCAGCCCCTGCCTCGACAGGATGTCTACTCCCTGATTTTGGACCCCCGGTACATACATTGCCCTGATGGACAACAGTTTCCCTTGGGACCACAGGAGGATGTGATGCGCCAGTCTGCAAAGAGGGCGCGACCTCAAACCCCCCTGCCGTGCCCCAACCAGTGAGGGAGGCGTCTGTTGAAACGGATTTCCGGCAACAGGACGCTCCCAACACTGGCCCTTGGGACAGAAACCAAGGTTTCTTCCATATGACTAGGGAACGAAGGCCACTGCGCATTACCCTGATCATACAGAATGGATTTCCCCTCAAGGAAAGCCACCTGGTTTACTTCCGTATCAGGACATGGTGGCCGCGGAGGTTTGGGAAAAAGCTCCTCAGAGCTTTGTAGACCGCCAGCATTTCCAGGCAGTAGATGTGCCAGGAGAAATGCCGGGTCTCCCACAGACCTCTCGCAAAGCGGCCGCCATAACCACGTCCCAGCCAGTGAGGGAGGCGTCTGTTGAAACGGATTCCCGGCAACAGAACGCTCCCAACACTGGCCCTTGGGACAGAAACCAAGGTTTCTTCCATATGACTAGGGAACGAAGGCATCTGCGCGTTACCTTGATCATACAGAATGGTTTTCCCCTCGAGGAAAACCCCTTGATTCCCAGCCACCACTGTAAGGGTCTCATGCAGCAGGCCAAGAGTTATTCTGTTGGACGCAGCCGCAATGAGCCCCAGCAGTCCTTAAACTGCTTCACAGGGATGCTGTTGCCTAGCTTCATTTTAGAGACCACCGCCCGTATGGACTCGATATGTTCGGGAGACAATTGTGCCCACAACGTAGAGAATCCCATACGACTCCCAGGAACACAGTTCTCTGAGAAGGCGTCAACACGCTACTGCGTGTAGAGTCTCAAAGGGCTAGGCCGCCTGGAAGAACCCGATATTGGTACGCTTTGCCCCCAAAAGCAAACCTCAGGAACTTCCTGTGACACAGAAGGATGGATAGAGGGAAGTATGCGTCCTCTTCAGACCCATCGTGACAGACCAGTCCTCAGACTGGATCTGAATCCCAATGGAGGAATTTCTAAGCATCTTGAATCTGAATCTCCTCAGAGAACGATTCAAGTACCTCAGGTCTAAAGTTGGATGCAACTCGCCATCCCTCTTAGGAACTATGAAGTACTGGCTGTAGAACCCGGACTCCCTGTCTGGCGGAGGAGCACATTCTGAGGCCTCCCTACCAACAGGGAGTGAACTTCCTGTTCCATTACCCGAACCTGCCCAGGGACCCCTGCCGTCCAGACCACCCCACTGAACTTCAGGGGAAGGTAACCGGACTGCAGTCTGTATGCCCCTTTCTACAGTCGCAGGCTCCAAGCTGATATATTCGGAGGCATAACCATGCGCCGAGATAATCTGCTGAGAGAACCAGCCTCTCGAGGCCGGCCTCGGGTGTCAACCGAGCCTCCTCCCCGACCCCCTGAAGCGGCTAACCGGCAGGGCGAAATCGAGGAAGATTTTCGGTGTGCGTACGTGTTTGCTGGACCGCCGCAAGTCTTGCTAGAGGCGGCTGGTGCAGCGCACGTGCGCGGGGAAACGATGTGGCCCGAAGTGTACTAGACGGCAGGAGCACAGCATCGATTCCCGAAAACTCCACGGGGAGGCGACCTCGATCGCTCCTACCCGGGAGAGGGGGCTAGCCAGCAGGGGCCTCATCTAAGGGAGCAGCTCGACAGGGCCGCAACACTAGGGCGGACACTGCGATTAGCAATGGCCTGACACTGATGTGTCCCGCAGGCCACAAGGCGGCGAGAACAACATCAATTTCAGGAGGGCTCCATCTTAGATGAATATCCAGTTCACAAGTTAAACACACTTGGGTGACAGAATTAAAGTATCCAACTTATCAAAGTCGGATAACATGACACTCAATTCCTCGGAATTAAATGCCATCATAATCACCAAACCTGTGCAACCTGATGACAGGCTGAATAAAAAATACATCTAACTCCTCAAAGTCAGATATTTTAATTTAATTCCTCAGAATTAAATGCAGCCACAATAAGGTGAAACATAGTCTGAATGATAGGCTGAAAATCTAACTCCTCAAAGTCAGATTATATTTTATTTAATTCCTTCGAATTAAATGTAGCCGTAATCATCAGACTACACTGTTTTATTTGTATTTATACGGACTCATAAACCCCGCGTTGCCTCAGCAACGTGGTTCAAGCCGTCATAATACAATTGGCTTTCATCCCTCGAGAAAAAAGCCAAACAGTATCACACAATACGGTGAAACATGGTCTGAATGACAGCGGTCATAATCATCAGACGATACTGTTTTATCGTACTATACAGACTCGTAACCTGCACGTTGCCTCAGCAATGTGGCTCAAGCCGTTAAGCTAACCAGTATCTCATGCACACCGATCACGTGTGTTCACTTTAATTGCAGACCCATAACCTGCGCGCTGCCTCAGCAATCTCGAGATGGAATCTTGCATATTTAAGAAGTGCTTATAACTTTGACTGCCTCGATGCTGAGCACGTCTAATTCCTCAGAATCAGACCGTTCAAGCATCGGGTCCTCCGCCCCGGGGGAAGAAGCCGCAGCGCGGGCTTCCACACGGGGAAGGAGAACATCTGAACTGTCAGACAAAGACTGGGAAGATGCCTCAGCAGTCCCAAGTCCCGCTGACAGTCCATCCGTGAGCCCCATGACCGGCCTCATCGAACACGGCCAGCCAAGAGCGGAGCACCCTGAGCATCAGCTTCTCGCAATGATCGCAAGCGGCTCCCTCGAGAGCCGCTCGAGCATGCTGAACGCCCAGGCAATGCACACACAGCAGGTGTGTATCCGAGCCTGCCATGTAGGGAGGACAAGGATGCTCACACTGCTTAAACTCTTATTTCCTTTCTTTTTTTCCTTTTCTTTCATTCACACACTTTTGCTTTCACTCTGACAGAACAACAGTAAATAGACAGACAATTGTTTTCAATAGAGAGCGCTATGCTGAAGAGCAATAACTGCCGACATTACGTTCCAGATCCCCTTTTATACTTCCGGGTATGCCGTCACGATTACGTCATCACGCACGCCAATCGGATTGGCCTAGTTGTCATTCTGACTTTAGATTCGCTGATGCTAAGGGAGCATCCCCAAAGTGTCGTTCCGATGCAGTGCGAGTTCCCTCGAAAGGGAACCTTGGTTTCTGCCCCAGGGGCCGGTGCTGGGATCATCATGTTGTCGGAAGACCGTTTCAACAGATGCCTCCATCACCGGTTGGGACGTGGTCATGGAAGGCAGCTTTGCAGAGGTCTGTGGGAGACCCGGCATTTCTCCTGGAACATCAACTGCCTGGAAATGCTGGCGGTCTACAAAGCTCTGAGGAGCTTTTTCCTGGACCTCCGCGGCCACCATGTCCTGATATGATCCAACAATACGGCCGTAGTATCGTATCTGAATCATCAGAGGGGCCTGAAGTCGCGCCCTCTATGCAGACTGGCACACCAGTTCCTCCTGTGGTCCCAGGGGAACTGTCGTCCCTCAGGGTAATGTACATCCCCGGGGACCAAAACCAGGGGGCAGAGATCCTGTCGAGGCAGGGGCTGAGGCCCCGGGGAGTGGCGACTTCACCCCGAGGTGGTGGAGGCCATGTGCGAAAGGTTTGGCCCGGTGGAAGGGGATCTCTTCGTGTCTCGAGAGATGTCCCACTACCCACTGTGGTTTTCCCTCAGCTATCCGGGCCCGCTGGGGCTGGATGCCATGGCTCAGACGTTGCCCGAGGCTGCGTCTGTACGCCTTTCCCCCGATTGCTCTGCTCTTGGGAGTTCTGGAGCGTGTCCGCCGGGAGGGCGTCAGCCTTCTCTTAGTAGCACCCCGGTGGCCGACTCGGGGGTAAAATATCGTGCCCCCGGCCTGAGATAGCAAGTGCCTCCTCAGAGGGACCTGACATGGGAGACCGTCCAGCAGGTCGATGATGTCGGAGAACCATACTCGAGTCGGCCACCGGGGTGCTACTAAGAGAAGGTGTGGAATCTCTGGGTCTGGCCGCTGAGGGGGCCTGGTACCTAGGAGAAGGCCTGTCGGCGGGTGTCGTGGAGACCTTACTCAGCTCCAGAGCTCCTTCCACCAGGAGGTTGTACAGCCTGAAGTGGGATGTATTTTCCACTTGGTGTAGAGAACGGGAGGTGGACCCAGGTAACTGCCCTGTGGCTTCAGTGCTGGAGTTCCTCCAAGCCCGTATCTCCGCCGGTCTTTCCACGTCCACACTTAAGGTGTATGTGGCCGCCATTGGGGCTTTCCACTCACCTATAGGTGATGGGCAGTTTGGGAGGCACCATCTGGTTGTACGTTTCCTCCGTGGGGCTCAGAGGATAAGGCCTGCGGCTCGTAACAGAATCCCAACCTGGGACCTGGCGGTGGTGCTCGAAGGTTGGCCGAGGCCCCCTTTGAGCCGCTGGAGTTGGCTGAGGCAAGAATCCTGACCTTCAAGGTGGCCACAAAATTCTTTTGAATAGACTCGAAAATGATGTAGGTATTAGTGGAATTGCTTTGTCATGGTTTAAATCATACCTATGTGACCGTTATCAGTTTGTAGCAGTAAATGAAGAGATGTCACACCGATCACAAGTTCAGTATGGAGTACCGCAGGGCTCAGTGCTAGGACCGCTGCTCTTCACCCTGTACATGCTACCACTGGGAGATATCATTAGGAAGCATGGCGTTCGTTTTCATTGTTATGCTGACGATACTCAGCTTTATATTTCTTCACGCCCTGAAGAAACTTACCCAATTCACAAGATTAACGGAATGCATAGCTGATATAAAACATTGGATGACCAGTCATTTCCTGCAACTCAATTCAGAAAAAAATGAATTTTTAATTATTGGACAAAAAAGCTCCACAAGTAGTAACCTAGAATACTGTCTAACACTTGATGGCTGCTCGTCGTCAGTGATGAACCTGGGTGTGCTCTTTGATACCAATCTTTCGTTTGAAAGCCACGTTTCTAGAATCTGTAAAACGGCATTCTACCATCTTAAAAATATATCTAAATTACGGCACATGCTCTCAATGCAAAATGCTGAACATGACCTCAAGGTTATATCGTTGTAATGCTCTACTGGGTGGTTGCCCTGCTTGCTTAATAAATAAACTCCAGCTGGTCCAAAACCCAGCAGCTCGAGTTCTTACTAGAACCAGGAAGTATGACCATATTAGCCCAGATCTGTCAACACTGCACTGGCTGCCTATTAAACATCGCATACATTTTAAAATCTTGCTTATTACTTACAAAGCACTAAATGGTTTAGCTCCCCAATACTTGAGCCAGCTCTTAACACATTATACTCCATCACGTCTACTGCGGTCTCAAAATTCTGTCCAGTTGATAATACCGAGAATATCCAAATCAACTGCAGGTGGTCGATCCTTTTCCTATTTAGCACCTAAACTCTGGAACAGTCTTCCTAACATTGTACGGGAAGCAGACACACTCGGTCAGATTAAATCTAGACTTAAAACACATCTCTTTACTATGGCATACACATAAAACACTTTTTCAATTAAATGATTGTTAGGCTGCATTAACTACATGCAGCCGGAACCGGGAACACTTCCCATAACACCTGATGTACTCGTTACATCATAAGAAGAATGGCATCTACGCTAATGATAGTCTCTCTGTTTTATCCCGAGGTTTACTGCAGTCAGCCGGATCCGGGCCGTATCCAGATCAGATGGTGGACCTGCGCTCAGAGAAGACCAACACAGGACCCCGAAGTGTCTGCAGAGACCGTGATTAGACTCCCCCTGCAACTGCCTCATCGACACGGCATCCTCAATAAACCCGTCTCCGGCGTGATGACTCAGATTGTTTGAATATTACAATTTAATAATACTTAAATCCATATGTCTTCCTCAATAAACCCGTCTCTCCGGCGTGTTGCCTCCGATCCTTCGAATATTCCGATCTATTATGACCTCTGACCTGTAAAGTTTCCAGAATAATAATCATACGCTGTTTGTTAATTGGCCAGAGGAGAACTGGCACCCCGACTGAGCCTGGTTTCTCCCAAGGTATATTTTTCTCCATTAGGTCACCTGATGGGGTTTTGGTTTCCTTGCCACTGTTGCCTCTGGCTTGGTGTGCTCAGTTGGGGACACTACATTTTTCTACATTTTTCAACCAAATATCGAAATAAATGTAATTATTAAACTAAATTAACCATATAAACTAAATTACTGCTCTAATTACTGATCTAAAGCCCACACTGTCACTGTATGATAATTGAAATTACCTGATGACATTTCTTCTCCAGAATGGCTAGACGGCTGAATAAAATTATGCTGCATTATTTTCCTGTTTAACACTGTAAAGCTGCTTTGAAACAATCTGTATTGTTAAAGCGCTATATAAATAAAGTTGACTTGACTTGACTAATGTGGCACGGTCAGTGGTTCTTCAGGCATTCCATCCTCCACCTCACGTGCCGGCGGAAGAGGGCAGACTTCACCTCCTCTGCCCTGTGCGGGCACTGAGGATTTATTTGAAGAAGTCTGCACAGTGGAGAAGATCAGACCAATTGTTGGTGTGTTTTGGTTCACCCAAGAAAGGGCTGCCTGCTTCAAAACAGACAATCAGTAACTGGATTGTCCAGGCTATAGCCACGGCTTATCAGGTGCGCAATTTGCCTTCACCGATATCTGTGAGGGCCCATTCCACCAGGAGCATGGCCTCCTCGGTGGCCCTCCTTTCTGGAGCCTCTATTCAAGAGATCTGCGAGGCGGCTGGGTGGGCCACCCCGCACACCTTCATTAGATACTACAGTCTGCATCTCCCTGTGACGCCTGGCACTAGAGTGCTCGCCCCCTAGTTGTGCCTGGTTTCCAGCTTCACACTAGGTAGGGTATGATTGGTGCGGTATAGTGGGTACTCGTTCCCCAAAGTGTCGTCACGATGACGCAGTTCGAGTTCCCTCGAAGGGGAACGTCTCGGGTTATGACTATAACCCTTGTTCCCCGAGAAGGGAACGAGACACTGCGTCTCGTGTCCACACCAATCAGACAGAACGCTCGCTTCATCGCAGAACGCCATCTCTGTTGTGTTCAGACGTCCCTTTGAATCTTCCAGGTATGCGGTCACATACTACGTCATGACGCAACACCAATCAGGATTGAGCTGATTCCATTCATTCTTCAGACGCTTTACACTAGGGGCGTTCCCCGAGACGTTCTCCCCTAGGTATGGGTTGCTGTTTATAATGCCCTTCTTCAAGAGATCACAGTGATATGCCTGAATGGACTTTCCAGTCAATGAGTTTTTGGTGCTAGCTCACTATGATTGTGCATATCTTCACAGCTTAGTGAGGCAGGCACTTGTTCAGCATGGCAAAGTCAAGTCAAGTCACCTTTATTTATATAGTGCTTTTTACAATACAGATTGTTTCAAAGCAGCTTTACACTGATAACAGGAAAATAATGCAACAAAGTTTGTTTCGGCTGTACAGCAGATCTAGTAGAAAATAATGTCATAGTCCAGCTTAAGTAAGTTCAGAGATGGAGGTAGATCAATAATATTGTTGAAGATTTAGTGTCCCCCAACTAAGCACGCCAAAAGCCAAAGGCGACAGTAGCAAGGAACCAGAACTCCATCAGGTGACAGAATGGAGAAAAAACCTTTGGGAGAAACCAGGCTCAGAATGAATAAAAAACCTTGGGAGATATCAGGCTCAGTCGGGGTGCCAGTTCTCATCTGGCCAATGAATGAACAGTGTATGATTATGATTCAGGCAGCATTACAGATCAGAAGTCGGATTGGATTGGAACATGCAGAATATTTATCCAGTTCCATCTGGTTGAAGATCAGAGTCATCAGTGTGTCATCAGTACTTCCCGAACAATGCTAGGAAGACTGCTCCAAAGTTTAGGTTCTAAATAGGAAAAGGATTTACCACCTGCAGTTGATTTTGATATTCTAGGTACAGCATTATCAACTGGCCAGAATTTTGAGACTGCAATAGACATGAAGTACTATAATGCATTAAGAGCTCACTCAAGTACTGCGGAGCTAAACCATTGAGTGATTTGTAAGTAATTAGCAAAATTTTAAAATGTATGATGTTTAATAGGGAGCCAATGCAGTGTTAATATAACCGGGCTAATATGGTCATACTTCCTGGTTCTAGTAAGAATTCTAGCTGCTGCGTTTTGGACCAGCTGGAGTTTGTTAATTAAGCCTGCAGGGCAACCACCCAGTAGAGCATTACAATAATCTAGCCTTGAGGTCATGAATGCATGAACTAACTGTTCAGCATTTTGCATTAAGAGCATATGTCATAATTATTTTTAAGATGGAAGAATGCATGTTTTACAGATGCTAGAAACATGGTTCAAATGAAAGATTAAAATGAAAGTGGGTATTAATGTTCCCAATGTTATGATGCAGCATTAAGTTCCCTTGAAAAGGAACGTCTAGGTTATGAATATAACCCTAGTTCCCTGAGAGGGAATGAGAATCTGTGTCTCGTTGCCATGCTTCAGGCATGCCTGTGCGTGTCCTTCAGACAATAAGCTGATGATGAATAATGCCTGCTATAGACTGTGCGTTTTCGGCAATCATATAAGATCCTTACAAATCACACTGTACGACATGGATGTCATAGGGTACGACATGTATGTAGACTGTATGATGATGACACCCATTGAATCGTAGAATACAATGCTAGTTAGTATAGAACAGTGGTTTTCATCCACTAGGGGGCCTGTGAGATCTTCCAGGGGGGCTGCGGGATAACTTAAAATTTATTTAAATAAATCAATATAATTCATAAATTTGTTTAATAAAATGTCAAATTAAAAATAAGATAAATTAAATAAACAAATAAAAACATTAAAACAAGGCACCACCTCTCTTGTACGTATTCTGTGATTGTTTCACGCTGTGTAAAATACAGACTGAATGGCGGCTCAAAACACCAACTGCTTCAAGAAAATAGGATACGCAAACTACATCTCTCAGTTGGATAAAGAAAGCCAGTGTATGGCGGCATTTTAATGGCATTAATAACCGAGCGCACAACACGCAAGCGTCATCATTCCCCACACTCGCGCTCAAGCTTCTATTTTGCTCGCACAAAACCTTTTATTTTTGGCAGTCGTTGGGCGGGAATTTACTTATTTCATTGTAACCTTAAATGTCATTGGTTAATTCCGTTTTTCCAGAAGTCAGTTGTGATTGGACGCCTGTTGTAAAACGATTAGACATGGCTTCATCAACGGACCAGATGCAAGTGAGTTAAACTTTATTTACTGAGTGATTGATTGCATTATTAATATAATATGTCCTTACCAGATACTATATTAACTTTATTTATTATTTTTATGGAGCTGTGGGTTGTTATATTTGCTGTTGTTCACCGCTACATTACCACTATACTTCCACTATACAGTATCTATGTTTACCCAGCCACAATTATAACAGTTCTGAGAACTTCAGAAATGTGAAGTGTCCATTAAATAGTTGTAACTATGATATTTTTATAATGTAGCGTTGAACTACAGCAAATATAACAAGATAGAAGCTGGAGCGCGAGTGTGAGGGATGATGACGTGTGTGCTGCGAGTCGTGTCCAAGCTCGCAAGGGTTTGATTTGCACAAAGAGGAGATGTCATGCGTGCGCGCAGGTTTAAAAGGTGCTCACAGGCTGCCGTTTCCTCGCATGTAGATCTGTTATTCTCTCGCGGGAGTGATTTACTGGGCGCGCAAGCATCAGTTGTGCGCTCGGTTATTAATGGCATTAAAATGGCGCCATACCAGTGTCGCTAAAAAAAAGTTTTGATGAATGACGATTGTAATGAAGACGATTACAGTGACTATAGACTATAGATTTCATTAGGCACACGCAAGTCTGTTATTATTGATGCACAAACAAACCGTGTATGTGCACTCATCTCACTGATCGCTATAACAACATATTCTTGCATGAATGCAGTTCAATATATTCACGTAGTTGTGAAAATGTATGTACTGTGAGTGTTTTATAACGGATGCTCTCCGAAGAAATGTGTTTTGGAGAAGTTTGTTAGGATCAGTGGTGTTTATGTAGACATGGGCATCAGATGGGCAAAAATAGACATGATTGCTTGTTCTGACAGAGGAACTGTTCACTAATGACATCGACATTTTTATTTTTCATTTGTATTTTGCTGTGTTTAATAATTCTGAATGGATCCGTATAGTATGCAGTCCTTTGGCATCTCCCTGTGGTGTTGTGCGGTATGGCAAGTTGACTTGTGCTTATTTGTTTAACTTACTGTATAATTGAGCAGAGTGAGTACTTGTAAAGAATGTCTGCAGTGACATTTTTGCAATGTATTTCTGCAACAAAAAACCCCACTGAAGGTTAAAGTCCCAGTGAACCGGAAGTTGCAACTGATTTTATTTCAGTGCTGTGACGTATTTCCAAGGGAGACGGAATATTGAATAGAGGGCAGGATTTTACTTCAGCGCTCCTCCTCTCTATCTCTCACTCATAGCAGACTAACAGTCGGAGGGGAGTGGTTAAGGATATACAAACCCAAGCCGTCAAAGTGACGTCATCTGAGAAGTCAAGTCAAGTCAACTTTATTTATATAGCGCTTTTAACAATGCAGATTGTTTCAAAGCAGCTTTACAGTGTTAAAGAGGAAAATAATGCAGCATAATTTTATTCAGCCGTCTAGCCATTCTGGAGAAAACGGTGATGTCATCAGTTCATTTCAATTATCATACAGTGACAGTGTGGGCTTTAGATCAGTAATTTAGTTTATATTGTTAATTTAGTTTAATAATTAGATTTATTTCGATATTTAGTTGAAAAATGTAGAAAAATTGAGTGTCCCCAACTGAGCACGCCAAGCCAGAGGCAACAGTGGTAAGGAAACCAAAACCCCATCTGGTGACCTAATGGAGAAAAATATACCTTGGGAGAAACCAGGCTCAGTCAGGGTGCCAGTTCTCCTCTGGCCAATTAACAAACAGCGTATGATTATTATTCTGGAAACTTTACAGGTCAGAGGTCATAATAGATCGGAATATTTGAAGGATCGGAGGCAACACGCCGGAGACGGGTTTATTGAGGATGACATATCGATTTAAGTATTATTAAATTGTAATATTCGAACAATCGGAGTCATCACGCCAGAGACGGATTTATTGAGGATGCCGTGTCGACGATGCAATTTCAGGGGAGTCTAATTGACAGAGTCTCTGCAGACACTTCAGGGTCCTGCGTTGGTCATGTCTGGGCGCAGGTCCACCATCTGATCTGGATACGGCCCAGATCCGGCTGACTGCAGTAAACCTCGGGATAAAACAGAGAGACTATTGTTAGCGTAGATGCCATTCTTCTGATGATGTAATGAGTACATCAGGTGTTATGGGAAGTGTTCCCGGTTCCGGCTGACCTAGTTAATGCAGCCTAACAATCATTTAATTGAAAAAGTGTTTTATGTGTATGCCATAGTAAAGAGAAGTGTTTTAAACTGACAGAGTGTGTCTGCTTCCCGTACAATGTTAGGAAGACTATTCCAGAGTTTAGGTGCTAAATAGGAAAAGGATCGACCGCCTGCAGTTGATTTGGATATTCTCTGTATTATCAACTGGCCAGAATTTTGAGACCGCAGTAGACGTGATGGAGTATAATATGTTAAGAGCTCTCTCAAGTATTGGGGAGCTAAACCATTTAGTGCTTTGTAAGTAATAAGCAAGATTTTAAAATGTATGCGATGTTTAATAGGCAGCCAGTGCAGTGTTGACAGATCTGGGCTAATATGGTCATACTTCCTGGTTCTAGTAAGAACTCGAGCTGCTGCGTTTTGGACCAGCTGGAGTTTATTTATTAAGCGAGCAGGGCAACCACCCAGTAGAGCATTACAATAATCTAACCTTGAGGTCATGAACTAACTATTCAGCATTTTGCATTGAGAGCATGTGCCGTAATTTAGATATATTTTTAAGATGGTAGAATGCAGTTTTACAGATGCTAGAAACGTGGCTTTCAAACGAAAGATCGGTATCAAAGAGCACACCCAGGTTCCTCACTGACGACGAGGACTTGACAGAGCAGCCGTCAAGTGTTAGACAGTATTCTATGTTACTACTTGTGGAGCTTTTTTTGTCCAATAATTAAAAATTCATTTTTTTCTGAATTGAGTTGCAGGAAATTACTGGTAATCCAATGTTTTATATCAGATATGCATTCCGTTAATCTTGTGAATTGGGTAAGTTTCTTCAGGGCGTGAAGAAATATAAAGCTGAGTATCGTCAGCATAACAATGAAAACTAACGCCATGCTTCCTAATGATATCTCCCAGAGGTAGCATGTACAGGGTGAAGAGCAGCGGTCCTAGCACTGAGCCCTGCGGTACTCCATACTGAACTTGTGATCGGTGTGACATCTCTTCATTTACTGCTACAAACTGATAATGGTCACATAGGTATGATTTAAACCATGACAAAGCAATTCCACTAATACTATAACCGTTACCCCTTTTTGGCTTAAGTTATATATCAGAGTAGGGATGGCAAGGCTTGATCTTAACTTAGGTATAGGTAAAGAAACGAGTTTGCTTTGGTTTGCTCAACTATATTTCTGAAGACTCAGACCCAAATTTTACATTACACCAAAATAAACAAAACAAAATAACAAACAAGGTAGAAATAGGAAGACATCGGTTACATCAATCAGCAAACAGGAAAAGTTCAGCGTTTGGGGAATCTTGACTGTTAAAGCTAATGAAAACACTTAGCTGATGGTGAAGCTGCCCAGGTTTGGTGGTAGTTGAAATGTCCTTGCAAAAGTCAGCACTTTTAGAAAACACAGTTCACTCCGAGATAATCCCAATGAAGAAGAAAGGAAAAGTGTCCTCCGGCCTTCTTTCCACCAGTGCAATCCAAACTCTCATTGTGCTCACGTTAAACGCCCAAGTGTCATGATCCAAGAAACAAACCCCAAAGTAGGCAGTTAGCTGACGAAACCTCATGCAACTACTTTCCTCTCAAGAAAGAAAGCACAGGAATAAAAAGGTCCATCTAAATAGAAGACACGGTCACAATTAGCCTGAATAGCTCCATGCTCAACACACTCAAAATCATAGTTATACATTAAATACATGCTCTGATTTTGGTAATCGTTGGAAAAAAACATTACTTACTGATTGACCAAAAAGGAAACACATTCCTCAATCATAGGACCTTGTAAAATCAGACGGAATAGCTCAGGAAAGCCATTGCTTCCTCTATCCACATGCTTGTCTACTTCTTTAGGTTTAGTACCTGGCTAAATACTCATCTATGAAGATGATTAGCGCCCCCTAATGGAGTGGAAAAATATAACCACTAAGGTAACAGAGGTAAAGCTGTTACAATACCTACATCATTTTCGAGTCTATTCAAAATAATTTTGTGGTCAATAGTATCAAATGCAGCGCTAAGATCGAGTAACACTAATAAAGAGACAGCCACGATCGGATGATAAGAGTAAATCATTTGTAACTCTGATGAGAGCAGTCTCAGTACTATGATACGGTCTAAATCCTTACTGGAAATCCTCACAGATACCATTTCTTTCTAAAAAGGAACATATTTGTGAAGACACTGCCTTTTCAAGTATTTTTGACAGAAAGGGTAGATTTGAGATTGGTCTATAATTGACTAATTCTGTAGGATCAAGTTGTGTTTTTTTAATAAGTGGTTTAATAATAGCCAATTTAAAAGTTTTCGGTACATATCCCAATGACAAAGATTAATTAATGATATTAAGAAGAGGATCTATGACCTCTGGTAGCATCTCTTTTAATAGCCTAGTCGGTATAGGGTCGAGCATACATGTTGTTGATTTTGATGAATTAAGTTTAGCCAATTCTTCTTCTCCTATAGCAGTGAATGAGTGTAATTTTTCCTCAGTGACACTACAATGCTCTGTCTGATGTGATACTGTAGTTGACGGCTGCATGGTTAAAATTTTCTTCCTAATATTATCAATCTTACATGTAAAGAAGTTCATAAAGTCATTACTGCTGTGCTGTTTACAAACATCAGAAGTTGAAGCTTTATTTTTGGTTAATTTAGCCACTGTATCGAATAAATACCTAGGGTTGTGTTTGTTTTCTTCCAAGAGAGTCGAGAAATAAGCAGATCTAGCAGTTTTTACTGCCTTTCTGTATGCGATCATGTGCTCTTTCCACGAAGTACGAAAGACCTCTAGTTTTGTTTTCTTCCAGCTGCGCTCCATTTTTCTGGCTGCTGTTTTAAGGGCCCGAGTGTGCTCGTTGTACCACGGCGTTGGACTATTTTCTTTAATCTTCTTTAAGCGCAGGGGAGCAACTGTGTCTAAAGTACTGGAAAAGAGAGAGTCAATAGTTTCTGTTGCAACATCGAGTTCTTCTAAGCTATCTGGGATGCTGAGGAGATGATACTGATGAGGAAGATTATTTAAAAAGCAATATTAAGTGGCGGCAGTGATTGTCCTGCCATTTTTGAAGCGAGGGGACGGCTTTGCAGCCTTAGCTAAATTAAGGATGCATGATACTAGGTAATGATCTGAGATGTCATCGCTCTGCTGCTGAATTTCAATGGTATCAACATTTATTCCATGTGACAATATTAGGTCTAAAGTATGATTATGACGATGAGTGGGTCCTGACACCTGTTGCCTAACTCCAATAGAGTTTAGAATGTCTTTAAATGCTAATCCCAATACATCTTTTTCGTTGTCTACATGGATATTAAAATCACCAACAATTAGTAATTTATCTACGGCCAGTACTAACTCTGATAGAAAATCAGCAAATTCTTTGATAAAGTCTGTATTATGCCCTGGTGGCCTGTATACAGTAGCTAACACAAATGTTAAACGGGGTTTATCATGTACACTACATAACGTTACATAAAGCATCAAAACTTCGAAATAATTATATTTGAAACTAGACTTCTGAGTAATACTGAAGATATTATTATAAATTCTTGGGGGGTGGACTCATTTAAAGTAATGTAGTCGTCAGGTTTTAGCCAGGTTTCTGTCAAACACAGCACATCTAAATTATTATCTGTAATGATATCATTCACAATAAGCACTTTTGGGGAAAGGGATTGAATATTCAGCAACACAAGCTTTATCAATTGTTTATCTGTATTATATCTGTTGTTTATTTGTTGGACATCAATAAAAATTTTACTGTTGAATGGTTTTGATGTTTTTTTGTATTTACTAATTCGGGGAACAGACACAGTCTCTATATGATAATATCTAGGTGAAAGAGTCTCTATGTGCTGGGATTTATCTGACTCCGGTGACAATGTCACCTTGCTGGCGGGGAAGGAGCCTGAGCTTGTGCGGGAGGTCAAGAGGTACCGACTAGAGATATTCGGGTTCACCTCCACGCACAGCTTGGGCTCTGGTACCATACTTCTTGAGGTAGGCTGGACTCTCTACCACTCTGGAGTTTCCCATGGTGAGAGGCGGCGGGCTGGAGTGGGTTTGCTTATAGCACCCCAGCTCAGTCGCCAAGTGTTGGAGTTCACCCCGGTGAACGAGAGGGTCGCTTCCCTGCGCCTTTGAGTCGGGGATATGTCTCTCACTGTCGTATGTGCCAACGGGCTGAATGGCAGTGCGGAGTACCCGGCCCTCTTGGAGTCTCTGGGAGGGGTGCTGGAATGTGCTCCGACTGGAGACTCCGTTGTTCTACTGGGGGACTTCAACGCCCATGTGGGTGGTGACAGTGACACCTGGAGGGGCGTGATTGGGAGGAACGGCCCCCCTGATCTGAACCCGAGCGGTGTTCTGTTATTGGATTTCTGTGCTATTCACGGTTTGTCCATAACGAACACCATGTTCAAGCATAAGGGTGTCCATCAGTGCACATGGCACCAGAACACCCTAGACCGGAGGTCGATGATCGACTTTGTGGTCATCTCATCTGACCTTCAGCCGTATGTCTTGGACACTCGGGTGAAGAGAGGGGCGGAGCTGTCAACTGATCACCACCTGGTGGTGAGTTGGATCCGATGGCGGGGGAGGAAGCTGGACAGACTCGGCAGACCCAAACATACTGTGAGGGTCTGTTGGGAACGTTTGGCTGAGCCCCCTGTCAGGGAGATCTTCAACTCCCTTCTCCGGCGGAGCTTCGACCGGATCCTGAGGGAGTCTGGAGATATTGAGTCCGAGTGGACCATGTTCTCCACCTCCATTGTCGACGCGGCCACTCGGAGCTGTGGCCGTAAGATTTCCGGTGCCTGTCGAGGCGGCAATCCCCGAACCAGGTGGTGGACACCGGAAGTAAGGGATGCCGTCAAGCTGAAGAAGGAGTCCTATTAGGCCTGGCTGGCTTGTGGGACTCCTGATGCAGCTGACAGGTACCGGCAGGCCAAGCGGACTTCAGCCCAGGTAATTGTGGAGGCAAAAAATCGGGCCTGGGAGGAGTTCGGTGAGGCCATGGAGAAAGACTATCGGTTGGCCTCGAAGAGATTCTGGGTATCTCTGCTTAGACTGTTGCCCCCGCGACCCGGCCCCGGATAAGCGGAAGATGATGGATGGATGGATGGACCCTTGGCTGTCTAGGACCTGCCAATCAATTGGCGTGTCAAAAAATGCGCCCATTGCAGAAACATTGGATGGGTTTATTATAAGCAAGATGCTCGTGTTTGCTCTAGACAGAGTGTTATCTACTCAATTGTTTACACGTGACACGTAGAAACACAAGTAAATGTATTCCTAATATGATACAATTGAAAGAAATCTTCTTTTACCTGTTGAGACATGCCCTCACAAGCACTCGTAAAAGCTGTGATTGAAATGGGCTTTGCAAAATATGCTGTATTTCCGTAATTTGGCTAGGTGACACTAGTGTTGCAGAAACTACATACTTCAAGTAGATTAATGGGATTTTTCACCCATTGTTTCATTGCAAAAATTGTAAGTCCGATTACTTTTTGAAAATATGCAATGTTTTGAGGTATCATCCATCTATAGAGCAAAAGAAGCTGGATGACTTCAAGTCCCTAACCTTAAGCCAGCACCGCTAATGATTGAAGTGACTTTTATGAAGGAACAGATAAACAGAGATGAACACACCCGCACCATCATCCTGGCCCAAAGCGAGACAGGAAATGACAGAGGAGAGACTTCTGCCCATGCAGACTGGTGGCCAGGGGCCAGGCCACAGCAGGCAGACGTGGGAAACAGGAGACAGGGTGATTGACAAGCACAAAAGGCCATAACATAACAGAAGTTTGTATTTTACAGTGTGTGTGAGTGTGTGAAAGAGAGGAGAGTGAGGGGGAAAAGTGCTTGTTGTGTCTGTCCTTGATTATACATGGTTGTATAACCACTAATGTGGGTATGTGAATGTGGGGGTGTAGAGTGTGTTCTTTTGCCTGCATGTCCGTATGTGTTTTAGTATGTGTGTGTGTGTGTGTGTGTGTGTGTGTGTGTGTGTGTGTGTGTGTGTGTGTATGAGTTTGAAGCGTGTGTGTGTGTGTGTGTGTGTGTGTGTTATTGCTGACAGCAGTGCTCTGCTCTGATTGTTGGATGACTGCTAGGTGTTGACAGGCTTCTATGACCCGATGGCGAACGAGCATGATAGAACGGGTTGTGTGTGTTTTGTGAGTCTGTATACGTGTGTGGATGTGTGTGAGAGAATCCCGCTGGCAGGGGATGTTGGGTGAATATCCGCATTTGGGATGGGCTGGCAAGTCTGTCCCATTAAGGGAAAATTCCATTCAAAACTTTTCCTTGACTAATCTGGGTTCAGGGATAAATTGTGGAATAGCACAAAGGATATCCTGTGTGTGTTGTCTGCGATTGTGATTCTTTCCCATTGTTTCTACCTTGGCATAACAACATTTTGTAGTACAGCCTTTTTTATTTTTTTATTCAGTCATTAAATCCAGTTAGGACAATTCTAAGGGCCCACACACTTTTTGGGGCCCCCAGAGATTGGTTTTATTAGTAGTAACATTACTAGTAGTAATGCAATAGAAATTATAAATGTATAATCTACCAAAGAGTTACAAATATAACAAAATTATGTCTTATTTCTGCATTTCCGGCAAAATCCAGCAAAACACTCCACTCATGAACCGCTCACACTCACGTGTAAAACGACATTTGCTCAAAGCCCACTCTGACATGAAATGTATCTGTACTGTAGGCTACTATAATTGTTGTAGCCAATAAGAAAAATTTATTTAGTTTTATATTTATGTTTACATATTATAATGTTATTTTGTATGTCTATGTTGTCAATCTGTCAATCTATGTTGATTATGAAAAGTGAACAGCATGAGTTAGAAAGGACACATCATAAGATGCACAATGCCAGGGGACATGGAGTGGGTCAGACATGATTGTGACCACTTCATTAAGTTTAAATTGTATCTTAATTTTAATCAATGTTTCATCAGCCAATTGGGGCATTCTGGGTTGAGCGGGAGGAGCTTAATTGGTCAGTATTATTAAATTGCAGACAAAGATTTTGGATAGCTATGGTGAGGTAGGGGGCCCAACTTCATATTCTTTCATGGGGCCCAAAATTGCTAGCGGCGCCCCTGATTAGGTCCCAAAGGTCTTGAGAATTAAGGTCCCAATAATACAACATCCATTTATGATTTTGATAAATATACACTGAATATGTTATACATGCATGTATATATTTAAGAAAATTTTTATATTTTTATAAAAAAATATATATTTATATATAAATATATTTTTATATTTATAAAAATAAATATATTTATAAAAAAATATATATTTATAAATTCTATGCATGCGCAGGTTGTGAGCGCGTTGTTTGTGTTGGAGCTCCGTCGCATTGATTCATAATCCTCACGATTAATTTTCCCCCAGCACTAACTACAATACATTGAGGTGCAAATATGAACTGACACTATTTGCATTAAGTATAAATAACATCTAACAATATTTACACTTGGTGCAAACAAATATTTTTGTTGTAAATAGCATCTATCATTATTTACAGTTATTAGCAACTATTGGAATACTTTTATTCTTACTGGTTTGTAGAAGGGCTGACGAGTCGCTTAGCCACCAATGGTCATTTTTATTGCCCAGCTTGTAATTTTATTAACTTCTGAGCTTCTGAGAACACACACACACACACACACACACACACACACACACACACACACACACACACACACACACACACACACACACACACACACACACACACACACACACACACACACACACACACACACACACACACACACACACACACACACACACACACACACTCTTTACTGAACAGTGTAGGCTGCTCTCCACATCAGTGTCTCCACCACCCTTGCAGATTTGGCCTCTCTGTGACAAGTGATAGTACCTAAATATAGAATGCTATCAAGGTCAGTGGCTATTTTCTTCTACTTAGGGGGGCCGTAAGCCTGTGTAATCAGGAAACAGATACTATGCTTTTCAGGTTCAAATCAACAGATAATGGCATTATCTGAAGTTTTATCAAGGTTGTTTGAAACCGAAAGAACAAAGGCTAACAGTGTGTGTTATGTTTATTCATTATACTAGGTTATCTCTGTTCCTGTTCCCATCAAAGCACATGTTCATTCTGGCTGGTAAACACCTTCGAACCTACATTGGTCCAATTGGCATTGAGTGGAGTGCCCAATTGAGGAGCTAGTGCAAACATATCCACATCACTATGATCAAACGCATTCTTAGTGGTTGTTTTCTCAGTGCTTTCATTTGTGTTGTGTGTTTATTTTGTCACAGAGAACATTTTTTCATATTCATCTAAATGCTGCATCCCAGTGCATGTTTGTTAACAAAAACTTTTCTCTGAGTATATTGGGAACTTAAAAAACAACTCTCACTGTGGTAAAATCTCTGTAACATATAGCCTCTCGTGACTTATTCTACTCAATCTGAAGTTGTTTGGGTTTCATCTCAATATGGACTGTTGGAGAGCCTGTGCAGACAGCTTGTTTGATAACCTCTGAACCCACAAACTGTTCCCTTTCTTCAGCCACCCCTCTTTGACTGCTACAGACCTGCTAACGAGAGAACACATGCCCCCTTGAAGCAACATCTGCTTGTCGAGAAATGACACATTGTCATGTCTTTATTATTTGTAAATGATGTCTAAGCCGCTGGAGCTGAAGGTGCTTGTGTGTGTGTGTGTGCGTAAATGAGAATTTCTTGGCTTCTTGAGTGTTGCGCACACCCTTTTGAGGTTTGGATAAGTTTATCCATCATCACTCTCCAAGCTAAATCAACAATGTTTTCTGAAGGAACTGGGTAGGGCAAAGCTTCAGCAGAAATATGATAGAGAATGAAAGAGAAAGCAAGGAATAGACATACTAAACCACGATCGAGACCTATGTGACTACAATAAGATGGCAAAAAAGTTAGTAAATTGGATTAAAATATGTGAATGCAAACAAACTGAGGTTTCACAGAGCTTCCTCAGAATGCACATTTTGGGGTCAGGTGTGTCAACGTCAGGTCAGAGGCCTCCATACACAACAAGTCCACCAGAACTCTACGATCTGTGGGAAGAAACAAATGGCCATAATTCTTTACTCCTCACATTCTCTAGAAAAAAAAAATATACAGTAAAAAAACTACAATTTCTGACAGGTCCACTAAAGTCAAAAAACACAATAGACAAACATTTAGTACAATTTTTTAATTGCATATTTTGTAAAGATTTAGATTTGGCGGTATGGCTCTGTTCTAAATTCCCCATCCTTTCATGAGCTCCATGAAAAGCCAAGACAGGGAACAGCAGCAGATTCTGGGGACGACCTCCCATTTAACTGGGAGGGCAGAGCAAATCCCCCATTTAGAACAGAGCATGCATCAATGACAACAGAATGACATGATTAAGTTAGCAATTTAAGGAGGAGCTGGGGAGGAGGTGGGTTGCAAAGCAGCGTGCAGCAGAAGCGTCCAAGCAGGCAGATTGAAGTGAAGCTATGCTTAAGTAAGCCGCCCTGTTTGAGAGAAGCCAATTGAGAGCATAAGATCAGCTGAAACAGATCAGCTGAAAGAGGGGCGGAGTTAGAATTTCCCAATCAGCTGATAGCGGAGCTTGACTACGTGGCCTGCCAGAACTAACGCTGGCGCTTGATTTCTGACAGGTCCACTAAAGTCAAAAAACACAATAGACAAACATTTAGTAAAATTTTTTAATTGCATATTTTGTAAAGATTTAGATTTGGCCGTATGGCTCTGTTCTAAATTCCCCATCCTTTCATGAGCTCCATGAAAAGCCAAGACAGGGAACAGCAGCAGATTCTGGAGACGACCTCCCATTTAACTGGGAGGGCAGAGCAAATCCCCCAACAGACCATACCAGGCAATCCTCCCTGGCTCTTCCAGCTGATTGAAGAGACAGCAGAGGATACGAAGATGAGAAAATGTAATCTATGTAAAGCTAGCACGAGGAATGTAGCTACAGTTAATGATACGAGTAAATAAATAGTAAATAGGCAATATGGCGCTGTTCTTAATTTCCCTTCGTTATCATGGTGAGCTCCATGAAATCAAAAACAGGGAACAGCAGCAGCTTCTAGGGGCAATCCTCCTATTTAATAGACTGGAAAGTAGCGAAAATCCCCCCAACAGACCATACCGGGCAATCCTCCCTGGCTCTTCCTTCTAATCGAAGAGCCACGGAGGATCCAAAAAATAAAAAAGCGTTCCGAGAAGGTCGTCTAACTGATTTTAATTGTAAGATCTAATCGATCTACGTGCAGCTAGCATGATGAATGTAACCGCTAATATTATAAGTAATTTAAATTTATATATGGAGCAGCACTCATAGGTTTCTAATGGATGGCTCACGCATCGGGCCAAATATAACGAACATAAGCGGCTGAAGACACATCGCCTCATGGCCTCAATGTAGAGACTGGAGTTGCAGTTGCAGGAAGCGGCAGTTGTAGCAGCCTCTATGCACAGAGAATGAGCTGTATAATGCTCTGAGGGAAGCTTGCGGTAGGCATAGCAGGCGGAGACAGGAAGCAAACCAGACTCTGGGCACAAGCTTTCCCTCCTCCAAGACAAATAATGGATCCTGTTGAACAGCTTGTGGATGGCTCCTCAGGTAGGCTAACATAGATGACAAAGCAGAGTCAGATTCAGAGATAAAACGCCGTTCATCCCCTTATCCCATCGGTTTAGTGTGCTTAGGATTATGCTGAAGTGCTAGGAATAAATTGATACATAAGAAATGTGAGCTCATGTGACCCCGAGTAAAACGTATTAGCAATATATCAGGTTTAAACTACCGCTTTAATATCAAATTCCCATTGTGCCTATAGCTTTGAGGAAAAGCTTATTATTTAGGGTGAGTCTAAGGGTGAAAGAGTAATCGGTGCAAGTTGATACACCAGAAAAATAGTGTTGTGGTAATCTTAATCAAATCTGAAAAGTACCTCCAAAGTTCTACTCTAAAGTTAGTTATAACTTTAAGAACAAGTGTGTTTCCAATAGCACCTACAGTTTTAAACGAGCACGTTTCCAAACTCTACTATAGCTAACGATATTGCTTTAAGACAAGCCCATTTCCAACATCTATAGCTTGAGAAAACGTAGTTTTCCAGTAGCTATATCGCTTTAAGACAAGCATGTTCCTGACACCATAGCTTTAACAACAAGCTATTTCCAATATACTTATAGTTTTACCAAGCATGTTCCCAATATCACTATAGCTATAACAACAAGCACTTCCAATATTACAGCTTTAAGAACACGCATATATCCCAATATTAACTATAGCTTTAAGAACAAGCATTTCCAATATTAATTATAGCTTTAAGAACAAGCATTTCCATATTAATTATAGATTTAATAACAAGCACTTCCGATATTACCGTAGCTTCAAGAACAAGCATTTCCGATATTAATTATAGCTTCAAGAACAAGCACTTCCAATATTAATTATAACCTTAATAAGAAGCACTTCCAGTTTTAATTATAGCTTTAAGAACAAGCATTTCCGATATTAACTATAGCTTTAAGAACGAGCATTTCCAATATTAATTATAGCTTTAATGACGAGCACTTCTGATATTAACTATAGCTTTAAGACAAGCTTTTCCCATATTAATTATAGCTTCAAGAACAAGCACTTCCGATGTTAACTATAGCTTTAATAACAAGCATTCCCAATATTAATTATAACTTTAATAACAAGCATTCCCAATATTAATTATAGCTTTAATAACAAGCATTCCCAATATTAATTATAGCTTTAATAACAGGCACTTCCGATATTAATTATAGCTTTAATAACGAGCATTCCCAATATTAATTATAGCTTTAATAACAGGCACTTCCGATGTTAACTATAGCTTTAAGACAAGCATTCCCAATATTAATTATAGCTTAAGAACGAGCATTCCCAATATTAATTATAGCTTTAATACAAGCATTCCCAATATTAATTATAGCTTTAAGAACAAGCACTTCCGATAGTAACTGTAGCTTTAAGAACAAGCATTTCCAATATTAATTATAGTTTTTATGAATGAGCACTTCGAAAATTAATATAGCTTTAAGACAAGCACTTCCGATATTAATTATAGCTCTAAGGACAAGCACTCCCGATATTAATTATAGCTTTACAAATGAGCACTTTCAATATTATATTAATTATAGCTTTAAGAATGAGCACTTCCAATATTAATTATAGCTTTAATAACAGCATATTCGGCATTAATTATAGCTTTAAGAACAAGCATTTCCAATATTAACTATAGCTTTAAGAATGAGCACTTCCAATATTATAGCTTTAAGAACGAGTGCGTTCCCGATTTCAACTATAGCTTAAGACAATATTTCTAATAGCAAATTTAGCTTTAAGAATGAGCACTTTCAATATTATAGCTTTAAGACAAGCACTTCCGATATTAGCTATAACTTTAATAACAAGCATTTCCAAAATAAGTATAGCTTTAAGGCAAGCACTCAATATTACATATAGCTTTAAGAACGAGCACTTCCAATATTAATAATAGCTTTAAGACAAATGTGTTCCCAATCTCAACTATAGTTTAGACAAAATTTCCCATATCAACTTTAGCTTAAAATGAGTTACAATTTACAAATACCAACTATAGAGACAAGAACAATATCCATAAGCCTAGCATTTTACTGAAAACGACTAAGCTTAAGCAATGCAGATACCATTGTCAATTACGTTGCCAATGACCTGATAGTTTTAACAGAGTTAAAAATAAACTTAGCTTCGTGAAGACAGATGAATGAGTGTGAAATTGCCAGCTGAGACATAGGCTTGATATACTGTGGAGTGCAGATTTCTCTGAAATTGTTCTTGAGTCAGTCACATAACATAGTATACCTTCAGAGAGTCCATGAAAATAATGCAGCGATGCAAACTCCAAATTAGACTGTGAACCATGCTACGAAAACGCGAGTTCACGTTTACTACCCGAATGAATGTGAGGTGAACCGTGTGGGGGCAAATTGCTCTCGCTATATTTCGCACTGCACAATTCCTTGTGATATGATTCTGTTTTGCTTGCCGAATTCCACATTTAATTAGCTCCTGACAAATCTTGTTTTAAAGCAAAACATGCATTTGAGCAGTGAGTGATTTTAACTAATAAATACCTCTCTGACGACCACCTCTCAGGATCACGTTCATGACGATCGGCCGCCACCCATCGCCGCAAACACGCTGCAATGAAGCACGTATCCCAGAGCCCGAGACACAAAACCCAGTGAAACGTTTGCCAAATGATAAAATAACAGGCTCAGCAAGTGGGGTTGCTTTCGTTGAGGAAATAGCTTGTAACGTTAGACTTGAACCGCCATACTCGGGTAAGCTGTGAAAAATAAATAAATAAATAAATCATTCGTACGAGACAGCAGTTAGTCTAGTAATAAGCTGACGAAAGTATCCAACACATGGTCATAATTGTTACTGCTCCCATAGTTATGAAATAGTACATGTCCTGGTATAATTCTGATGAAAATGCAGCTGCAGCTCACGTTCGTCTTACGCAAGTATGTAAATATTGAATACATATTTGCCAAAATAATGCTCACATTGCGTGATTGAATCATTAGCCAACACATAGCCTACTTATCTCACTCAAAACGAACATAGAATTGCTGTAGCTCCGTTTGATACATGAATGCAACGTGAAAGGCAATTGCACTTTAAAAAGCCTTGTGTATGGTTTGGTGATTTGATAAAGCAGACTGCACAAAATGCATAGATTATAAATCATAGGAAAACCATAAATTCTTATCCTGATTGCAAAGCAGCGTGCAGCAGAAGCGTCCAAGCAGGCAGATTGAAGTGAAGCTATGCTTAAGTAAGCCGCCCTGTTTGAGAGAAGCCAATTGAGAGCATAAGATCAGCTGAAACAGATCAGCTGAAAGAGGGGCGGAGTTAGAATTTCCCAATCAGCTGATAGCGGAGCTTGACTACGTGGCCTGCCAGAACTAACGCTGGCGCTTGATTAAACAATAGTTAAGAAGCAGCATAGCGCTATAAATTAAAGTGGGTAAAGTAGCTCAGGTCAGCTCAGTTGGGAAATTACAGAAACATTTCAGACATTTAAGTATCTTGGCAAATGTGAGCACACTGTGAGACATTATTAAGATATTTTATGTAACTCTATGATATGCATGTGAGATTACAACCCTACTGAAAAAAAGGTTTTGCAAGCTGGGACCAACAAGGGATGGTTGCTGGTTTTCTGGTCACCAGCACGGGGAGTGGACCAGCTACACCAGCTCAGTTTTGCTTGAGAACAGCATCAGCTAGACCAGCAATATACCAGCACTATACCAGGTCTAACCAGCACAAACCAGCCTGGACCAACATGGAATTTATGTTGGCTTAGGCAACAGGTTGGCTTGGGATTTTTCAGCAGGCCAGAAGCCTTTTCTCAAGATATTAAAGAGATTTGAGTGGCTGAAATGTGAGTGGCCGGCCCTGGCATTTTGGGGGCCCTAAGAAGATTTCCAAAAGGGGCCCCCACTACCAACAGTTTCACCTAACCACCCCTAACCCATTCCAATGTACACATCCTACACTGACACCTTATTGTAAAGTTTGACCAAATTATGTTTGCATAAGTAAAGATATCTTCATATTATATTTTGAAAGATAAATATATTAATATTTATCTTTCAAAATATAATATGAAGATATCTTTACTTATGCAAACTTTTAAAATTTGTAAAGATTTTAACGATTGCTTTTAGATAAATGTATCAACATATAGTGAAATGCTTTAATGAAGCAAACACATCTTCCAATGGGTTACTAAAATGACAATAGAGAATAGTATTTTATTAGTAATTATAATAATAGAGAATAAATACTGTTCTGAGCTGGCATGTTTTAGTTCAGATTAAAATACAAAGTGTAAAAACACATGTTTGAAATGTATTTAAGTACTGTAAGTTAGGCCTATTTAAATATTTGGAGTTGTTTAGTAAACACTAAAGGGAATACAAAAACTGAATGGCTTTTTGAAAACGTGGTTGCCTTCTATGGCGGTAACCACCATATTCTGCTGTTCTATTCCATAAGCGCCACCTCCTGCCAGAGAGTGAACTTCCACTTCTGATTCAGCCCTTCTGCGGCTTGCACAGATCAATGCGAAAACCAGATCGAATTTACACGCAGCAAACACGCAGTATTGTAGAATTGCACTGGTAGATGGAAAAGAAGCTAATTTGCATTCTAAAAATCTAAACAATTTGGATATTAAGGTATCTAGAATTATTGTATCCATGATAACAATGCCATGCACGACACTGATACCATGGCACATCGTCTTCAAAGTGCTTGTGAATGCTGAATTAAACCAATAAAACATGATGCAGCAACCACCATTTTAACAATATATTTAAAAAAAAGTAACAATCTTGTTCACTTTTTTCCCTATTTTCACCTCTTCATTTTCAAACATTAACGCACACGACAAACATTTGGCACAAGCAAACTTTATCAAACTTATTAACACGCATTACTGTCTTAGCGCCTGGCGTGGGGCTCCCTGGTGGCCACTTATATCGCTTATTAGGTAGGGCCAGCACTGGTTTAAGCCAGGTGTTTTTTGTAGGAGAGATGAACTCCCTTTGTCCTTTGTAACTTTACAGATCATTTACATGTACAAACAGCTATATTACACACTAAATAAAAGGTAACATCAAAAATAAAACCATAATAAGTGCCCTTTAAAGGGTCATGCAACTCCCCTCTTTCAGCTCAAGTTTACCATATCTCACAATCTTTTTGAAAAATGCAACTTAAATGGTCGTGGATGTCTGTGAGAAGAAGGGTTTCCCTTCTTCTGGTTTGCAGTGCGAACTAACATGGCGGTGCCCATTGCGTGTTATCAGCTAACATGATCATTCTAAAGGTTATGAAGGATCATTATAAACAAAACTCATTCACTTCTCAAGAAAAATGCTTGCTACACACAAACATTTTCGATGTTTGATGGTCAACCAACCACCCACAGCCAGAGTCTAGTCCTGGCAGCATCAAGCCATGCAACTTTTACCCCACGGAAATAAATATCTGCGACCCATGAACGTCTCTACTACTTAATCTCACAGTTTGACACTTCTGTCATTGGAAAGCACCACATGGTGTCATGAATAATTAAGAGACAGTGTATTCACATAGGATAAGAAAACTCAGTCTCATGAATAAGACACCAACGCATCATCGAAGTATTATAGTGCACTATATGAAGCATACAGTCATTAGCTGACTTTTTTTTTAATCTAAAGGTAAATCCAAACCAATGCATTTAACAGATGTTTTATCCAGAACATCTTACATTGGATTGAAGGTGTAAATTGTTACTAGTAGACCTATGCATGTTCTCCTGAAAATAGAAACCAAATGATTTTTAAGTCAGTGATAAGTCTGAGCCCTCATATATATGTGTAAATATTTAAAAGTTGAGACCAACGTGTCGGTTGTTTTCATTTCTCCATCTGCAGTCATCCATCAGTGGGACTGTCACTTGGGGTGGCTGGGATGGCCAGAGGATGTGAGTAATCCTTTAAAGTGACTCCACAGAATGACTTGGCTGAACTTTTGCATAGAAGTCACTCTGAACCCTGCAGACGTTGCCAATACCACAGTCAGACTGCCATTATTGGTTAGGCTGTACCTGACTGAGTGGAAGGAAATAGGACGAGAAAAAAAAAGTGTTTTAACTCGATGGCAGTGAGGACTAGGTGCATTCTGGAAACTGAGGTGCCCTAAGAGGGCCCCAGAAGGAGAGCTGAAGGGCGTGGCCCCTACTGCTGTGGTTTACAGCTCACTTGTCATTTCTGCAGACATGTTGGCACAGCAACCGGCACTTTCCCTTGGGGCTGGTGTTCGTACAGAACATAATCCTGGCGGAGGCTGTCATTTCAGCAACCTCCATCTTTTTTTAAGCACTTGTTTTAAGTTGTCATTTGGACTGTTTGTGTGACTTTATGCGTGCCTGTTCAGTTTCAAGGATGGCCCAAAAACCGTAGCGTCTTTTTTTAGTCCGTAGCGTTTGTGTGTGCAAGAGTTTGCATGTTTGCTCAACGATACCCACATGATACTCTCTGGTGTGTCCTTGGGAGTCTGAACAATCTTTCGTCTGGCCTGATTCGCTCTTTCTGGCAGAGGCCTATAATGACTTAGTCGGGGAGGATTGTGGAAGAGGATTCCACAGTGTTTTTCTCCGGCTCAGATAAACATGTTTCTTTCCACTCAGCCTCTCAAGGAAGCATAAAGCTTGTGAGTAACTTGACCTGCATTTCAAAGACATTGTTCATCATATTGTAGTCGGCTGTCAGTCAGCATGGCTAAACTTGGCTATGGCTAAACTTCCTCGGGCAAACTCAAAGCCTATTGAAGAGGTAACAAGAGGGTGATAGTGTTTGGAGCAATACATCTTGTAATATCTATGCATAATAAATGGTAATCAAGTGTGTGTGTGTGTGGGTGGTGGTGTGGGCGGGGGGGGGGGGGGGGGGGGTATTGGTCTTATTGGTTAATTTAAAGGGGTGGTAAACCACGATCTGCAAAGTTACAACGTTCAAAGTTTAAAGCAAAGGGAGATATTTGCTTTTAAAGAAATCAGTTTCTAAGAACTACAGCAAACGGCCAGTAGGCGACTACACACATTCCTCCAGGGTTGGTGACATCAACAGGCTCAATATTTACATAAACCCCTCCTCCGAGAATATTAAATAAGGGGGGGTGAGGCCATTTTGTATCGCGGCGCTGTTGTGGTATAGTCAGGCTGGAGTGTTGTTGCCGCGATGCAGAGGAAACGCTGTTATTTTCATCCGGATTGCAGGTCTGGGGTACTTGCTCTGCTCAGCCTTCCTTGGGACGGGGGCGTTGCAGAGCGTTTAACATACAGCATGTTATATGCACGTGTGTTTGAATCAGCGGGGAATCAGGCACGCGCAGGGCTCTCTGCAGCACATCTAACAGAGGAAAACATCCACCGTCTTCGCGATTTCAATGCCAGATTTGCACAACGTCAGCTGCGTGAAAAAAACACTGCCAGTGCGTGGATGCATGACGCGCGCTCTGCACATTTCACGGAGGACAACACAAACTTCCACAAACTTCGCGAGTTCAATACAGGATATGCACAACGGCTTGTCCTGAAAGCTGGATTTACAAACAGAAGCTGTTCACGGGCCACAACCTGTAAGTCTGATTTATATTTCATCGATGTGTTTTCCTGTAATATGTTGTAGCAAGGAAGTAAACAGATGACAACACTGTTCTGCAAACCAGTCTGTTAAATGCTCATTCATACTTAACGTTATCCGACGAACACCTAACGTTACAAACACTAACATTAAAATCTCAACAGCGAACCTGACATTACTGTAAATGATTCTTTGATTAGAGCTTTTAGTATTGTTTATCTACAGGCATGCTAAACATGGTTCTGTGTGTGATTTGGCTAACTTACTAGTTAAAGCCAGTGCTTAGTGTTCGTTTTGGGTTAGTTCTTGCGACAGATATTTGGCTATAATCGTTCTAAAAATACAAAAGTTAAAGTGCCATTCAGTAGCGATCACTATAGATCCGCAGTCTTTACTCTTGAGGACTGAACAGGTTCTGCTCGATCATCTTCACTCAAATGTTCTGGGTCTGATTCGAGCTCATATGGTTTTATTGACTCCGTTGTTTCTAATACTGAACAGCCTCCGGTAAGGGGCGTGACGTTTCCGACGTGCACTAGGCGTTTAGCGAATCACAACACACTGGGCCAGCTAACCAATCTGAGCCCATCGCGTATTTTTGAGGGACTGGCTTCATACAACCCGGAAAGCATCAGACCGTTTTACAAGGAGGGACAGAGCAGTGTAGAATAAAGGTCAAATATATGAAAAATAAGGCAATTTTTTTTAAAACGAAGCATGAACACATGTTACAGTGCACCCCACAAACACAGTCAAGCCTTCAAAAGAATGTGTTTTACCACCCCTTTAAAGGAATTAAATTATTAAAGGATTGAATGGGATTTAAAGAAATAAAGAAAAAGAAATAACAATGGTAAAAGTTTCAGTTCTATTAAAGTATTTTTTTAAACACATTTGCACACATTCACTCTTATTTTCGTAAAAGTAAAAATGCAAAACATTTCTTGTCACGTCAAATTCAGTTATGATTTACATAAATAATGTCGTATTTTAAATGCAAAATTCTGAAATTTCATAAAAATTGTCAAGTAGTTTGCATCACTTGATATTACTGTTGGTTGCTAAACGTTTTTATCGTAAAACAGTTGTCAAATATTAAATGTTTAGCTACTTACGTCTTTTACAACGCACTAACCATAACCCTGCCTTCTTTGATTTGATTGGTCATCTCACTTGTTCTGACAGTGACGAGGACTGTTAGACTGCTGAGGTAGACCAACCTAAAAATTTAACATTTTACTTTTGTCATCCTAGCAACAAACAGAGCGGTGTGTAATGGAGTAAAGCAGAGCAGCATCAAGCATATCAAATATTGGGGGGACAATTTGGCCATTTCTAATTATACTGGGGGACTTGTCCCCTCAATGTCCACGGTGGTTACGGCCCTGCCAACAACCGTAGATGTTTATTGATGTCTGTCTTAATGCTTTCATCTGTATTACATGAGGACAAGGGTTTGTGAACATCAATTGTGACGTTCTCAGTGATTATGCCTATAGTTATGTAATGTGTGCATGCCAAAATGTATTGTAACCTTTTAAAGTTTAGTCTTGAGTAAAGTGGTGGAATTCGTTGAAACAAGTTGAATACAAGCGGCAACCTCCCGCAGTTTCTTTTGAAGTGACATATACAGCAATTCATCAACAGGCTCCAGAAGGGAGCCGAATCTCATTGAGCCCCATGTTAAAATGCCCAACTTTACAGCAGATTAAAACATGTTTGCAGCCTGGTACAAATTGTGGTTTTGGTCTATACGGCTAATTTTGTCCTTCATGACAACTGTGAGGGGGTGAATTTTTTTTATAAGTCATTTGTTTACATTATATAAAGCATTAAAGTTCTACATAATTAAGGGCGTGGCCACTTCGAGTGACAGGTGGATAGCCATTTATCTGCTGTCTGTTAGTCATCGCGTCACTTCAGCTCCGCCCATGTCCCGCCTTTTTGCCCATTTTCTGTTATCTGGGAGTGACGCGCTGCCAAGATGGCAACGGCCATCTCGTCCATACTTTGCGCTTCAAAACTGCTCATCAGAATCCTATGGGTGACGTCACGGACACTACGTCCATATTTTTTTACAGTCTATTTGAATACAGCATCAGATATCACACAGAACAAAATTAAAATATTGTAATATCAAATTAGGTAAATGTGTTAAATAAATGTGATGGCATTAAACATATTGAATTATTCTCATTGATTAAATACATTTAAATCAACAAATTCAATTCCCTGAGTTCAATATTTAATAAACTTAACAGGATTTGTAAATGTTTATACATATCTTATCTTATTATCAATATTAAACATATTAAATAATTTATCCTAGATGAAATTAATGAAAATCAATCAATTAATTCCATGATTTCAATATTCAGTTTTGTCTTGGGTAAAGTGATGGAACTCTTTGAAACAAGTTGAAATAAATCAGAACAGAATTAAACTATTGTAATATCAAATTAGGTAAATTTGTTCAAAATATGATGGCATTAAACATATTGAATTATTCTGATTGTTTAAATTTATTAAAGCCTAAAAATAAATGTAAACTTTTACAGTATATGTCTCTAGTTGTTCGTGTGTAAAATGGTTACGTTTTAAATCCTGCCAATATGCTTATAATGTATGCTACTGTGTTTATGCAAATGTACAAAAATATGTGTCATGGGTCTGTGCAGACAGGGAGACGACGACGACAGGTAATACAGTTCCCTTTCGTTCAGTCACTACGACGTAACGTTAGTGACTAACGAATGGGGGTTTCGCTTAGAAGCCTTTCAACTTCGAGTTTTGAGAAAACGCCCAATGGCGTGCCAATGCCATGGGGCATGCGGAATTTGCATACGTAGCTCCGCCTCACTGCGTGAGTATATAAGGAAGTACGAGGCAATATCGCATTATGTTTCTGCTTTCGGAGCCAAGAGTACCTACCTCTTCACTCCTACAGCCTTCTGAGACTCTGTCAGCTTCTTCGAGACGAGCAGCTTTCCAGTCGGTGTTGGTGTGACGGCGCGTTCCAGTGATCGCATACTTCCTGCCTGCTGATCTGTGCAGTGGTCTGCATCCAGCTGGTGTGTGTTTCCCTGGGCGCTTCGGCATTGGCTGCAAAGTTTCCTCTCATAAAAGAGCTTGCACGTGACACGTCCTTTTCAGGAAGTTTCGTCCGTGCACTTCTGGGTGCGGTAGATCGCTTTTTTCTTTTGACGGGCACGAGCGCTGTGTGACGTGTTTGGGCTTTCAGCACGCTCAGGCAGCGCTCGTGGATGATTCAAGTTCCCTCTGCGGGAACCTGGCCATCTCAGTGCTTCGATCGAGACTCCGTGAGTTCCGTGCTGATGCCGGAACGAGAGTCCCCTCCGCCACCCCCCAATCTGCGGTCTCCTCTGGAGGCGGCACTTTGGCTGGTGACCAGGGTGATCTGAGGGTGACGGTGTGGAACAAAGCTCCGACGCTAGTTTCTCGGCCCACACCCCCCTCTCAGGCACTTGACCCGGTCCGCGCTCAGGCGTCTACATCGGGGCCGGCTCCTGCTGTCCCGACTGTGGCGTTTGGCGCGGCGGAAGAGGAAGTGATGTCTATCGCCGCATCACAAGGTGGGCTGGAGTCATCTGAGGATGATGATTCGGCTGTGCTGCCACCTTCGGGTGCGCCAGCATTGCCCGAGTCGGACCCAGAGTTGACAGCCATGCTATCTCGGGCCGCCGCAGCGCTTGGACTGGAGTGGAACCCTCCGCCTCAGCCCGAGCATTCGCGGTTGGATGATTGGTTTTTGGGGGCGGCGCGTTCGGACACCCGTCCGGCCGCTCCTCCAATACCTTTCTTCCCCGAGGTGCATGAAGAGGTCGCGCGTTCCTGGAAGGCCCCGTTGTCTTCCCGTGAACGTTTGGCGGCCTCTTCCGCCTTCACCTCTCTTGATGGAGCCGCGGCTCATGGGTACACTGGGGTCCCCCCAGTCGAACGCTCTGTTGCGATGCAACTGTGTCCTCAGAGCGCTTCGTCCTGGCGTGGTGACCCAAAGCACCCCTCCAAAGCCTGTAGGTTTTTCGTCATCCCTGGTGGCGAAGTCCTATAGAGCTGCGGGGCAGGCCGCCGCTTCTTTGCATACCATGGCAACTCTTCAGGCTTACCAAGCCAAGTTGCTGTGTGATATGCACGAGAGAGGGGCTGATCCAGGACTCAGCAATGAGTTGCGTGCCGCCACCGACCTCGCTCTCCGGGCGACGAAGGTGACCGCACGCTCCCTGGGTCAGGTGATGTCCACAAATGTGGTCTAGGAGAGACACCTATGGCTCAACCTGTCTGATATGCGCGACGCTGAGCGAACACGTTTCCTCAACGCCCCCATATCGCAGGATGGGCTATTCGGCGGAGCGGTCGAGAGCTTCGCCCAACAGTTCTCGGCCGCTCAGAAGCAGACTGAGGCAATAAAATACATCCTGCCCCGGCGGTCAGCTGCTGCCTCCACCCCACCGCCCGCGCAGGTGCCTCAGCCTGCTCGCTGCCGAGGACGCCCTCCCGCGGCTTCCTCCGCCTCTGCGCCACCCAAGCAGCAGCCTCCACCCGGGCCGCGCAGAGGCAGCCGCAGGAAGGCGTCCCAGTCCGCTCCAGCCCCGCAGCCCGCGAAGAAACGCCAGGCTAAGCGGCGCTCCTGATGCGGACGGCTCAGGGATGGGCAGTTCTTTCCAGGAGACGGCGGCAGGGCCGCTCCTTCCCCCGGTGGAGGGCCGGGGGAGAATCTTTTGTTCAGCTGCTGGCCCCCGGGTCAGCAGCACCCTAATGTGGTTAAAGAAAGAACTGACAACCCCATCCCTGAGCCCCCAGAGATCGGTGACGGCAGTGCGCGCCACCCTCGGGTCTCGCCACTCTCGTCCCTCTCTGTCGCCAGCCCCCTGGCAGAGCAGACCCCAGTGGAACGCGAGTCCTTCCCTGGTCTCCTCTGTCAGGGCGCAGCCGTTAACCGTGCTCCGACCCGGGGACGCCCAACAGCCTCCCCTGTCCGCGCCGGTAACGCTGCCTCGCTGCCCCACCCAGGGTACGTCTGTCGTCCGTATGACCCCGTTGGTGCAGTCTCTGGAAGCCTGGCTTCAGCTTCCGGGGCTGTCCCGCTGGGTTGCCCGGACCATCAGGCTCGGCTACGCGATTCAGTTCGCGCAGGCTCCTCCCCGTTACAGGGGAGTCCGCTATACCATGACCGGGGCCCATGCCCCCGTCATGCGTGCGGAGATTGCCACTCTACTGGCGAAGGGTGCGATCGAGCCTGTCCCTCCAGCCGAAATGAGGTCGGGGTTCTACAGCCCCTACTTCATTGTACCCAAGAAAACCGGTGGGTTACGGCCAATCCTGGACCTTCGCATCTTGAACCGATCCCTTCACCGGCTTCCGTTCAAGATGTTGACTGCGAAAAACCTTTTCGAATGCGTTCGTCCGTACGATTGGTTTGCAGCGATCGACCTGAAGGACGCCTACTTCCATGTCTCCATCCTTCCTCGACACAGACCGTTCCTATGGTTTGCTTTCGAGTGGCGGGCATACCAGTACGCAGTTCTCCCATTCGGGTTATCTCTGTCCCCTCGCGTCTTCACGAAGATCGCCGAGGCAGCCCTTGCGCCCCTTTGGCAGCACGGGGTCCGCATCCTGAACTACCTCGACGACTGGCTCATACTAGGCCACTCTTGAGAGCAGGTTTGCGGACACAGAGATCTGGTTCTCCACCACTTAACCCGTCTGGGCCTTCGGGTCAACTGGGAGAAGAGCAAACTTTTCCCCGTGCAGAGGATCTCTTTTCTCGGTATGGAGATCGACTCGGTCGCCATGTACGCGCAGCTTTCGAGCGAGCGTGCGCAGTCTCTGCTGACTTGCCTCCGACAAATCGAGAGCAAGAATGCGGTTCCACTGAAACTATTTCAGAGGCTCCTGGGGCATATGGCATCTGCAGCCGCGGTAACGCCACTCGGATTGCTTCATATGAGACCGCTTCAGCACTGGCTTCGCGATCGAGTCCCGAGATGGGCATGGCAGTCTGGCACGCTCCGGGTCCAAGTGACTCGGGCCTGCTTACAGACACTCACCCCGTGGTCGAACCTCAGCTTTCTACGGGCCGGTGTGCCCTTAGAACGAGTTTCCAGGCATGTTGTCGTATCGACGGATGCCTCTGCCACGGGCTGGGGTGCCATGTGCAATGGACAAGCAGCCGCGGGCTCCTGGACAGGACCCCAGCGCCTCCTGCATGTCAATTGCCTCGAGTTGCTGGCAGTACGGTTCGCCCTGCACCGCTTCCGAGCGTTGCTGAAGGGCCAACATGTGCTTGTCCGGACAGACAACACGGCCGTAGTAGCGTACATCAACCACCAGGGCGGTCTACGCTCCCGCCGCATGTCTCAACTCGCCCGCCATCTCATCCTATGGAGTCAGAAGCGCCTGAGGTCCCTTCGTGCTGTCCATATTCCGGGAGTCCTGAACCACGCAGCCGACGAGCTCTCGCGGTTTCAGCCTCTCCCGGGAGAATGGAGACTCCATCCCCAGACGGTTCAGCTGATTTGGGAACAGTTCGGCGACGCACAGGTAGACCTGTTTGCCTCCCACGACTCTTCCCACTGCAGCCTGTATTATTCCCTGACCGAGGGCACGCTCGGCACGGATGCACTGGCGCACAGCTGGCCGCGGGGCCTACGCAAATATGCGTTCCCCCCAGTGAGCCTACTCGCACAGCTTCTGTGCAAGATCAGGGAGGACAAGGAGCAGGTCCTTTTGGTCGCCCCGTACTGGCACGGCCGGACCTGATTCCCCGAACTCATTCTCCTTGCGACAGCCCCTCCCTGGCCTATTCCTCTGAGACCGGACCTCCTTACTCAGAGACGGGGCACCCATTGGCACCCGCGTCCCGACCTTTGGAGCCTCCACGTGTGGCTCCTAGACGGGACCCGGCAGGTTTGAGTGGCCTACCACCTACGGTGGTCGCCACCATCACTTCCGCTAGGGCAGAGTCCACTCGGCATGCCTATGCGTTGAAGTGGAACCTCTTTGTCACCTGGTGCTCTTCCCGCCAAGAAGACCCCTGGAAATGCCCGATCGGGTCCGTGCTTGAGTTTCTCCAACCACCGCAATATCTGCCCACCACGATCTCTTGGAGAACAAAAAGGTAAGTCAGCACGACCTGGTCATCAGGTTCCTGAGGGGAGCTAGGAGACTGAATCCTCCTCGCTCTCCTCTCGTAGCCTCTTGGGACCTCGCAGTAGTGTTAACTGCTCTGCAGAGACCTCCCTTTGAGCCTTTGCGGTCGGTTGATATTAAGTTTCTGTCTATGAAGACGGCTCTGCTGACCGCATTGGCCTCAGTCAAGAGGGTCGGGGACCTGCAGGCATTTTCGGTTGACGAAGCGTGCCTGGAATTCGGGCCGGCTAACTCTCACGTGATCCTGAGACCCCGGCTTGGATATGTGCCCAAGGTTCCCACCACTCCGTTTAAGGACCAGGTGGTGAACCTGCAAGCGCTGCCTTTGGAGGAGGCAGACCCAGCCTTGGCATTGCTCTGTCCAGTACGCGCCCTTCGCGCCTACGTAGACATGACGCAGTGTTTCAGGACCTCAGACCAGCTCTTTGTCTGTTATGGTGGAGAGCGGAAGGGAAGTGCTCTCTCAAAGCAAAGGCTGTCTCACTGGATAGTGGACACCATTGCTTTGGCTTACCAGCAGCAAGGCCGACCATGTCCCCTTGGTGTGAGGGCACACTCCACCCGGAGTGTGGCCTCCTCTTGGGCTCTAGCGCATGGCGCCTCGCTAGCAGACATCTGCAGAGCTGCAGGCTGGGCGACACCCAACACATTCGCCAGATTCTACAATCTCCGAGTGGAGCCAGTGTCCGACTATGTACTCGCCCCCCCGAGGGGCCGGTGATGGGCCAGGCTCAGGTGTCTTCGCTTGCTCGCCACTCCACTCCACGGACTGGATACGTGCGATATTTTCCTCAGGTGAGCTCCCCGAGAGCCCTGAGCTCCTCCAGCACTGTCGACGCCGACATCAGTTCAGTCTGCCCTTTCGAGCCCAGACCCTCATGTCCGGCCAGGTGCCCCATGTGCATGGTTCCCTCCGGCGACCCCCACATGTGTATTTCACCGTAAGTCTCCGCAGTGAGCGGGTTTCTTCCCTTGGCGTGTCCCCGCCACCCCTAGGGTTAAAAATCCACCTTCGGCTGGTACCCTAGAGATCTTCCATATGCAACCCTCTCCGGGTCTTATGTGTCTCTTAAGTCCTCCCCACGGGTAGGCATCTTTGGCATTCCCTCACTGGGATATGCTTCCCAGTGTACCTTGGTATTCCTGTGTTAAGTGGGAGTCCTTCGTCCGTACTAGTCTTACGACAGGGTACTGACACTTACGCAGGGCACTGGAAGACAGCTGAGTGGCGGGATTATATTGGGACCCCCATTCGTTAGTCACTAACGTTACGTCGTAGTGACTGAACGAAAGGGAACGTCTCGGTTACGGATGTAACCCTCGTTCCCTGAGGAGGGAACGGAGACGTAACGTCCCCTTGCCACTTCGAGCTGTGCTACCTGGAACGCAGGAGTTCAGTCTTGGCTCCTCAAGCAGGTAACATAATGCGATATTGCCTCGTACTTCCTTATATACTCACGCAGTGAGGCGGAGCTACGTATGCAAATTCCGCATGCCCCATGGCATTGGCACGCCATTGGGCGTTTTCTCAACACTCGAAGTTGATAGGCTTCTAAGCGAAACCCCCATTCATTAGTCACTAACGTTACGTCTCCGTTCCCTCCTCAGGGAACGAGGGTTACATCCGTAACCGAGACGTTCCCAAACGTAGTTTAATTACAAATACTCTAAAGACATGCAAACAAGCAATAGCACAACAACTTAAAATAACGGTGACCGAACAAGGAGTGCAGGGGAAGGAACAACTTAAGTAGCAACACAAATGAGGATGATAATAAACACACAGCTGACACATATGAACTAATAATGACGGTAACTATGGTGACAGACGAGTGGCGGGAGTCAAAACAAAGAAACATGTGACAAATGAAAGCAAACTGAAAGTCCATGAACAAAATTAAACAGAATGGTGACAGTATGTGTGCTAGAACCAAAATGTACTTATGAAAACCTTCAAATACTAATGAGAGCATTTTAGCTGTTTGTTCATATCTTTCTCTGGATCATCAGCTGCATTTTTAATTATGTCATTCACTGAACTTTCCAATTACACCAGGTTATTCATACAAGGACTAGCCTAGAGTGATCTCATAGGTTTTATCATTTGTTTGAGATGGTTAATTTTGACCTTCGGCCTCCTCTATGTGATCTGTTTCTCTAGCAAACATGATTTACTTATTCATAAAAGAGGAATGTGCTTTCATGGTAAATCTGTCAGTCTTGTCCTCTCTTTTCTCTTCACCTCCATTAATTCCTGTTATCGTTATTATATTCCACCTCTTGTTGTTCTTTTTTTGCTTTCTGATTACCCCTCTTTCTTTCAGACACCCTACTGTTCTTTTTGTCACACATTTTTAGAGGAAAAATTTGCATCTGTCAATCAAATTAGGTGATCCATCCTTTCTGGGGAAAGTCCCTCTCTGTCTATCCATTAAGGTTAACTTAGTTGCTTTATAGTTATGAAAAAAAAAACTTAGAAAAATATATTATACATATAACAAATTGATAAAGGCTTCACATAAACTTTTGAACAGGTGCTGGTCATATAATTAGAATATCATCAAAAAGTTGATGTATTTCACCAATTCCATTCAAAAAGTGAAACTTGTATATTATATTCATTCCTTACACACAGACTGATATATTTCAAATGGTTATTTCTTTTAATTTTGATGAGTATAACTGACAACTAAGAAAAATCCCAAATTCAGTATCTCAAAAATTTGAATATTGTGAAAAGGTTCAATATTGAAGACACCTGGTGCCACACTCTAATCAGCTAATTAACTCAAAACACCTGCAAAGGCCTTTAAATGGTCTCTCAGTCTAGTTCTGTAGGCTACACAATCATGGGGAAGACTGTTGACTTGACAGTTGTCCAAAAGATGACCATTGACACCTTGCACAAGGAGGGCAAGACACAAAAGGTCTTTGCAAAAGAGGCTGGCTGTTCACAGAGCTCTGTGTCCAAGCACATTAATAGAGAGGCGAAGGGAAGGAAAAGATGTGCTAGAAAAAACTGTACAAGCAATAGGGTATCCGCACCCTGGAGAGGATTGTGAAACAAAACCCATTCAAAAATGTGGGGGAGATTCACAAAGAGTGGACTGCAGCTGGAATCAGTGCTTCAAGAACAACTACGCACAGACGTATGCAAGACATGTGTTCAAGTTGTCGCATTCCTTGTGTCAAGCCACTCTTGAACAACAGACAGCGTCAGAAGCGTCTCATCTGGCCTAAAGACAAAAAGGACTGAACTGCTGCTGAGTGGTCCAAAGTTATGTTCTCTGATGAAAGTAAATTTTGCATTTCCTATGAAAATCCGGGTCCCAGAGTCTGGAGGAAGAGAGGAGAGGCACACAATCCACGTTGCTTGAGATCCAGTGTGAAGTTTCCACAGTCAGTGATGGTTTGGGGTGCCATGTCATCTGCTGGTTTTGGTCCACTGTGTTTTCTGAGGTCCAAGGTCAACGCAGCTGTATACCAGGAAGTTTTAGAGCACTTCATGCTTCCTGCTGCTGACCAACTTTATGGAGATGCAGATTTAATTTTCCAACAGGACTTGGCACCTGCACACAGTGCCAAAGCAACCAGTACCTGGTTTAAGGACCATGGTATCCCTGTTCTTAATTGGACAGCAAACTCGCCTGACCTTAACCCCATAGAAAATCTATGGGGTATTGTGAAGAGGAAGATGCAATATGCCAGACTCAACAATGCAGAACAGCTGAAGGCCACTATCAGAGCAACCTGGGCTCTCAGAACACCTGAGCAGTGCCACAGACTGATCGACTCCCTGCCACGCTGCATTGCTGCAGTAATTCAGGCAAAGGCCTCAACTAAGTATTGAGTGCTGTACATGCTCATACTTTTCATGTTCATACTTTTCAGTTGGCCAAGATTTCTAAAAATCCTTTCTTTGTATTGGTCTTAAGTAATATTCTAATTTTCCGAGATACTGAATACTGGATTTTCCTTAGTTGTCAGGTATAATCATTAAAATTAAAAGAAATAAACATTTGAAATATATCAGTCTGTGTGTAATGAATGAATATAATATACAAGTTTCACTTTTTGAATGGATGAGTGAAATAAATAAACTTTTTGATGATATTCTAATTATATGACCAGCACCTGTATTTGATGAGCAGTCATCATATGTTCTAGCCTGATGTCGTCATACTCAGATTCTAGTCAGAATATGAGTCTGTTACTGCTCCTTTTTTGGCTGTTATTATGGGGGCTTGTTTCAACCGAACCAAGAAAGAAAATGCCTCTGCACTCAATTGGATAAACCTACAACCAATCAGAGCATGGAGTAAGTGACGTGTTGAGTGACGCAAGATGTGTAAACAATCTTTGCTGGTGTTGTAAAAAGAATTTAAGGATACACAGAGTACTTACCAACACAATCATCATTTTTGAGAGAAATAGTAAAGGTGAATGCATATACGAACAAGTTCTCCGAACCAGTAATCGAACAGCTTTGGTTCGAGCATAGTTGCTCCACAACGGATCAAGTCCAGACCGAATTTCCCGACCTCAAATGTTGTGGGTGAGGCTAAGTTCAGCTGGCATCCAGGCTACATATGTTCAATATCAATTGCATGATTTGTGAGTTCACACAACAGAACAGAATTCAGAGATAATAAAACATTTCAGTCTATGAACTTTATTTAAAAATATTAAAATAAAGCTGAAATAAAAATATATATATTACATGAAAAACGTAAAAACTTAAAATTAGAAATGCTGCCTTGGCAACTGTCAGGTCCCACATGGAAAGAACCTATATGAGGATATATGCGCATATATGAAACCTATATGCAGTTTATATGCACATATAGGCACAATTGAGGTGCATATATGTGCATATACAGGCCATATAGATCTCCTGTATTGCTTCTTTATATCCACATATAAGCCCTATACATACAAGATATGTCTCATATATAGCTCATGGCAGGATCTGGTCATTTTGTAGCTCATATCTCACTTTGGCAACTGTCATACATGATGCCTAGCTCATATTATCTATTATCAATGCAATAACTAAGAACTAACTAAAAAAAATTATGCAAGAACGTATGTATGTGCGAACACGTGAAATTGGTATCACATGTAATTGGCATGTTATGGAATTTAACTATGGCAATTAGGTGAGAGGAGATGGAAAGCTATGATGTCTACACGTTTTCCTGAAACATTTACAAGGTGGATTCTTTCTTGTACGAAGATAGTGGAAAAGAAGGAAATGTATAACAAAATTTTGACGTTTTTTTTTATTTTGTCAATCAAGCCTTTTTTCCAATTTCAAGTCACTTCCAGATTCACATTAAAGCTCATACATCCACACATTCACTGTTACATCCACCAAATGCAATGCAAAATGCAATGTTTTCTGTATTGTCTTAATGCAGTTTCTAGATGAATATGGCTGAAAGGTCATTACAGTCTAAATGTAGCAACAACAAAAAAGTCCATAGGTGAACATATAGGTGCATATATACGTGCATATATGTACCTATATAGGTATATGTATGCACGTGTATATATGTACACATATGTGTACATATATAATATATTATATTTCCAATATAATATTGGAAAACGGACAATTTTATATATGTCACATATATTAATATATAATATATTATATTTCCAATATAATATTGGAAAACGGACAATTTTATATATGTCACATATATTAAAAACCTATATCAAAACCTATATTAAAACATATATGTTCATATAGATTATTTCCATGTGGGGTGTATGTTCTGTTTTTTGGACATTTAGTTTGTTTCACCTTGTTTTCTCCGTTTCCTTTGTTCTCCTGTTTCCTTTGTTTTCACGCTTCATTTGTTTTTATTTTATTTAGTTTAATAAAGTATGACTGGTGCAAATAGATTCTTTATTCTAGGGGTCTCCAAACTCTTTTCTGCAGAGTTTAAATGCAACTTGCCTCAACACACCTGCCTAGAAGTTTCTAGTATGCCTAGTAAAAACTTTGATTAGCTGGTTCAGGTATGTTTAATTGAGTTTGTAGCTAAACTCTGCAGGACAGTGGCACTCCAGGAGCAGGATTGGATACCCCTGCTCTATTTGTTTCAGTGTGGAACTAACTGTGACAGGACACCAGACCTTAAAATATGGATCTAGCAACAGGTCTTTCACCCATCACCCCGTAGATCATCTCCTCTCCATCTCAAAAGATCTCAGAAGTCATCCACTGGAAGACTGTGGAGGAGTTCCTCGAGCACAGCCACTTGGGGCAACGGTGCTCTGAAGACATTGGAGAAGCTTTTTTGGAGTGGGTTGGATGATTATCTGTTTAAACTGTTCCCAGGGGGAGCAACCATCTGTACCTTGGCACAGTATATGGACTATGCATTGTGGCCTCCATCACCGTGGGCAAAGTGGATGAAGACACCAGCATTATTCAACCTCAGCCTCCCTAGGCCACTCCAGTCAGCCTGCTGCTGTCGCTCATCATTGCCTCATTACTGTCTCAGAACTCCTCTCTAGTCCTTCCCCACTCCCCCTCACTACAGTCCTTAGGCCCACGTAAACCTCTCACCAAACCCATCACGGACACAAAGCCAGAGCCTATGGCAAACCCAGATGAAGAGTCTGTGCCCACCACCAGACCAGATCCTAAGCCTGCCAAGGACTATCCACTGGTGAAGAGCATTGCCCTGGAGCTAGAGCCTGCAGTTACCATTGTCCACAGCCTGAGCCAGTCTAAGAGTCGATCAGGTGCGAGAGCTGGCACCCATGTAATATTGGTTGAATTGGATTGTTTGGAGTTGGATCATGCCCATGCTTCTACCCACACCTCTAATGTAGAGTTCAGGGGCCTCATTTATAAAACTTTGCGTAGGATTTGCGTCAGAAGTGGCGTACGGATGAAACATAGGACGTGCGCACGCACAGAAATATTCGGATTTATAAAACCGTGCGCACGCACATCCTACGCAGTTTTCCCTTAATAAATCACAATCAATTCTAAATGTAGCGCAGCTTTTGCGGCTTCATGTCACGCCCATAGTTGACCATAAATAGTCTGTGAAACGCCCACAAGTTAATATTCATCGATTGCGAAATCATGGCAAATACAGAGAGGAAATCAAAAAAACGTAACTTCACTCAATGTGAAGTAGAAATTATCGTTGGCGAGGTGGAAAAGAGGAGAAAAATATTTTTTGGAGGGCACAGTGTGGGCATTACTAATGCCAAAAAGGCACTTGAGGTGCTAAAGGTTGCAGACGCCCTAAATGCTGTAGCCTCACAACCTCGGACCGTGGACGAAATAAAAAAGAAATGGTTGGACATCAAAGTCGAAGCAAAAAAGCATCTAGCGCACCATCGCCAGAGTACCACGGGTGGGGGAAAGGGGACACCGGAGCTGACCCCTCTTGATGAGAGACTGCCGGCAATTATTGGGGAATCCCTATTAATCCCTATCCCTATTATCTATGTGGAAATGGGAAATAGTTCAGTGCAAATGTAATGTCTTGCAGCTTTCTGAATGGTTGAGACATATACGTCATATGTTATTTTATCGAAAATAAAACAAACTAAAGGCATTTGCATGAATATGATTCAGTAGCTGATGAAGAAATTTTTACTATGAAAACAACTTTCCCCGGTGGACAATTAATACATCTATCTATCTATCTATCTATCTATCTATCTATCTATCTATCTATCTATCTATCTATCTATCTATCTATCTATCTATCTATCTATCTATCTATCTATCTATCTATCTATCTATCTATCTATCTATCTATCTATCATCTATCTATCTATCTATCTCCCTAATTATCTATCTATCTGTCTATCTAATTGCATCTATATCTGCTCCGCCAGACGGACAGATTGACCAGAATATCAGTTTTGTACATTATTTCATTCTGTTTACCATATTATTTATGAGGATGAATTGCATAACATGCCAATATTGTTGCAGAACATATTTCACTTCTTTTTTTTTGTTGCATTTCTGTTATAATTTTCGTTTGATTTTGTTTGTTTTACACTGCAGATCGATCAAACGGGTGTTCATGTAGGCTGTTAATTGTAATACTTGCTTTGTGAAGTCTTCTTATTTATTTATGAGAGGCAGTATTGCCATTTCTTTTACACAACGGTCTACAGTTTCACACACTTTCACGTGTTTCTTCCATCTGCCGACGGTGTCGCCATTTCTCATTTCACCCGTTTTTGCGCGTACGCCTGGGTCAGAGCTTGCGTGAAGGACCGCACATTTTCCCGTCAAGTTTGCTTTTTATAAATACCAATTATTGCGTAGAGAGTGGCGTACGCCTTCTTTTGTGCGTACGCAACGTTTATAAATGAGGCCCCAGGGCTCCAGACTGCCACTAAAACGGTCGCAAATACCCAAAATATTACTTTGCGAGTTATATTTTTGCTGAGATCGCCATTGGCGACCATATTAATTTACATATTATGATTAATAATTGACTTGTTATCTGAAGGAAAAATATGATCACGGATGTTTTTGATCATGCTGATTTGTCCGTAGGGAAGTTTAGCTGATGTATGTGTGTGTGTGATGAGCGGATCGGGGTTATATCCACGGGTCAGGCAGACCACGTAATAAAATATAACATTGTAATTAATTGCGGGTGGATGACATTTACATTTACATTTATGCATTTGGCAGACGCTTTTATCCAAAGCGACTTACATTGCATTCAAGGTACACATTTTACATTTTTTTTTGTCAATTCTTGCTTTCCCTGGGAATCAAACCCATGACCTTGGCGTTGCTAGCGCCATGCTCTACTGTTTGAGCTACAGGAAGCTGAGATGAGATGAGATGAGAGATAAATAATTAATGTGTTGATTTTATTAAAGACACGGAACACTCATTTCACTGCAAAATGCACTTTTTTACAAAATGCAAAAGGGGTACTTTGCTAAATACATGCTCTATAGCATAATCCTTATATTTTTACTTAAACTGTTGTCTTCACGAGAAAGAATGGATGGAGCTAAAAATGAAAATCATTTAATATTTAAAAAATATATTTAAAAAATAATTTGCCGCCTAACTTTTTCCCTTAAATGGCGCCCTGTAGTTGCTCCCTAACTGCTCATGTAATATATTGTACTCACTGATTCTACCCAGTCTACTATCTCCTTCATTGGAACTGGTTCCACCCAGTCTCCTGTCTTCTTCATCGTCGCTGGTTCTGCCCAGTCTCCTGTCTCTTTCGTTGCCACTGGTCCTGCCTAGCCTCCCTCTCCCTCCTCCCCAGCCAACTTTCTCCAGCTCTTCACCTGCTTCTCTGCCGGCCTCCATCAGTTCCTCAACTCCACCTTGGACTTCCCAGTCTCCAGCCCCACCTTGGTTTATGAACCCCCTGATTCTACCTGAGACCTCTGAGCACATGACTCCACCTCGGCTCTGTCTTGGTCATTCATCACCCTTTGCCTTTGGCTCCTCAGCTGTGTCCATTTTTAAAATAACCATTTAAAATTTTAACTTTAAACTGAATAAATAAATAAATAAATTAGGGCTGTAAACGTTAATGTGTTAATGCATGCGATGAATTTAAAGTCCTAAACGCGTTAAAAAATGTTTACGCAATTAACGCAAATAAATTACAGAAGTATGTGAAGCGTCATTAACGTAATTTTCGTCATGCAGTTAGATGATGTTAGAAGTCAGAAGTTTATCACAATCACACTGAGCATCTACATCACCTGTAACCCTGGTAGGAGGACATTTCCATTCTAACTCTTTAACTCGATTCTGCTTCTCTGTTTGTGATCAGGCCATTTTTAAGCTGTTAAACTCTTAGAAAGTTTTCAGTGATCCAGTAATCCAATTCATTCAAACAGTCCAAAACAGTGCAAATGTAAAGAAGGCCAGGCTGATCACATCAGACATATCAGAGAGAATAGAGATTCACATTGCTCTGGCACAAGCTCTGTCATATTCTGCGATTGTTTCTGAAGGACGCAATGTTGGTGACATACCGGAGCCGTACAGTAAGCGCGTGAGTGTCTGATGCAACAAACCGTGTGTGTGCGAACTATCGATCACTGATCGCACGCTGCATTCATGTACAGACACACAGTACATTTGCGTTGTTTCCACACACACTCAGGAACGATAATGTTTGATTTGTCATATGTACGTTGTTGTGATTAGTAATCAGAGCTTTATTTAGTCAAAGTGGTTGATTTAGGAGTTGTTGGTGTCTCCGTGTGTTCCAGTTCGGTATCGCAGCTTGATGTCTAAAATGAAAGCAATCTCGTTGTTGTTGCTCTGTACACATACTATACACTGTGAATTCTGTAAAGTTTTTTTCTGTAATGTTTTTTTTTTCATGGGTGCTTAGGTGTGTATAAATGTATTATATAATTTAATTATATGGACTCCTTATATTTGGTTATCTTGTGTCATTTTGGAGTCTCCAATGATCCTTGAAGCTTGCAGAACATACAGTTTTGTGAGAATCACCCTTATATTTGATTGTTTACTTTGGATATAGCAAATTATGACAAAATGAATGTGTTTAAAGAGATAAATGGTGTATGATTAATTTCACGATATGTGTAAACAACAAAGGTGCGATTAATCACGATTAAAAAAATTTATCTATTGACAGGCCTAATATATATATATATATATATATATATATATATATATATATATATATATATATATATATATATATATATATATATATATATATATATATATATAGATGTTTGATTAGGGAGAAATCTAAAAAGTGCAGTGCTCTGGGTACTCCAGAACCAGGTATGGGAACCACTGACAAATAGTGTCTGCACTGTACAAATGTTACATCATAGCCTGCACTCTTGAGTGTCCTCATTATGTGAAGTAAATCAGTTTCTCCCTAGCATAGAGAAGACAGTAGGGAGTTTCTGTTTATTCAAGGTTTGTTTGCTCTGGCTTAAGTTATGAGCGTCTAAGCACTCTGTGCCTTTCAGAGTGTAGGCCAGTGCACTCATGTAGAGAGCTACCTTCAGATTCCTGTAGGCTGTCCGAATCTTAGCCCTGATTAATATCCTACTCTCTTTCTGACACATTAGTCATAAGTTGAAACTTTGAATTTGAGAGCTCTCGTTACCTCCGGTCATGAAACAGATACCTCCAAAAGCTTTCTGGACTAATGTGGTGACTTAGATAGATTAGAAGTTAATTACATTTACATGTACATTTAGTAATTTAGCAGATGCTTTTATCCAAAGCGACTTACAAATAAGAGCAATAGAAGCAACTAGAACAGTCAAGTGCAACAGTATGCAAGTGCTGTAACAAGTCTCAGTTAATCTAGCACAGAACACACAGGACAGAAGTTTTTTTTTTATTTTTTATAAATTAGACAGACAGAAAATGAATAGAATGATAAGTGCTATTCTTGATTGGTCAGGTGCTGCTGGAAGAGATGTGTCTTTAGATGTTTTTTTAAAAATGGCTACAGACTCGGTCGCACAAATTGAGATAGGCAGGTCATTCCACCAGGTGGGAACGGTCCAGGATAAGGTCCGTGAGAGCGATTTCATGCCCCTTTGGTATGGCACCACAAGGCGTCGTTCACTGGCAGAACGTAAGTTCCTGGAGGGTGTGTAAGTCTGTACAAGCGAGTTTAGGTATATTGGTGCAGAGCCCGTGGTTGCTTTGTAGGCGAGTACCAGTGTCTTGAATTTTTATGTAAGCGGCTATTGGTAGCCAGTGCAGACTGAAGAAGAGAGGTGTGACGTGCGCTCCTTTTCGGCTCGTTAAAGACCACCCTCGCCGCTGCATTCTGGATCAGTTGCAAGGGTTTGATAGTGCATGCCGGAAGGCCTGCTAGAAGAGCATTACAGTAGTCCAGTCTGGAGAGAATAAGAGCTTGGACCAGGAGTTGTGTGGCCTGCTCTGATAGGAAGGGTCTAATCTTCCTAATGTTGTATAACGCAAATCTGCAGGACCGGGTTGTTGCAGTGATGTGGTCAGTGAATTTTAGCTGATCATCAATCACGACCCCAAGGTTCCTGGCTGTCCTGGACTGAGTTATGGTTGATGAACCTAGCTGAATGGAGAGATTGTGGTGAAGAGCTGGGTTGGCTGAGACCACAAGCAGTTCTGTCTTTGCAAGGTTGAGTTGCAGGTGATGTTCCTTCATCCAGGCAGAAATGTCTGTTAGGCAGGCAGCGATACGCACACCAACCGTGGGATCATCTGGTTGAAATGAGAAGTAGAGTTGAGTGTCGTCGGCATAGCAGTGATAGGAAAAGCCATGTTTCTGAATGACAGATCCCAGTGATGACATGTAGATGGAGAAGAGGAGTGGTCCAAGCACTGAGTAATGTTGATGCAGAAATTGCACTTCACCTTTAAAATAGATTAACATTTGGACAGATTTATGGTTTTTGATGTTTGAGTTCATGATTTCCTCACATATCTTCAGGGCAAACATGTAAACACGTTTTTTAGTATTCCCTCAGAGAGCCTAGTGCACTGAGAGTGAGTCAACAAGGAAAGGCTCTTACTTAGTCTACTCCTGCCACTTAGCCCTTTACTAAACCAGATTTAAGCTGCCAAAACATTCCTATCAAATTGAACAAAATGGGTAATTACCTGTGACAAGTACCTTCCCACATCTCTCTCTCTCTCTCTCTCTCTCTCTCTCTCTCTCTCTCTCTCTCTCCCTTTTTATCTTTTCTCATTCCACCCTTTGATGGATGCTTGGCCTCCTCTCAAGGCTTATGTAAGAGAGAACCAGAGAACAACAGCTTCTGCAAACAGGCTTGCACACTGCAGCAGATATGACTTGCAGTCTAATCAGAGCCAAACCACACTTCACTAAAACTCACCAGGAAGGACGAACTGACCTGGAGCCTGCCCTAAAATGCCTGTGTCATGTTTGAGGTCCACAGAGTAATTGATTGATTACCAACCCTGGACTCAAGAGAATGTCGCCGAGTGATAAGGAGGTGGTTTGAGAGGTAAAGAAAGTTACAAAGTAATGAAAGAGTTCTAGTTTTATCAGGATTTTAGACTATTTTAGTTCACAAGATGAATTGATAAAATGATAATTCTAATCCATTTACAGCAATGTTTCACCTGTAATGGAGATGTATTAAACTTGTTATTAAATCCTCAAATAACTGCAAAATTACATTTCAAAATAAGTACTATGTATAACTTAAGTTTCAGAGAGTAATGAGTTATTAGTTGTTGAATATATAATCTGTAGGGTGATTTGTAAAAAGCTGTAAATAGATTTATAACTGTTCAGCTCTGATTTGTGTCATAATTCATAATTGCCCTCATTATATTGTAATTTTCTGCTTGACTGGCACTTTGTAATAAGTTTTTGGGTCCCACTTTGTACTAGGTGACAATAACTACTGTGTCCTTACATCAACAAATAAGTTCAATGTACTTATTGTGTTCATATTGTATTGCAAAACACTTGTGCTGATACTGAGGTTACGGGTAAAGTTAGGGACAGGTGTGGTGGTATGGGTAAGTTTAAGGGTAGGTTTAGGTGTAAGGGAAGTGTCAACAGTGCAATTAGAAATGTTACAACTTACAGATGTAAATACATGCAGGTAATTTTAAGTAAGTACAATGTAAAAACATGTATGTACACAATGAGTGCATTGTATCAAATGCACTTATTGTGTACATATCAAAACTTCATGTGATTTTTTGCTGTTCACACTTTCTAAATATGATCGGAGTCCAATCGAATATGCACAAAAATTGGATTTGGACTGATAGTCTGAATGAGGCTTAAAAGCATCCAATTAGCCAACATTTTTAAAAAACAAAGATGCAAGGAACAGTGGATGTGTGTTTGTTTTCAATAGACCTTGGTCAGGATAGATGCCATACATGGCTGAAAACAAGACAGTCTGTGACAGTCTTTACTATGACATGCACTGCATAGAAATCCTAGAATGCTTAAAATCACAAATTTCAAATCTGTTTCATGGAATTTTGTCTACTGAAAGTTTCATCAGCAGAACATATTGCATGTTGTTAAACAACATAAATATATATATATATATATATATATATATATATATATATATATATATATATATATATATATATATATATATATATATATATATATATATATATATATATATATACACACACTCACCTAATGGATTATTAGGAACACCATACTAATACTGTGTTTGACCCCCTTTCGCCTTCAGAACTGCCTTAATTCTACGTGGCATTGATTCAACAAGGTGCTTAAAGCATTCTTTAGAAATGTTGGCCCATATTGATAGGATAGCATCTTGCAGTTGATGGAGATTTGTGGGATGCACATCCAGGGCACGAAGCTCCCGTTCCACCACATCCCAAAGATGCTCTATTAGGTTGTGATCTGGTGACTGTGGGGGCCATTTTAGTACAGTGAACTCATTGTCATGTTCAAGAAACCAATTTGAAATTATTCAAGCTTTGTGACATGATGCATTATCCTGCTGGAAGTAGCCATCAGAGGATGGGTACATGGAGGTCATAAAGGGATGGACATAGTCAGAAACAATGCTCAGGTAGGCCGTGGCATTTAAACGATGCCCAATTGGCACTAAGGGGCCTAAAGTGTGCCAAGAAAACATCCCCCACACCATTACACCACCACCACAGTGGTAACAAGGCATGATGGATCTATGTTCTCATTCTATTTAAGCCAAATTCTGACTCTACCATCTGAATGTCTCAACAGAAATCGAGACTCATCAGACCAGGCAACATTTTTCCAGTCTTCAACTGTCCAATTTTGGTGAGCTCGTACAAATTGTAGCCTCTTTTTCCTATTTGTAGTGGAGATGAGTGGTACCTGGTGGGGTCTTCTGCTGTTGTAGCCCATCAGCCTCAAGGTTGTGCGTGTTGTGGCTTCACAAATGCTTTGCGGCATACCTCGGTTGTAACAATTATTGACAACGGTTATTTCAGTCAAAGTTGCTCTTCTATCAGCTTGAATCAGTCGGCCCATTCTCCTCTGACCTCTACCATCAACAAGGCATTTTCGCCCACAGGACTGCTGCATACTGGATGTTTTTCCCTTTTCACACCATTCTTTGTAAACCCTAGAAATGGTTGTGCGAGAAAATCCCAGTAACTGAGCAGATTGTGAAATACTCAGACCGGCCCGTCTGGCACCAACAACCATGCCACGCTCCAAATTGCTTAAATCACCTTTCTTTCCCATTCTGACATTCAGTTTGGAGTTCAGGAGATTGTCTTGACCAGGACCACACCCCTAAATGCATTGAAGCAACTGCCATGTGATTGGTTGATTAGATAATTGCATTAATGAGAAATTGAACAGGTGTTCCTAATAATCCTTTAGGTTAATGTATATATATATATAGTCTATATATCATCTATATGTCTGCCATGTCAATCATCTTGTCACAGTTAAAATCATCCCCATTCAATTTAATTTAAAATCTTTTCGTGAGGTTAGAAACTGATTTTTAATCACTCAAAAATGATCTCCCTTTATCTAAACATATCTACTTAACTGTCGGACTTGCACGTCTGCCGTGCATTTTTTTAACACTTCTTATTCGTATTTGTAGCTGTAATCGAATCCTCGTCCAACGTGCAATGGGTTGTGGGCAGTTTCAGCCGTTAGAGTGTGTACAGATGTGCACTTCGGATATAGTAGACCATCCGGGTATCTTTGGAATACTCATTTCAAACTACTACGGTTTGGGACGTACTAATTCTATTTTCGAATACTATTAAGGATAGATAGTATGCGAATTGGAACGCACGCACCACTTCAGTTATCTGAAGTGTTGATTGTGTTTAAAGGGTTAGTAGTTGGTGGTTAGTTGGTGTGTTGCCTCTGGCTTGGCGTGCTCAGTTGGGGACACTGAATTTTTCAACTAAACATCGAAATACATCTAAATAATAAACTAAATTATCCATTTAAACTAAATTACTGATCAAATTATTGATCTAAAGCCCACACTGTCACTGTATGATACTTGAAATTTTTCCAGAATGGCTTTACAGCTGAATAAAATTATGCTGCATTATTTTCCTGTTTAACACTGTAAAGCTGCTTTGAAACAATCTACACTGTTAAAAGCGCTATATAAATAAAGTTGACTTGACTTGACTTGACTTAGTTCACCCAAAAATGAAAATTCTGTCATTAATTACTTACCCTCATGTTGTTTGACACCTGTAAGACCTTTGTTCATCTTTGGAACACAAATTAAGATATTTTTGTTGAAATCCGATGGCTCAGAAAGGCCTCCATTGGCAGCAATGTATTTTGCACTCACAAGACCCATAAAAGGTACTAAAGACGTCGTTACAAAGTCCATCTCAATACAGTGGTTCTACAATAATTTTATGAAGCGACGAGAAAAGTTTTTGTGTGAAAAACAAAAACAAAATAACTACTTTATTCAACAAGTTTCTGTCTTCCGTCTAGGCCTCAGACGTGAACTCGCGAAGCACCATGACGCATGCGCGAGAATAGAGCCGGTGTTCTGACACATGACCCAGAAGCAAGGAGCTTTGTTTACAAGCAGAGGAAGACGCGCCATATCTAAGCTGTTGAATTCTACATTGATCGTGCTCTAGGTCTTGGCGTAGTGGTCAAAATGGGGCTAAAGTGTGCATTTCCTGGATGCCTGAACGCCGGCATTATGTCGTATTCTCGCACATTCGTCGTGGTGCTTCGTGAGTTCACGTCTGAGGCCTAGACGGAAGACAGAAACTTGTTGAATAAAGTCTTTATTTTGGGGGGGTTTTCGCATAAAAACTATTTTCGTCACTTCATAAAATTATTGTAGAACCACTGTAGTGAAATGGACTTTATAACGACGTCTTTAATACCTTTTATGGGTCTTGTGAGTGCAAAATACATTGCTGCCAATGGAGGCCTTTCTGAGCCATCGGATTTCAACAAAAATATCTTAATTTGTGTTCCGAAGATGAACAAAGGTCTTACGGGTGTTGAACGACATGAGGGTAAGTAATTGATGACAGAATTTTCATTTTTGGGTGAACTAACCCTTTAAATACACACTCTGCCCTTTTCCACCAGTAAGAACCAGGTGCTAGTTTAGAGCTAGTGCTACTGCCGGTTCGGAGTTGGTTCGACTGACGAGCCTTTTAAGAACTGGTGTGCTTTTCCACGGGGCTAGAGAGCCAGCACAGAGCCGGGTCTTACGTCACTGTCTACGTCACATCTTTCCCAGCAACGCCAAACACAAACACACCATAAACAATGGCGGACGTTGCGTTGCTATTGATGTTCATGGCTTTGCGGACCTACATCGGCATCCAAACACTGTGGATCCAACGTGTTCGTGCGGCTCGCCGTAATTTGTACAGACTGAGATTACAGGCGAGAGTAACGGTATGTACATAACATTTATTTTTAACAATAAGATGTCAGCTTTAACCTCAGCATGTTGCTACCCTCCTAGCATCAACTTTGCTGATAATCGATCACATTGCGGTTAAATAAAAATGTATTAAGCATTGGTGTAAGAAGTATAACGACACTGTTTTGTAAAAACTCTACTTAAAGTGCAATTTACCTAAATCTGTATTATAAGCAAAAACCACTCACAATATTAAAACCAAAAGTAGTTAATCTGCAGAAAAAATTGTCCACTGACTGTCAGTGTTGTTCTATTCTATATTATATTATTAATTATTCTTACTGCTGCTTTAATGGATGGAAGGATATCGCGGACAATTTTCAAAAGGAATTGCAAATTGTATTTGCAAATGCGTTTTCAATTTGTGGACGCATAAAATGTGACATAATCCAAATGCAATTGCAAATTGCGCATTGCCATTTGCATTTTCGTTTACACGAACGCACAACGACTGCCAATTTTCAAATGGAAAAGCAAAGTCTGTTTGCAATTGCATTTCCAATGTCTTACAAGTTATGACCCTGCCATTTTGAAATGGCAATAGAAAATCATCTATTTGCTATTTCATTTCCTCCGTGTCCTGCCACAACCTGCACAAAATTCAAATGGAATCGCAATTTGCACTTGCATTGATGTCTAACACAGTCCACTGTCAATCAGGCTTGAGGGCGGGGTTTATTGATGTAGGCTGAAAGTCGGCCACGCCCTCAAGTGGTGGAAAACGAAGCACTTTTTCATCATTATTCATTCCTATAAAGAAAATGGGGAGAAATATCCAATAAATGTGTCTATTTTGCAACAACAACAACAACTAAGTAATACTGTGTAGTTTTTTGCACTTCAAACAAAGCCAAACACCTGGAACTAAATATATTTTAGCTATATAAAATATAACTATTTATCACCTGCCAACCAAACAAAAATAAACCAAAAGAAGACTGATTATCAAGCAAATTATCGAGAAGAAATGAAGATTAGGGATGATTATTGACCGTTTAACCGTTTACCAAAAGTAAGAATTTTGACAGAATAAAGGCCTGTTCACACCGGGATGATTTTCGCGTGCGTTTATCGCCGACGTTTAACGCCTCGTGACTAAACAAAGGGCACCAATGTGAGTGTGCACACCGACGCGCAAAACGGCAGGCGTAAAAGCGTCATTTTTAAAAAAACGCCTCGGTTCGTTTTTTTTTTTGACGCGGCGCGTTAAAAACTGCCCGACCAATGAGATCGGCACTTTTGTTCACGTGCCTGGAGCTGCTGAAGTGATAGTAAAACACGACTTGGTGGCGTTCAATCTTGCCGAGCACGCATTGATACGACGAAGAAGTAAATAGACAAAGAAGGAAGATGAGCTTGCCATTTAGCAAAAAGTGTGTGTGTGAATGGTTTTGGCCATAGACATAATATGTCTATGGTTTTGGCAAGCACGTAAATACTGTCTCTCTTCTTCTTCTGTGTGACAAGCGAGTGTCAGAAGCGTAAAGTGCCGCAGCAGCACCTTGTGTACCGGTAGCGCATCTACTGAATGTGCACGTTCACTCGGCGCATCGCCAGTGGAAATCGATTGGGTGTGAACACTCAAGACGCGCCGAAAAACGTCACGAAAAACGCTGGCAATAAGCACGCGCGATATTCGTCCCGGTGTGTACAGGCCTTAATACAGTTAAACAGCTTAAAATGTTTTTTTTTAAGTTACTTATTTATTTAGTTTTTTTTGTTTGCTGTATAGTAAAAGCAAAATATGCAATATAGGCCTACGGTGTGAAGATCAGCTCAATATATAATATATAATCTTTAAAGGCCCCCTGAAATCAAAATGGAAGTTTTTTAGCTTTTAGTATGATTATTTTAGCCTTAAGGTTCCAAAACAATGACAAAATTCGCATTTTGGAGACATAAGCTTTCAAAACGTCCAGTCTCTCACTTCCGTTAAAATGGATCACAGAATTTGATGACATCATCGCAGACTTCACCTTCTCATCAAATCTTCTGTCCAATCAAATGCTCTCTAGAATCTGAAGCGCCCGTCCCTTACACTATAAATAGACGCTGAAGCAGCGGCTGAAATCAGTCAGCTGATCACACATTTACTATTTTCTACATGGTGAATGGCACATAGCACACTATACATGCGATAGGAAATGATTCAGACAGTGTAAATAGACATTTTATTGAAAAAAAGCATATTTTAAAATAATTTTATATTTTTTTTTACTGTGGCTCTTTTGGAAAAATGCTTTAACCAAAAATGAAAAATGGCTCTTTGGTCCAAAAAGGTTGCTGACCCCTGGCTTAAATAAACTAGTGGAGTAGGAAAAAAAAAAAAAAAAAAAAAAAAAAAACTTTATTCGGGGACAGCCTTAGCTTCTCATATCACTTCACATATTTTCGAGCAATGTCACAAAGGGCATTCTGGGTTGAGCGAGCAGCGCTGAGCGGAATGAGCGAGCGAATAGACTGCGATTTTTATTTGACAAAAAATTATTCTGACTCAAAAAAAAAATAATGCTGGTTCTTAAGATTAAAACAGATTCAGTGTGTTTTCGTTTTGTCATCTTAATGTATTAATTATTTAGGCTAAGAGAGCAATATTTAGTGTTTATTTAGGCTATTTTATGCTTTTTATATACATTTTATTCGGTTTTCTCTGTTGTCAGAAACGCTGCAGGTGCGTGAAAATGTGATAATGTGTGAATCCAGGTTCTGCTGTTGAGCGGTCTGCTGCTGCATGCTGCGGTTTGCACGTTAAAATAAACCAGTGAAAAAATTTTTGTCTTTTTAACGGGTTTTTATTTAATGCCAGTTTAATATTATAATATTAGTGTTAGGGAGGGACTGAGATGCGAGGCATGCGGATCCATATGCAAAGCTTTTTATTAAAGATGTGTCAATAACAGACAGGGCTCAAATAAAGGCAAACAGGCATGATATGGGCAAGACAAAGCATTCCAGGGACAGACGAGGGTCATCAAACAGAGAACGTCATCCAGGGGACAAGGCAAGAGGATAATCCGACTACAAGGCTAAGGTCCAGGCGAGAGGCAAACAGTATCCAAACAGGGAAAGACAAATAGAGGTAATCAGAGGCGAGCAAGAGTCCAGGGCAGGCAGAACACAGGAAACCAGGCTAGGATCAAAACACAGGGCAAGAGCAAGACTAGAACAGACCAAGAACACGGTTGGCTCCGTAAAGAAGCTATCAGCTAGACAGCGACTTGTGTTAACAATACTCTGCGATCAGTGAGCTTGTGCATCAGTGTTTTATAGTCCTTGTGATTGACTACAGGTGTGGAACTAATTAGAGCAATGAAACATGGAAATGTAGTCCAGGGTAACATGTAACTGTGCAGTGAAAAAGTCTAAATGGGTGACCTCTGGTGGTGGGTAGATAGAAACGGCAGGCATAGGATATGTTGCAGAGCCCCCCTCCAAGGAGCGGCTTCCAGACGCGGGACAGGGGAAGGGACGGAGGGCCAGGACCATGTGGTGGGAGTAAGATTGAAGACAGTCAGATCGGGCAGCCAAGGCGGAGCAGATTGAGTAAGCGGCCAGAGAGGCTGGACAGACGACCAGGGCCAGGACGGAGCAGGCTGGACAGACGAGCAGGGCCAGGACGAAGCAGGCTGGACAGATGACCAAAGCAGAACAAGCTGGGTTGAAGACCACCAGAGTATGCAAGCGGACCACCACGGTGGCCCAGATGGATCAGGGACCCATGGTAAAGACTGAAACCTAAGGAAAACTGAGACATAAAACACAGACAATGTATCCATGGTCCTAAGGACCGAGACAGGAAATGCAATGGGTTCAATCAGAATCTCTTTGGGAGTGACTGGATGAACGGAGTGTTCAAATCAGGTTCATGAAACTAGGCAGATAGGCAGTTCAAAAAAAAAATCTGACTTGATGGGGAAAACAGAAATCACAAGCATTGACTGAAACTAGACTGGCTGACAAAATCACACATTGGTTCATTGAAGGAAATTGGACTGGCAGAAAATTCTGAAAGAGATTCATTATAGGCAGATATTTCTAAATGGAGTGTGTTGATAGGAACTGAATAACCAGACTGTTCAAAACCAAAAACATTGACTGAAACTGGCAAGACAGATAGTTCAAAATCAGACACATTTGAGAGAACTGGATGGGTAGACAGCTCATAATTAGACTCATGGGTAGGAACAGGATAGTCAGATAAGACATTTGTGGAATCTTTGGTTATGACAAAGCTACTGGAACCGACAGGAAACTCTTGGGTTGAAACTTCTAGGGTTGTGACAGGGATAGCAGGACAGAAAAACTGTTCATTTATGACCTCTGAGGTCAGTTCAGGAAGGTACAATAATTCATTGACGGTCTGCTTGGCTGGTTCAGAACAGGATGACAGTTCATAGATGGCCTTCTTGGCCGGGTCAAGACAGGTTGACAGTTCGTAAACAGCCTCTGAAGTGGTTTCAGGACAGGACAACAAGGGTTCAGAAATGGTCTCCATGGCTGGTCTAGGACATGACAAGAGTTCATAGTCGGCCTCCAGAGCTGGTTCACAACAGAATGAAAGTTCACAGACAGCCTCTGCGGCTGGGTCGATACAGGACAAGATTTCACAAATGGCCTCCGTGGCCAATTAAAAACAAGACGAGAATTCATTGCTAGACGTCACCACTGCGCCAGGAGCTGAAGCGAACGCCATCTTATAAGGTTCTGCAGCATCTGCCACCACCTCTAGAGACATTGAAGGAAGCGCCGCTACCTCAGCAGGTTCTGCAGCATAAGCCGACACCTCTGGATATTCAGTGGTGGTATACGAAGCCCAGATACACCATAAAGCGACCCCCATTATAGGGAGTGCTGCCAACGGGGAAATAAGTTCAGGAGCAGGAGGGCTAGAATGAGTTGGTTCAGGGATCCCAGCTGTGCATACTGATGCCAGCGGTGGATCCTCCACGCTGGATGCCAACCTTTGACGCATAACGGTTTCCCCTGACAGATCAGAAGAGGGTTGCGTTACGACAACCGCAACAAGACGTGGCTCTAAGGTGGCAGACATGCTGTGAGGAGGCTCTGGAAGGTCTGCCGTGACGACACAAGGCTCTGGAAGGTCTGCCGTGACGACAAGGCTCTGGAAGGTCTGCCGAGACGACACAAGGGCTCTGGAAGGTCTGCCGAGACGACACAAGGGCTCTAGAAGGTCTGCTGAGACGACACAAGGCTCTGGAAGGTCTGCCGTGATGACACAAGGCTCTGGAAGATCTGCCGAGGCAACACAAGGGCTCTGGAAGGTCTGCCGAGACGACACGAGGATCTGGAAGGGCTGCCGAGACGACAAGAGGCTCTGGAAGGTCTGCCGAGACGACAAGAGGCTCTGGAAGGTCTGCCGAGACGACAAGAGGCTCTGGAAGGTCTGCTGAGACATGACATGGCTCTGCGACCCCCACAGTGAAAAAAGAGCCAATTCTCAGTAGAGCATAATCCAGAAGATGACTGAGCGATGTACGAGGTCCCTCATGACAAAAGAAGTCAATGAGAACACAATCAGGCAGATCAGAAAAATATGCTAAATCCAAATACTCCTGAATATATACCTCTAGCGGTCGCATGCCCTGTTCTAGGGCCAATAAACTGTCTTGCGAGGTTCATACCTGACCAGTGTTCTTTAGAAAAGCCGCTGGATCCTCGGGTGGCCGAGTATTCTGTAACGGAGGGACTGAGATGCGAGGCGTGCGGATCCATAGGCAAAGCTTTTTATTAAAGATGTGTCAATAACAGACAGGGCTCAAAAGAAGTCAATGAGAACACAATCAGGCAGATCAGAAAAATATGCTAAATCCAAATACTCCTGAATATATACCTCTAGCGGTCGCATGCCCTGTTCTAGGGCCAATAAACTGTCTTGCGAGGTTCATACCTGACCAGTGTTCTTTAGAAAAGCCGCTGGATCCTCGGGTGGCCGAGTATTCTGTAACGGAGGGACTGAGATGCGAGGCGTGCGGATCCATAGGCAAAGCTTTTTATTAAAGATGTGTCAATAACAGACAGGGCTCAAACAAAGGCAAACAGGCATGACATGGGCAAGACAAAGAGCATACCAGGCTAAGGTCCAGGCGAAAGGCAAACAGTATCCAAACAGGGCAAGACAAATAGAGGTAATCAAAGGCGAGCAAGAGTCCAGGGCAGGCAAAGAGCAGGCAGAACACAGGAAACCAGGCTAGGATGAAAACACAGGGCAAGAGCAAGACTAGAACAGACTAAAAACACGGTTGGCTCCGTAAAGAAGCAATCAGCTAGACAGCGACATGTGCTAACAATACTCAGCGATCAGTGAGCTTGTGCATCAGTGTTTTATAGTCCTTGTGATTGACTACAGGTGTGGAACTAATTAGAGCAATTAAGCATGGGAAATGTAGTCCAGGGTAACATGTAACTGTGTGCAGTGAAAAAGTCTTAATGGTGACCTCTGGTGGTGGGTAGATAGAAACTGCAGGCATAGGATATGTTACAATTAGACTATCAGTTAACAGTTAATATATTGAGAGGCGGTTGTCAGTCGGGAAACTTCACCGAATTGACCATCCCTAATGAAGATACATCGGTAACCCCCACAACGCAGCATGTGTACTATGTCTGAAAATGTTTTAAATGTCAAAATAAAGATATAAATATAGTTAAATGAATATGACTACATATGATGAAAAAAATATATAATGACAATCATGAAATTAATAAAATGCTATAATTAAACAGAAAATCAGATCATCCTCCTACGAAACGAACATGATCTGCGATTGAATGTCACTAATGTAATTTTCTTTTCTTTTTTGATTGCTTGGATCTCGAGCACAGAATCATATGGACAACACACCACTCATATAATGTCAAGTTTCTATAGATTCTCTGATTTTAACTCATCATGATAAATTACTGTGTCAGCTATATGATGATATCTGTCTGATACATAGCCTACCAAATGCAGTCATGTCAGTTCCCTTTCAAGGGAACTCACGCTGCGTCAAACGCTGCGGGAACGCCTCTGCGTGATTGCGTCATGAAGCACTCGTGAAATCAGTCCAATGGCGTGACGAGACGTCATAGGCGGGTGACGTCGGCAACCAGGAAACTATAAAGCACCCCTGAACCAAACAGTGTCAGCTTCTGTGTCTTCACAAGCGCTCTATGTGAAATCGTTTGTCTATTTGATGTGTGTTTGTCTCTCAAAGAAATATATACATACATATAATGGCGAATCAACAGTTTAAACAGTGTGTTACTCCCTGCCCTCGTTTTATCACGGGTGGGGATACACACAAGCTGTGTGTGATGTGTTTGGGACCGGAGCATGCCTAGGCAGCCCTCGAGGGGGCTGGCTGCGAGCATTGTGAGAAACTGGCAATGAAAACTTTCCGGTCCCTCCGAGCACTCTTTGAGGAGGGTGCTTCGGCTCGCGTACCTTAGGGCTCGGGTCCCGCTGCTGCCGAGGTTCGCAGATGGATCTAGCGGCGGGGTTAGAGACGGGTGATCCCCTATCTCTGCCTTTACCCGCTAGATCTGACGCTTCAGCTCGCGAGTCTTCTTCTGCTCGTGCAGCAGCATTCCAGTTCTGAGGAATTGGATGTTGTGAGCCTGGATAATTTAGATGAGGATATTTCGCTGCCTCATAAACACGCACAGGAGGAGCTTTTGGAGGTTGTTACTCGCGCTGTCGCTAGGTTAAAAATAGACTGGCCAGCCGAGCAACAGGAAGCCCGTCAGCCAAGCAAATTAGACGAGCGCTTTCTGCCGTCCAGATCACAACCTCCAAAGTGGGGCTTACCGTTTTTTTCCTGATCTTCACACTGAGGTGTCGAGACCATGGAATAAACCCTCATCATTTAGACCAAATAACCCAGCAACCACCTTATATTCCAATATTCGGGTTTAAAACAACATGGTTATGCGGCGATGCCTCAGGTGGAAGAGACGCTTGCGAGCTATCTCTCTCCTGAGTCTGCATCGTCGCTGACGGCCCCGCAGCTGCCCACTAAGCCAGTAAGAACAACATCGTGGGTAGGGCATACTCGGCGACAGGTCAGGCGGCTTCCTGTTTACACACAATGGCAGTACTTCAAGCTTATCAGGCTGACCTGCTACAAGATATAAATGAGGAGTGGAAGGAAATAGGGAGAGAAACCATTGCGTAAGTTAGGAGCAGCTGACTTGTCTCTTCGGGCCACCAAGGAGGCGGCTAAATCCATCGGCCGTTCTATGGCAGCCCTGGTGGCCACGGAGAGACATCTCTGGTTAAATCTCTCAGACATCAGAGATAGAGATAAGAATTTTTTTTTAGATGCTCCTGTCTCCCCCTCTGGCCTCTTCGGCGACGTAATTCGGTAGTCGAGAGGTTTCAGGAAGCCAAGAAACAGTCAGCTGCATTCCAGAAATTTCTCCAGAGAAAAATGAATACCTTTGGGGCTGCTGGGCGGGTCCAGAAAACAATAGAAAAAGGGTACAGAATTCAATTTGGGTCACACCCGCCCAGGTTCAACGGGGTGGTATCTACAGTGGTCATCCCCGAGCAGGCTCTGGTAATGGAACAGGAGGTACAGACTCTTCTGCGGAAAGAGGCTATAGAGAGGGTTCCTCCTCATTGCAGAGAGTCAGGGTTTTACAGCCGGTACTTTATAGTTCCAAAAAAGGATGGAGGGCTGCGTCCCATTCTAGATCTGCGTCAGCTAAACCGAGCAGTCAAAAGATTAAAATTCAAAATGCTCTCTCTGAAACAGATTGTGTGTCAGATCAGGTCAGAGGACTGGTGTGTCAAAATAGATCTAAAAGATGCATACTTTCACGTCTCCATCCTTCCTCAACACAGGAAGTTCCTCAGGTTCGCTTTTGGGGGCGAAGCATACCAGTTTCAGGTTCTTCCGTTTGGCCTAGCTTTATCACCTTTATCACATTCACAAAGTGCGTGGATGCAACACTGGCTCCTCTGAGACTCCAGGGCATCCGCGTGCTCAACTACATAGACGACTGGCTCATTCTAGCACAGTCGGAGCAACTGGTGGTTCAGCATTGAGATGCTGTCCTCGCCCATATGAAAAAGTTGGGGTTAAGACTAAATGTAAAGAAAAGCGTGTTATCTCCACAACAGAAAACCACTTTTCTGGGCATAATATGGGATACAAAGACCATGAGGGCTCGGCTGGCGCCAGCCCGGGTGAAATCGATCCTAGATTCCGTATGCAGGATAAGGCTAGGCCAGTCACTCACTGCAAAACAGTTTCAAAGACTTCTGGGTCTGATGGCAGCAGCGTCCAACGTGATACCTTTTGGCCTGCTGTTCATGAGACCCTTGTAGTGGTGGCTCAAAACCAAGGGATTCTCCCCAAGGGGAAATCCATTTCGAATGATAAAGGTCATGCGGCGATGCCTACGTGCCTTGGTTATGTGGAAGGATCCTTGGTTCCTGTCCCAGGGTCTGGTGCTGGGGGCTCCTTGTTGTCGCTTTACATTGACCAAGCCCTGCTGTTGAGTGGTTCTTCCTTTTCTGTGGGAACGATGGATGAGGAGCTCCACTGTCCCACAGTACCCTCCACACCAGCGAGTCCAGCCCACGTCCATGCTCTAGCCCACGAGCCCAGGCTCCAGCCCACGAGCCCGTAGCCCGACACAAGGGGCAAGGGGTACATGAAGGCCACGCCTCTGTGTCCCCCTGAACCGCCGTTAACGCTATGGCACCTTGAACTGCCGTTGCCGCCATGGCCCTCCACGGCTCCTGATCCGCCATGGCTCCTGATCCGCCATGGCCATCCACGGCTCCTGATCCGCCATGGCTATCCACGGCTCCTGATCCGCCATGGCCTCCCATGCCTGAGGGTCCAGGTCCTCCCACGCCACAGGGTCCAGGTCCGCCCACGCCACAGCGTCCAGGTCCACCCATGCCACAGGGTCCAGGTCCGCCCAAGCTCCCAGGCCCGTCCATGTCACGTCTGGGTCTGGTGCCCCTGCACGGGCCTGGACCACCATCCCTCCCCCAAGACTTTTTGTTGTTAGGCTATTGGTGTTTTGGTGATGTTTGGGCATCAGGGGCCGCCCATAGAGGGGGGGATCTGTCACAGGGTGTTTTGATGTTGGTTCGTGTTCATTGTTCATGTTTTTAGTTTATCATGTTCACGTTATGTTTGAGTGTCATGTTCACTGTCTTGTTTCCTGGTCTTGTCATGCAATTCCCATGCCCTCATGTGATCTTGTCGTGTTCTGTCATTGGTTCATTGTTTAATCACTGTTCACAGGTGTCACTTGTCTTGTCATTAGTCTGTGTGTATTTAGCCCTCATGTTTGCCGTGTGTCTTTGTCTGTTATTGATGTTGTAACCTGCTTTGTAGGTGAGGTTTATGTTTAGCCTAGTCAAGTCTTTGTTTATAGTTTTGCCAAGTCTTTGTTTTACGTTTTGAGTTATGTTAAGATTTATGTTGAATAAACTGCACTTGGGTTCTCAACTTGCCTCTTCAGTGGATAATCGTTACACTTATATATAGATTAATTAATAAATGCTTCACGGCTACATCTCAACTGCTTTTATAGTATTTATACTGCACTGTATACTTGATAGAAAATATACAGCCCCCCTATTGCCCATAAATTAGACTTTAAAAAAAAAATCTTTACAGCCAATCTTGCAGCTGAAGGCAAGGAGGAGGTCACCTGTAATGTGGGCATATCCACGATCTGACTACTGGTGGAACACAATTGTTCCGAATTTCACTCTGTTACAATTCATGCTGAATTTTCGTGTGTCCCTAGCATCATTTGAGTATATATGCAGTCGGGTCAAGCATGTCATGGGGAGAAGGAAAACAAACTACTGTTTATGTGTCCCAATCCGAAAGCGTGTTGCCATTGCCATCTGGAAATTGGCCACGGGTGGTGAATACAGGACCATCAGCCATCTTTTTGGAGTAGGCCTCAGCACTGTTTAATTGTGTTCAGGAATTCTGCAACACAGTCATCACGGTGCTGCTTCCCGTCCACATGAAATTTGCTGATGCTGACAAGTTGTTAGAAATGGCCACTTTCTTTAATAATCGTTGGAGAGTTCCACAGTGTGCAATAATTGCACCAGAGGACTATCCACGAGACTATTTCAATCGGAAAGGCTGGCATTCTATTGTTCTGCAAGCAGTTGTGGATGGCAAAGGTCTTTTCTGGGATGTTTGTGTTGGCTTTCCAGGGAGTGTGCATGACGCCAGAGTGCTCCGACAGTCACATTTGTGGGAGGTCCTAAGTGACGGGGAATTACTTGGGCAAAACAAAGTGACCATCTCTGGCTGTGATGTTGGACATTACCTGATAGGTGATCCGGCGTACCCCATGCAGAATTGGCTCATGAAACCCTTTTCCGACACTGGCAGACTGACCCCTGAACAACACAATTACAATTACAGACTGAGCAGTGCACGATCGGTTGTGGAGATGTCTTTTGGGAGATTAAAAGGACGATGGAGGTGCCTCCTAAAAAGAAACGACTGCAATCTGGAGCTGAGCAAGACGATGGCACTGACCTGCTTTGTGCTCCATAACATTTGTGAGGAACATGGTGACAATTTCACTGAAGAGCACCCAGACAGGACTGTAAATATTCAGCCTCCTGTCCAGACACTACCTGAGCATCCTAACGCAGAAGGGGCTGACATCAGAGCTGCATCAATGATGCATTTTAACGGAGGGAACGAGTGATTCTTTGAATACAACAATTCCATCTTTTTGTAACACCGCCATTTGTGTTTAAGGACATCTGGACTGTCATAAATTGTATTATATTCTCTTCCATTGATTAAAAAAACTGAACCAGACATTTGTATTAATAAACATGTTTATTTAAACAAAAACAACCAATAAAAATCTTTATAAAACTTTGCAAAATGTAAAGTGCAGTAAAGAAAAAATTGTAAATAATTTATATAAAATATGGACATAAAAAAACACTGTGGTGATGTGCAGTTTTTTTGCGATTGTGCAATCATTTTTCGCTTGTGCCTCCATAATGGCCACCATGCGCCCCATGAGTCCAAGCAGAGAATGTGTGTCTGCTCTCATGTCCTGCCGCAAGGCATCGTCCATTTCTTTGCTGTACTGCAAGAACCTCTCATCTGCCCTTTTCAAATACTGCACCAGTTCCGAAGTACTGTCTCTCTTCCTTTTTCCTGTGTAAAACAATAATAGCAGATGACAGATCATCAATGTGTTGTCATAGCATTGCTGTAGTCCTTTTTTAGTTTTTTAAGTTTGTTGCTAATCTGTTCGACGTTCCTGTCGAACCCCACTGTAGCCATCTCCCGCTGAATCTGCTGTAACACAGGTTTCGTCCGTGAAGCCCCGTCTAATTTACTCTGGACTTCTGCAGAGGACCAGAGTGCAAGAAAGCAGCTTATTTCCTCCTCTGACCACTGTTGTTTTTGCTTAAGCGCGTCCATCATGTTTAACGTTAGCTGCTAATTCAAAAATGGCGGTCACAAGTTTGTGTTCGTCTTGTTGGTCAAGGTAACCCCGCCCCCAGCCGCTGACGTAAGCGGTTCTTAATTCTAGACCAGCAATGATTTGGTGCCACTTAAAAAACACTTTTCCTGGTTCGGAGCTGGTGCTTTGGCTGTGGAAAGACAAAGAAACGATTTGAAACTAGGCTCTGGCTCCGAACTAGCACCAGCACTGCCTTGGTGGAAAAGGGGTAACTGTTACTTTGATTCTTATGTTGTTTAATTAAAGTTTCTTGACTATTAGACATACTTCTGCTCTCATCTTAATCTTTTTTGACTATATCTGTGACCTGATTTGACCCACTCCCAATTAATTGGCAAGATTTTTTGGCTAGCAATCATTGTATTGTAGAAACAAATATCTGACGTATATAACTTAAAGTACCCATTACTCTAGTTTAATTTCATGCCTTGCAATAATAAGCATAACTTCAAGCCCACATGCTAAAACCGTTAGCTATGTTATGGCTGTTTGTGGTGGGGATAGCTGTTACAGTTCATTTAAAATGTTACAACCAACTCCTTACTCTTGGGGCTGGTCTAGGACAATAATAACCCATGGGGCCCACTCTGGACTTGGAAGTAGAAAAGAATTTGTGAAGTGTGATATATTATGCATTCTGATACATGTATGGGGAATCCTGAAGTTTATATCTAATCATACTGAATTATTACTGAATTATGTTTAGCCAACTACTGATTCAGTTGCTTTTTTCCATGTTGTTGTTTGAAACATGTCCAGCCGTCTTCCTCTCCAACCATCAACTATGCTCTGGTTTCCCTCCACGACTCGAAATGGGAGTTTCTACACTGTCTCCAAGAAGATCTTAAGGAGTCCTGAGAGAGGTTGTCCACTTTTATCTTTGTGTCTGCTCTTTCCTGTGCTGCCCTTTGATGGACAATAGGAGGAACCACAAACAGAGGCTGTCCAAAACAACCCCCCTGACCTTCTTTCTGGATAAGCTGGAGAGGGTTGAGGAGGCTAGCGGACAGCAGGAAGTGCAGGTTCCTGTTCGAACTGGATTTTACATGCAGACCCTTGAAATCAGAGAGTAGCTTTTGTGTATCTTTCGGACTCCGGCTGTTTTTGAAAGCAGTCTTCTATGTTGTCCTCCAGTTCTGTTCCCAGACTTAATGACTTTGCAAGTTTGATAGCTCTCAGACTGCCAAAGTGAATTCACTATGATGTGAAAGAGGTGGTTTTTCGTGTAGAGTAGTCTGTTGAACAGACAGGTCTAGGGTGGTTAGTGCTGGTTTTGGTTATGGTGTTGCTGGCGAAGCTGGTCAATTTCTGCTAGTGCTTGTTGGCCAGGAAAGACTCATGTTCATGTAAACAGAGGAAAGAGTGCAATTCCAAGAGTGTGAGAAAAAGTTTTCAGATACTCATCTTACCTCCACTGGACAGCACTCCAAATCTTCCCCTGCTCTTACTTTTACACGCAAGTACTGGAAAACCAAGAATTCATTTTTAATTTGACAACAAAACGACTTTGACGGCCAGACAGTGGGGTGTGGGCCTTGGCTCTGCGGGCAGCTCACAGGAGATCTGATGAGTGACAGGCCTTTTAAACAGCTCAGATTAACTCTAATCTCTAAGAGCCCTACCTGGAGCTCCATCACAACCCCCCATAACCCTGTATGCTCAATACCAAATCAATCATATGCCATGCATCCTTTGAACAAAACCCACATGCTCCAGAATTACCAAATCAGCACCCTGCCAGCCTCAGAAAAATGAAAAATTTTACCCCCATGGCTAGTTCAGAAATGCAACTGCCTTATTGCGCGATGAAGACATTAATTTCCCCCAAAAGACGGGCAGAGGAATTTCAGAGTGTCACTTCTCATGTCTTTCTGAAAGGCCTGGGACAGACCTCAAAAGGAAAGCACCCTGGAAAGAGCTCTTGAGGCTTTTCACTAAAAGAGGACCCAGAGAGGGAACAGTGATTCTTCTTGTGCCTGCTCTCGCTGGGCACATTGAGAGGCTCACAATGCCAGGAGCCAGTGCATTACAGTAAAGGGGGGCTGCCCTTACTGGGTGCCTCTGAAACAGAGGAGCTGAGAGGGAGGGCTGATTTCTTTGGACTCCAATAGAGGTATATGCAATCTGCCACCCAACAGTCAGCCTCTACTCCATCTTGCCATTGACAGCTAACTGTTCCATAAACAAGGACAAATCCTGCATGAATTCCACAGCGCCTGGCAGACGTTGCCCTCTCTCTGGTCTTTTCAAGATTTTGCTCTCTGTCTCCCTCCCTCCACTTTGTCTTTTGTTGCAGGGATCCCTGAAAGGCTGTTTTTCCCTCATTTTTTCTCACTAGCCTTCTGTCCATCTTTCAGTCATCTCTCTCTCTTTCTTTCTGATCTCTGTCATTCCAGGAGAGGGAACAAAACTCAATGGTTGCACTCTAATGAACAGCATTCCAATAAAGGCTCTTTTGCACTAATGCTGAATAAAACTGGGATTACAGCCATCCTTAGGGCCCCTGAAACAGACAACCTGTTCTCTGCCACAAAATAACACACAGATCCACACTTTTGCCTTGATTTAGTGACCTTTTCCAATAGAACACATGAGCACAGAAGAGGAGTTAGTGCGGGCAGCTGCAAGGTTGAAATCCCCAGAACCGAAAGATACCACCCAACCTCACAACTCAACCCACAAATTCATTTCAGTTAGCAACAGATGCTATCCATTATTGGGCCCAGTGTGACATTAGGTGGTGATTTTGTTGCATGAGAGGTGGGGGATGGGCGTAGGAGATGGGGTGGTCAGAGCAAACTTTCATCGGAGGAAAAATTCTGTGATATCAAAATCAACAGCAGGCAATAGATCCTTTTCCTATTTAGCTCCTAAACTCTGGAACCGTCTCCCTAGCGTTGTTCAGGAGACAGATGGCATCACCATTTTTTGTTCATTTGGCCAGAGGAGATATACCGGGTAGAGGTCTTCACGTAGCCCCTGAGACCCGTGGACCCGACCCGGGACCCGTACGGGTTTGGGTCTATAATTTAAATGGTCAGCCAGGTCCGGTTCTGGTCCCAATCTATTACTACGGGTCCCGGGTCTGTTTAACATTGTGTGTAAAACCCGAGTCGATCCGGACTTGGAGAACACCTGCCCGTTATCAGAGTCAGTCAGCACTGCTTGTGTGTTTTTTGTAACTTGCAATTTGTAAAATTAGGATAAGAAAAGTGTGAGCCGGGAAATAAGGTTTAAAAAAAGAAAGAAAGAAAAAACACAAGCGATCTCTCTCTCTTGCTCGCTCGCCTCGCGCTGTCTCTCAGCCATTGCAAGCGCACAGTAATAATGGATACCTTCATGAGTGATGTGCGAAAAAAGCTAAAAAACCAACGAATATAAAGAAGTTAAAACCACGGGCACCTCTTCTGTCTGGGCATCCTTCATGCATATTGTGGACAAACATGAGAAAAAAGTAATTGCTGTCAAGTGTAGCTATTACGTGTGATGCACTGTTGAAATTTTTTGAACATATATTTTAATAATTTATTTCAAATCAGCAACAAAATCTCAGGTGAACTGTCACATAAATGTTTTATATGACGCTCAAATTGCGTAAAAAAGCTCTATTTCAGGTTGCTCCAGCTAACGCGCATGTGCATTCTCAAGCGCGTCATGTTTCTATGGCAACCCGAGCTTACGCAGTGACTGACTTTAATAATAATATGAATGAACCGTCTTGTTTGATCTTAAAGTTTTGGTGAAAAGACTCGGCTCACAGAGATGATAGCAAATAAATAATGCTGACGTCAGCGGCCACCGAACGAACAATCGTTATTATAGTTCAAAAAGGCAAACAGTCAAAGTTATTATGCGAGTTAACTCGAGTCGAAATGCAAATCTGCAAAGACGCATTTGTCATCCGTCAACGTGACATAAAGTGGACTTTTAAAGCTGAAATGATGAGTGAATAAAGCATGCTTGGAATAACAAGAGAGGAATAACATGGATTTAACTTTTTGGCAAGGATGTAATGCATCAAGTCAATCAAGTAACGTTACAAGGAAGGGAGACGACGGCTATAGGTAGGACAAAAAGTTATATTTTTCGCAACTTGTTAATTGACTTGTTAATATCAGTTTATTGTGGAATATGTGACAATCGGATCCAGTTGGGCCTGTGTCTTCCCGCCGGGTTCGGTTCCAGCTTTTAAATAATAGACGGGTCCAGGTCGGTTCCGGGTACTACATTTTTGGCATTTCTCGGATCTGCACGTGTCCGGGTCCAGTTTTTGAAATAATAGACGGGTCCGGGTCGGATTTTTGGACCCGTGAAGACCTCTAATACCGGGTTCTCCCAAGGTTTTTACTCTACATTTCTATCACCTGATGGAGTCTGGGTTCCTTGCCAGTGTCGCCTTTGGCTTACAGATTTGGGGACACTTAATATTCAGAAATATTATTGATTTGACTGCACTGACACTATTAGACAAGAATAAAATGTGAACTGAATTGAGCTGGGTGATGGCATCACTGTTTTCTGCAGATCTGTTTTATAACCAATCAATCAACTTCTTGAGCAATTTGAGCTACAGTAGCTCGTCTGTTTGATTGGACCACACAGGACAGCCTTCGCTCCCCACGTGCATTATTGAGCCTTGGCTGCCTATGACCCTATAGCCGGTTTTCCACTGTTCCTTCCTTGGACCGCTTTTGATAGATACTCACCACTGCAGACCGGGAACACCCCACATGGGCAGCAGTTTTGGAGAGGACCCAGTTGTCTAGACATAACAATGTGGCCCTTGTCAAACTCGCTCAAATCCGTATGCTTGTCCATTTTTCCTGCTTCTAATACATCAATTTGAGGACAAAATGTTCACTTGCTGCCTAATATATCCCAACCAGTAATAGGTGCTGTGATGAAGAGATAATCAGTTTTATTCACTTCACTTCAATGTTATGCCTGATCGGTGTATATATTAGTGCTGTCAATCGATTAAAAAAAATGAACAAATTAATTGCACTTTATTTTCTTAAGCACGATTAAAAACTGTAGATTTTAAATATTTGTTGTAATGGCATCTTTTTATGAATGAAGGCCAGTATCATTGATACTAATACTGCTACTTATGTCTCTACGGAATTGCATTTTTTATACATTAATGATATACATTTAACATTACAGTATAATTAAAAGCTATTAATTTCCACATTTATTAGGCTTTAAAAAAAACAACTTTTAATTTAAGTGAACTTAAAACAATCCACATAAACCCATTATAATGTCACCTTTACTTGTGGCCTTATACCTGTTAGACATATACAGAAATGGAATAAAGATATCAAACACCTTTATTAACTGCATAAATTATAAATTAAATATAGATGAATCTTTATTAAAGCTACAATTTTCTCTGTTACCTTTGTTTTTTGATTAAACTTAAGGCCAGACATCACAACAACTGATTTATTATGCTGCTGTCACTTTGAGATCTGCCGCTGGCTAACATAATGAGGATCTGACGTGCTGTTAGGCACATCTCATTTTCTCACAACTCTTTAAGTTCATTTAAGACTTTATAAACTAATTTACTACTGCTCTTGTGAGAATACTCCACAAAACTGGCATTTTGGCATTATTCTGTGGGCTATTGTTTGTTGCAAAAAAGAACTCGATTCTATGTGCACGATACTGCTGGTCTGATGTACGTCTTTCTGGTGCGTTGTGTATGTCTCATAGACAGGACATTCACAGACAGCACATTCTCTTTTATCTTGTCATGCGTAAATGGTTTAAATGGTTTAATACAAGCGTGATCATATAATGCAATGCTAGCCAAAGGATGATGCTGCTGCGTTAATTGCTAATCGTTAATTTTTAACATGTTAAACTGAAAAAATGTATCGCATTTATTGCTAATTTTGACAGCACTAATATATACACTCACCTAAAGGATTATTAGGAACACCATACTAATGCTGTGTTTGACCCGCCTTCAGAACTGCCTTAATTCTACGTGGCATTGATTCAACTAGGTGCTGAAAGCATTCTTTAGAAATGTTGGCCCATATTGATGTGATAGAATCTTGCAGTTGATGGAGTTTTGTGGGATGCACATCCAGGGCACAAAGCTCCCGTTCCACCACATCCCAAAGATGCTCTATTGGGTTGAGATCTGGTGACTGTGGGGGCCATTTTAGTACAGTGAACTCATTGTCATGTTCAAGAATCATCTTCACAATATGATTTGAGAAAACGAATGAAGTGAGCAGGTGTAAATCGCGGTCTCATAGTTTCTTTTAATTAATGAATAATGTCTATTCTTGTATTTGTATTTGCAATCTAGTCATGGCCAATAACATTTCTGTTAATATTTATTCATCATCATACTGTTGAACTTACTGTAGGACAGTTTTTTCTCTCTTGTTATTTCATAGGGAGCTTCAAAGACAATTTATCAGTAACAGATTATTACCCTGTTTATCATTATCCAATTATGTTTGTTGGGTAAAAAATAAAACTAAATAAACAAAGTAAAAATTAATTGGTAACACTATACAATAAGGTTCCTTAATTAACATTAGTTACATTAGTTAACATGAACTAATAATGAACGGCACTTATTAATCTTTGTTAATGTTAATTTCAACATTTATTAAAATCTTGCTAAAATGCACTGTGAACTAACATGAACAAACCATGCACATCTCTATATTAACTAACATTAACAAAGAAGATTAACTAATGCTGAACAGCTGTTGTTCATAGTTAGTTTGTTAACTAATGCATTAACTAATGTCAACTAATACAACCTTATTGTAAAGTGTTAACAATTCATTTGATAACTTTCTCCCCCAAGGTTTCTATAGATATCGCGATATATCGATATCGTGAATTTTTTTGGCCACAATAACCGTGGTGTGAAAAATCTGATATCGTGACAGCCCTAATAGCCGCATGGTTAAGGAACGGTGTGTGCACGGGGATGTGGTGAGTTATCCGCTGGTGGCGGTTGTAAATCAATTTCGGGGACAAAAGCATAAAGTGGATGTGGCAGTTAACCCGCACCTCCGACATCCGCTAATTTTGGGTACGAATTTTGCCAGCATTTGGTAATTTATTGGGGTGTCTATGTGCAGATGTCTCTGGGGAAAAGAGGGGGCGGGGAGAGAAAGCGGCTGCGCAGGTTGGGGAGACTGAGCCGGGACCATCGGGTACTGTTGCAGAGGAACGGAGTGGTGTAGAGAGGCTGATCCTCACTGACCGCGATGATTTTCCTCTGGAGCAGTCCCAAGATGAGTCGCTGAAAAATGCGTTTGCCCAGGTACGATTGATCGACGGGCAGCTCCTCCATCCTGAGCAGCCACTCTCTAATCCTTATTTTGCCATATTAAAAGACAGGTTGTATCGAGTGACCCAGGACACTCAGTCAAACCAAGATACAACCCAGTTGTTAGTACCAAAAAGCCGTCGGGAAATGCATTTCCAGACGGCTCATTCTAATCCTATGGCCCGTCATTTAGGTCAAGCGGCCACACTGAATTGTTTAATGGTCCGTTTTTTTTGGCCGAGCATTCACGAGAACGTGCGCAGATGGTGCCGTGTCGTGAATGTCGTGTCGTGAATGTCAGCTGGTAAATCCACCGGCCGTTTCAAAAGTGCCATTGCACACTCTTCCGCTTATGCAGGTCCCCTTCGAGAGAATTGGCATGGACCTCATCGGACCATTAGAGCGATCAGCACGGGGGCATCATTTTGCATTGGTCCTGGTGGACTATGCAACACGATACCCCAAAGCAATTGCTCTCCATACAATTCCTGCGAAGGGTGTTGCGGAGGCTTTGTTTAGTTTAATCTCCCGGGTGGGGATCCCGAAAGAGATCCTCACTGATCAAGGCACGGCGTTTATGTCACGTACTGTTAGAAAGGCCGAGTTCAGTGCGCATGCTCTGTTTTTCAGTCAGTCATCATAAGAGAGCAGAATGTACGAGCGGGACTGTGTGTGCAGAGTGTGCGTCAATAAGTAAATGTATGTTGACTGTTTACCAAGTTAATGCTAGATGCTGATTAAGGAGTTTGTAAAGTCTTGATACAAAGTCATCCTGATATTGAGTAATGAGTATTTACCAGTGTTAAAGCCGTTTATCGCGCGCTGTCGATTGCACGTGAACGTGCTTTATTGTGTCTAATAATAACTTGCAGTTCGTATTATATACATTGCCACCAGTGTTTGGTTTGTATGCTTGTGTGAGTGATTATAACTTTAACAGCTGAGGCAGTTGCTATTTCCATTTAATGAACGGGATGTTTCTAATTACGTGCTTTCAGTTAAATCACGTCATATTTAGTTTCGGTTTTGAGCATTTTACCATTTCTGACCACTAAGTGGCAGTATTGGTTTAGAATTTCATTGCTTGGATATTGATTCCTTTATTTGTTCTGATAACTTGATAATTTAATTACTTGAGAGATTTATGTTGGAAACAATGTACTGAGAAAATGTTTGAGTAATAATACTCAGGACATATTGTTAATATATATCTTTATTCCTTTCTCTTTGTAGGCCACACACACACACACCCGTGCATCTATTCATACAAACCTGTTTACTGCTGTGTTATGTACATATAAAGACTGCCAACAATTAAACCTTGTTTGCTTGGAACTGATCGAATCCCGTGTGTTCTTACCAACACCCCACTGAGGAAGCTAGATTTAAGCCATCACCTAATACAGTCCAACCCTTTCCAGTACGACTATCGAACACGTACATTACGCAAAATGTATGGATTATTGGGCGTTAAATCGATCCGCACCAGCGTCTATCACCCATAGACAGATGGTTTAGTGGAACGTTTTAATCGCACTTTGAAGACAATGATCCGAAAGTTCGTACAGGAAGACGCCAAAAATTGGGATACATGGTTGGAACCCCTATTGATCGCTGTACGTGAGGTCCCGCAAGGCTCCACCAGGTTTTCCCCATTCGAGCTTCTCTATGGACGTCAGCCCCGTGGGGTGTTGGACATCCTCAGAGAGGCTTGGGAGGACGGACCATCGCAAGGCAAAAATTAAATTCAGTATGTCATGGACCTGAGAACAAAACTCCACACATTGGTGCGGCTTTCCATAGAGAATTTGTTACAGGCTCAAGACAAACAAAACCGGCTGTACAATAGGGGAACGAAACTGCGTGAATTTTCACAGGGAGATAAAGTGCTTGTATTACTGCCAACTTCTAGCTCAAAATTGCTCGCCAAGTGGCAAGGGCCATTTGTGGTCACACGCCGAATAGGAGATCTCGCTTATGAGGTGGTCCGATCGGATAGGAGTGGGGCACATCAAATATACCACCTTAACCTCCTTAAAAAATGGAGTGAGGCGGAGAGGAGGATCTCGGGCCAGAGGTGAGCACAAAAAGTACACCCCTCGCTCTGGCTCCAGGGGGAGACCACCTCTCGCCACTGCAGCTCACGTACATAGCCCAGTTGCAGGAACTTTTTGCGGATGTGTTCTCGCCCATACCCGGTCGTACAAACCTCATTCAGAACCATATCGAGACAGAGCAGGGCGTGGTGGTTCACAACCGGCCGTATAGGTTACCAGAACACAAAAAAAAAGTGGTTCAAGAAGAATTAGAGGCAATGTTAGACATGGGAGTAATAGAAGAATCCTACAGTGATTGGTCCAGCCCGATAGTTTTAGTTCCTAAAACAGACGGCTCGGTACGGTTCTGTGTGGATTATCGCAAGGTGAACGCTGTGTCGAAATTCGACGCATAACCAATGCCAAGGGTTGACGAGTTGCTCGATCGGCTAGGCACGGCTCGGTTTTATTCGACGCTGGAGTTAACAAAGGGATATTGGCAGATCCCCTTAACGCCTTTGTCTAAAGAAAAAACAGCCTTTATGACGCCGTTTGGATTACATCAATTTGTGACACTTCCGTTCGGGTTGTTCGGGGCACCGGTCACATTTCAGCACCTCATGGATACAATTCTACGACCGCATGCTGCATATGCCGCTGCATACTTTGATGATATCATCATCTATAGTAATGATTGGCAGCGGCATGTGGAGCATGTGCGCGCCATCCTGAGGTCTCTGAGACTGGCTGGGCTGACGGCCAACCCGAAGAAGTGTGCGATTGGGCGCGTAGAGGTCAGGTATCTGGGTTTCCACTTGGGTCATGGGCAGGTGCGTCCCCAAATTGACAAAACAGCAGCAGTTGCAACCTGCCTGAGACCCAAGACCAAGAAGGAGGTCATACTAGCGGGATATTATGGGAGATTTGTTCCTAATTATTCGGACCTCACTAGCCCACTGACTGACCTCACTAAAAAGGAAGCACCAGACCCAGGTCCAGTGGTCAGAGCTGTGCCAGCAGGCTTTTACCCAGGTGAAGGCGGCTCTGTGTGGCGGGCCGCTCTTACAATCATCTGATTTTTCTCCCCCTTTTGTGTTACAGATGGACGCGTCGGACAGGGGGTTGGGCGCGGTTCTGACCCAAGAGAGGGAGGGGGAGGAGCGGCCGGTGCTGTACATCAGTCGCAAGCTCTCTAAGAGAGAGATGATGTACAGTACCATTGAAAAGGAGTGTTTGGCAATCCGGTGGGCCATTCTTACCCTCCGTTACTATATCCTGGGGAGGGAGTTCACTCTCTGTTCGGATCAAGCCCCTCTCCAGTGGCTCCACCGCATGAAGGATACCAACGCGTGGATCATCCACAGGCCGGGGGCGCAGATGGTTGTGGCTGACTTCCTTTCCAGAAATGGGGGGGGGGGGGGGCTGCAGGCCGGATGGCTCCACGGCCTGAGTCGGGCGGTGGGGGTATGTGGCGAGGGGGCGTGGTTTAGCGAAGTCTGTGATGGGAGGAAAAATCAGAGGACGAGCGGCACATAAGTGAATCAAGGCCAAATGAGAAACACCTGTCTCTTGTTTCAGTGATTGGCGTGGGGAGACCACCCAGGAAATTGGACTGGAGAGAGAGGAGCTGGACAGACACACACTGGGACACGATAGGAGAGAGCTGCAGAGAGGAACTGCCAGAAACAAACCATTGACAAAGAGGGAGAACTTTTCATTTGAGTTGTGCGATGTGCACGTTGTTTGTGATCTAAGTTATCAAGAAATAAAAGTGAGTTTGTGTCCAAGTAAGCCGACCCCTTGTCTTCTTCCTTGTCCCTTTACGAACTTTGTTACAGTCATAAAGGAATGGACATGGTCAGAAACAATGCTCAGGTAGGCCGTGGCATTTAAACGATGCCCAATTGGCACTAAGGGGCCTAAAGTGTGCCAAGAAAACATCCCCCACACCATTACACCACCACCACCAGCCTGCACAGTGGTAACAAGGCATGATGGATCCATGTTCTCATTCTGTTTACGCAAAATTCTGACTCTACCATCTTGTTCCAGTCTCCACAGAAATCGAGACTCACCAGACCAGGCAACATTTTTCCAGTCTTCAACTGTCCAATTTTGGTGAGCTCGTGTAAATTGTAGCCTCTTTTTCCTATTTGTAGTGGAGATGAGTGGTACCCGGTGGGGTCTTCTGCTGTTGTAGCCCATCCGCCTCAAGGTTGTGCGTGTTGTGGTTTCACAAATGCTTTGCTGCATACCTCAGTTGTAAAGAGTGGTTATTTCAGTCAAAGTTGCTCTTCTATCAGCTTGAATCAGTCGGCCCATTCTCCTCTGACCTCTAGCATCAACAAGGCATTTTCGCCCACAGGACTGCCGCATACAGTTTTTCCCTTTTCACACCCTTCTTTGTACACCTTAGAAATGGTTGTGCGTGAAAATCCCAGTAACTGAGCAGATTGTGAAATACTCAGACCGGCCCGTCTGGCACCAACAACCATGCCACGCTCAAAATTGCTTAAAATCTTTCTTTCCCATTCTGACATTCAGTTTGGAGTTCAGGAGATTGTCTTGACCAGGACCACACCCCTAAATACATTGAAGCAACTGCCATGTGATTGGTTGATTAGATAATTGCATTATCTAGGTGTTCCTGTAGGTCTAGGTGTTCCTAATAATCCTTTAGATGAGTGTGTGTATAAATATATATATATATATATATATATATATACATATATATATATATATATATATATATACATATATATATATATATATATATATATATATATATATATATATATATATATATATATATATATATATATATATATATATATTAGGGCTGTCAACAGATTAACATTTTTAATCGCGATTAATCACACCTTTGTTGTGCGATTAATTGTGTTTAATCGCAGGCTTATCGTGAAATTAAGCATACACCATTTATCTTTTTAAACACATTAATTTTGTCATAATTTTCTATATCCAAATTTAACAATCAGATTGAAGGGTGATTCTCACAAAACTGTATTCTGCAAGCTTCAGGGATAATTGGAGACTCCAAAAGGACACCAAATAACCAAATATAATCCATATAATTCTATTATATAATAAATTTATACACACCTAAGCACCCATGAAAACTTTTTTTTCCCGAATTCACAGTGTATAGTATGTGTACAGAGCAACAACAACGAGATTGTTTTCATTGTAGACATTTTTTGTAAAATGTAAATTTAAATGTAGACGGGTCAAGCTGCGATACCGAACAGAACCACACGGAGGCTGCAATTAAAACCTCCTAAATCAACTGCTTTGACGGCATTAAGTCAGTGTAGTAGTAACTGAATAACTTGGTTTATTTCGAGTCAGAAGAAGAGTTAAACACATAAAAAATGTAACAACTTTAGAAATTTATGGATTAGTGCTAAACAGTAAACTGCCGTTTTACCGGTTCACTAAAAAGAGCCGGTTCAAAAGAACGATTCGTTCACGAACCAGACATCACTAACGTACAAATGACAAATCAAACATTATCCTTCCAGAGTGTGTGGAAACAACGCAAATGTACTGAAATGTGTCTGTCCATGAATGTAGCGTGCGATCAGTGATCGAGAGCGTGCACATACACGTTCACTGCTCATCAATATAACAGACTCTCAACCGCTTATTGTACGACTGTTGTGAGTCACCAACCTTGCGCTCTTCAGAAACAATGGCAGAATACGACAGAGCTCGTGTTTTAAAGCAAAGCACACATTGAAATGAATGATTCACTAAAAACGCAATGTGAGTCTCTATTCTCTCTGATATATCTGATGTGATCATTCTGGCCTTCTTTGCATTAGCGCTGTTTTGGACTGTTTGAATGAATTTGATTACTGGATCACTGAACACTTTCCCAGAGTTTAACATCTTAAAATGGCCTGATCATAAGCTGAAAAGCAGAATTGGGTTAAAGAATGGAAATGTCCTCCTACCAGGGTTACAGGTGCTTCTAGATGCTCAGTGTGATTGTGATAAACTCCAGACTTCAAAGATCAAATAACTGCGTGACGAAAAGTATGTTAATGACGCAGCTTCACGTACTTCTGTCATTTATTTGTGTTAATTGCATTAAATAATTTTAACGCTTTAAGGAATTTAAAGTAATCGCACGCGTTAACGTTGACAGCCCTAATATATATATATATATATATATATATATATATATATATATATATATATATATATATATATATATATATATATATATATATATATATATATATATATAAATACAGTATATGCATACACACGTCACAAAAATATATTATATTTATCGCTATTTATATATATATATATATATATATATATATATATATATATATATATATATATATATATATATATATATATATATATATATATATATATATATATATATAAATATATATATATATATTTATGCAGAAGATGCAGTTCTCAAAAAATTCTTGAAATCCCATTAATTTTTCTTTTGACTTTTGATTAATTTCTTGAGTTTTCCAGGCATAGAAATGTTAAAATTGTTCAGGTGTTCCATGACCACGAGAACTATGCTTCAAATAAATGTTTTAATTTTTGTATAGCAATGATATATTACAGGTAAAGCTCTGAATATCAAGTTCACACATAATTATACTATAAATGTTTGCAGGCGCTCTGCTACATTGTGCTGATGAAGGGACATTAACATGTTCTCTTTCCAAAAAATTAACTTTTCAAGCTTTTGATATGAAAATTAGTTTTTTAATGAAATGTTATAATCTTTAGTGGCTTTTTTTTAAGAGCAGTTTTGGTGTATCAGATGAGTACATTGCAAAAATCCACCACCGACACATACATACTGTACAGCAAATTAAAATGTGAGAGTGGACAGTTATTGTGAACCACCTGTTTTCCTTATCGCCCACTCACCCTTTTTAACTCTCTCTCCCGTAGTGTGTTTGAGGAAAGTGTGTGTGTCTTTGGAAACAGCTAAGGAGTCAGATCACAGACTTTGGTTACACAATATCTTTCCAAGGGCACCATGGGCTCCTGTCACAAACACACACACACACACACACTGGCCCTCTTAAACCCGGGCAATCACTCATGCAAGACTAGGGCGCTCTTATGTACACATCTGCCATGCTGGGCAGTGTGGGCAGAGAGACAGAAAGAAAGAATAGGAGAGGGCACTGGCTTTAGGAGGCCAGGCAGATGCCTGCTAATACTGCCGTGGCTGCCATGGTAATAGCCTGACAGTGTTTACTGCCCCTTAGTAGAGATCTGGGGACCCCCAACCCCTCCTCTGTGTCATTCTGTGTATGCCTCTCCTTCTAATGTAAATGACTTGCCGTGTTAAAAAAGGAGGGAGGTGGTTTGTACGTGCTGTTTTTCTCTTTCTCTCTGGATGGAGTTTTGTGTGTGTGTCTCTCTCTCTCTGTGTGTGTGTGTGTGTGTCTAAGGTCATGTTTATGGTGACAGTCTTTTGCCTTTGGCTGTAACGGTTCTGACAGGCTCATTTCAATGCCTATAGAACTCATTAATGCCAGAAATACTATATGGTATTATGCAAATGTAGGCTAATGAACTGAAAGAATGTGGTCCCATTGTATACATACAGTGCATCCGGAAAGTATTCACAGCACTTCACTTTTTCCACATTTTGTTAGGTTACAGCCTTATTCCAAAATTGATTAAATTAATTATTTTCCTCAAAATTCTACAAACAATATTCCATAATGACCATGTGAAAGTAGTTTCGAGGAGCAAGGACTGCGAGGAGCAAGGATTGTGTGTTCTACAAAGAAAGGTGTAGGTAAATAAATAATTTTGCAATGTTCTAGTGTTGCGACTGGTTAAGCAAATGTTTGTGCTTTGTTTCTGTTTGATATAATTGTAAATATATATCTATTAAAATACTGATATTCTGGTCTATAACTCCTTCCTAAACTTTCCGCTGCTCTGTCTCTTGCTCTCTCATTGGCTGTAGTTATTCTCACACATTTCACACAGCAGGATTTTGAATCGCCGACAGGTCCAGATATTTAGCATGCCATATATCTCACGGGCGTCTGCGACTCATCTGCAATTCTCAGATCACGTTTGATAATTCACACTGCATGATTGTCACTCACGTGAATGAGCACCGATTTACCTCCGATTTCAGGCATTTGTTGCCGATTTCTCAAAACATGTCAGCAAGTGAAAAACGGGCCTAAAATCGTGCAGTGTGAACTCAGCATTAGTGTCACCAAAAATAAGTTTCCTAAACACATCTGCCATTTGTCTATTTGATCCTGCTTGATTCCTACAACTCCATAATTGTAAGTCCACCCAAGTGCAGTATTTATTCAAATAAAACATGAAGAAAAAATCAGACTGCTAGTGTAGGAGTTAAAGTTTAGCATGTTAAAAGGAGGAGGACTTTTATTATGACGGTGTGGACCGTAAAGGAGAGCGGAAGGAAGTGAACAAAAAGGAGAGAGGTGAATAAAGAGAGCGGGAGGCTCAGAAAAGAGCTTGTCCATGTCCGTGGGTTTTATTTTCATAATTACAGTTACTTTAGGATTTAAGCCCCGAGAACAACCACAAGCAAATACTACACTGGTGGCAGCTGTGTTTTTTGTCAGATATTCGAGTTTCTTTTCTTATGCATGTTTTTTGTTCTCTCGCCAATGCCTTGAGTGAACGCAGTCTGTACGTGACTCTGATTTTAGCGCGATGCAGTGAACGTTGGTGTGTTCTGAATAAACTTCAACGATGTCCGATGAGGAAGCTCAAGTGCCGCGGGAGGAAGCACAAGCGCTGCGGGAGGTCAGTGTTCATTCCTCACGGGGGGTCGCCGCGCAAAAACTACCCCAAAGGACATTCCTTTACCGCCGCCATTTCGCAACGATGGTTCTGAGTCTGAGATTAAGTGCCATGAGAGGGGCGTGAAAACGTTCAAGATGCCTTCCAAGTCGCTACTCAAGCTGAACGGGCACAACAGGCCGCCAGACTGATACAGCCGGTCTCGTCTGCGGTGAGAGACAATTCGGCAGCACAGACAGTGAATGTTATTTCTGACACTGACACTTTTTGTCTGAAGCAAGCAGTTGTTGATTTAACTAAAACAGTTAAAGACTTAAGTAAGGATGTGTCAGCATTGAAACTGCAATTATATGATCAACGCAGTCAATCTCGCCAGACTCCATCACCACATCGGCGCAGCCCAACGAGATATGCCATGGTATGGAGTGCACCATATGGACATTCACCAACCAGACATTCAGATGCTCGTTCTCCTTCACCTGACAGCTACAGCAGATCTCCCAGCCATCCCAGAGACCTTCGCAGTCGACGCGACGACACACACCAGCATAATGACAAAGTGGATTTTTCGCCTCATCGCAGGGAGAGGTTCAAGGATCGCTATTCTCCAAAATACTCCACTGCAGGCTGCACTGACTTCTACGAGGACGACAAACGTGGACAACGGAATGACACCATGTCTTACAACAGCTCGTCTTTTTAACGATGCAGTCCAAGCCCTCATCGCAAGCATTTACATTTACATTTAGTCATTTAGCAGACGCTTTTATCCAAAGCGACTTACAAATGAGAGCAAAAGAAGCAACTAGAACAGTCAAGGGCAACAGTATGCAAGTGCTGTAACAAGTCTCAGTTAATCTAGCTCAGAACACACAGGACAGTTGTTGTTGTTTTTTTTTGTTGTTTTTTTTGTTTAATAAATTAGACAAACAGAAAATGAATAGAATGATAAGTGCTATTCTTGATTGTTCAGGTGCAGCTGGAAGAGATGTGTCTTTAGGCGTTTTTTGAAAATGGTTACCGACTCAGCCACACGAATTGAGATAGGCAGGTCATTCCACCAGGTGGGAACAGCCCAGGAAAAGCTCCGTGAGAGCGATTTCATGCCTCTCTGGTATGGCACCACAAGGCGTCGTTCACTACCAGAATGTAAGTTCCTGGAGGGTGTGTAAGTCTGAACGAGCGAGTTTAGGTATATTGGTTTAGAGCCAGTGGTTGCTTTGAAGGCGAGCACCAGTGCCTTGAATTTGATGCGAGCAGCTATTGGCAGCCAGTGCAGACTGATGAAGAGAGGCGTGACGTACGCTCTCTTCGGCTCATTAAAGACCAACCTCGCCGCTGCATTCTGGATCAGTTGCAAGGGTTTGATAGTGCATGCCGGAAGGCCCGCTAGAAGAGCATTACAGTAGTCCAGTCTGGAGAGAACAAGAGCTTGGACCAGTAGTTGTGTGGCATGCTCTGATAGGAAGGGTCTAATCTTCCTAATGTTGTATAATGCAAATCTACAGGATCGGGTTGTTGCAGTAATGTGGTCAGTGAATTTTAGCTGATCATCAATCACATCTCCAAGGTTCCTGGCTGTCCTGGACGGAGTAATGGTTGATGAACCTAGCTGAATGGAGAGATGGTGGTGAAGTGCTGGGTTGGCAGAGACAACAAGAAGTTCTGTCTTTGCAAGGTTAAGTTGAAGGTGATGTTCCTTCATCCAGGCTGAGATGTCTGTTAGGCAGGCAGCGATACGAACACCAACCGATGGATCATCTGGTTGAAATGAGAAGTAGAGTTGAGTGTCGTCGGCATAGCAGTGATAGGAAAAGCCATGTTTCTGAATGACCAATCCCAGTGATGACATGTAGATGGAGAAGAGAAGTGGTCCAAGCACTGAGCCCTGGGGAACTCCAGTGGCTAGATGATGTGACTTAGACACTTCACCTCTCCATGACACCCTGAAGGACCTACCTGAGAGGTAAGACCTGAACCACTGGAGAGCAGTTCCTGAGATGCCCATCTTCATGAGAGTTGACAGGAGGATCTGGTGGTTAACTGTGTCAAAAGCAGCAGACAAATCCAGTAAGATAAGTACTGTGGATTTGGAAGCTGCTCTTGCCTGTCTCAGTGCCTCTGTAACCGAGAGCAGGGCAGTCTCAGTTGAGTGACCACTTTTGAAGCCAGATTGGTATGTCACCTTTGAGGAACATAAAGACTACCATTACAGACAGCACAGCCTGGATCGTCAGAGTGGTCCTGGTGGCACCTACCCAGACCATCACAGCCATCATCAGGGAAACTTCCACTAGTGCGGCGGGGCGCACATCAGCTGTTTCACCTCCAGCCCCAAACGACACCGTACAAATGACAACCACAGACAAAGGCCATCCAGAGACTGAACACTTTCCTGCTACAGACAGTTGCACAGCACACATTGGTGGTATTGTTGAAGGTACTGACATGCACATCATGATAGACACTGGTTCAAGCATTTCATTCATTAATGAAACTACCTGTATGGCAATTCCTTCATTGTGCAAAAGACCACTGAAAAGTAATTTAATTCTGTCAAAGTCTGTAACTGGTCAAAATCTAGATACTCTGGGAACTGTGACTGTTAACCTGAGATTAGGTGCACTGACAATGCAGCATGACATGCAGGTCATCAGAAATGTGAGTCAGGGTATCATTCTTGGGTGGGATTTTCTTCAGAAGCATGAGGTAATCTTGAATGTGGGTAAGGGACTGTGTTGCCTTTATGATCAGACTTTACCGTTGTTCAGCACATCTCAACTTGCCCCTGTACTGTGCACAGCTCAAATTACTGTGGCCACTACCATTCCTCCCCAATGTGAGATGCACTGTACGGCTCAACTTATCCCGTTTGCAGTTAATGCAGGTTTAGCAGACGGATACAGTGGGTTGTTTGAGCCATACCCATCTAAATTGGATGGTATTGTAATTGCACGCACCCTTACAATTAGGCCGAATACCGAATCCACTGGTTAAGATTCGGCCGAATACCGAATTCTTCACCCATCCTCAGTCCATTATCACAGTAAAACACATTAATGAAGTAAACAATGTCCACAGCAGCGTAGGGATGCCATTGACCATTTAACCGTTAACCGAAAGTAAGAAAAACTTTGACCAGTTAAATGGTTTAAATGTTTTTAACGCTTGTTTGTTTGTTTGTTTTTTGATGCATGGTTAAGAAAAATATGCTGGAGCCATAGCGTTCAGTGTTTCCCCTAGGTTTACAGCTTTGGGGGGTAGGATTTTCCTAGGATTTTTTCCAGGGGGGGGGGGGATATTAATAAATATTAAATATTTAATATGTATTAAATATTTAATAAACAAAGGTTATGACTATTATTAAAACTATTATCCTAACTCATATAATTTTTTTATATTGTTAAAGACAGTCAGTAATAAAATAAGAACAAATAATCAAATTATGAGCAAAAGCACAAATAAATACAGCAGAACAAATATATACAAATGAAATAAACAGTTATTTTCATGTAGGTCTAAACTAGATTGTCAGGTACAAAAATAGTAATCAAATGTAAAATATCACTGCATAGTCTGCATAAAATTTCACTGCATATAAATATAGATTAACCCTTATTAAAGTTATTCAGTTAAGAGCAGTGAGTGATTTTTTTGTCTTTTGTTATCAGCCGAGGCTCGCGCGCTGCGGAGACAGAAGGATTGAGAGGTTGTTTTCTGCCGCGGGTTTAACTGTCAACAGGCTGCGCTCCAGACTAACCCACATCACTTAGACAAGTTACTTAAAAAACGAACAAACAAACAAAAAACATACAAGGTGTGGATTGAGGTAGCCTAGGCCTTCTATTTTTATTTGACAAAAAAAAAAAAAACGATTCCGGTTCTTCAAAGCTTACGGATTCAGTGTATTTTCTTTTTGTCATCTTAATTTGGTAATTATTTAAGTAAAAAATATTTTGTGCAGGCCAATGTATTTTATCATTTTTATTTATATTTTATCTGATCTATATGCGGCTGTTTGCACGGTAAAATAAAATACATTTCGGCTGCTGTTTGTAGATTCCTTCATGCACAAGTCCTATTCTCTCGGATGTTTCATACGCAAATGTTTTAACAGCGGCTGTTGTTTAGGGTCCTTGTCATCACGAGACAAATCGGCATTGCAAATTGAACATGTAGCTCGACTTGAATCGCCTTCTTTTGACTTAAACTGCCACGTTTTCTGTTCATGAGTTTCATTTTCACTTTCAACGGCGGCATCATTACGTTCGACCAGCGGGACGCGCATAGTGCAAGCCTAGGGTTCGGGTTCGGTGGAAAAAAATTCAGAGGCAGAAAACGAACCCCGTCAAAAAGCCCAATATCCGGCCGAATCCGAACCCGATTCCTGGATTCGGTGCATCCCTACTTACAATAGCTGAAAATGGTGTAAGGGTCATGAATCCAACAAACAGCCCTTTTGTACTGCAACCAGCTATGCTGTTGGGGGAGTTCACTCCAATACACCAAGATGATGTCATTCAGCATTCAGATTCTGTATGTAATATTTCCACCCCTTCTACACAGGTGCCACCTGTTCCATTTGAGGTTCAAAGAGGGAATCTGTCTGACCCCCAGGTGAGTGAACTACACTCATTGTTGTATGAGTATTGTGATGTGTTTAGTAAGAGTCCTACAGATTTTGGTAGAACGAACATAGTCGAACACAGAATCAAGACTGACAATGCAATTCCCATTAGAAAACGGGCCTATATATATATCCTCTATATTCAGTACCATGGATCTCTCATCTGGTTATTGGCAAGTGCAGCTTCATGAGGCAGACAAACCAAAAACAGCTTTCACTACTGGCCGTTCTTTATAACGGTTTACAGTGATGGCAATGGGTCTTGTCAATGCTCCGCCCTCCTTTCAACATTTGATGCAGTTAGTACAGCAGGGTTTGTCTTGGAAGACATATCTTGTGTATTTAGACGAAATCATCATCTACAGCAAGAGTTTTGCTGACCACATTCAACACTTGAGAGAGGTCTTCCAGCGTTTGAGAGCGGCAAACATGAAGCTGAAACCAGCTAAATGTTCTTTTGCCCAACAGCAAGTGACATTTCTGGGCCATGTTGTATCTTCTGCCGGTCTTCAGCCTGATGAGAAAAACATTCAGAAGGTTAAGGAATGGCCTACTCCTAGAAAAACTACGTGCTCAGTGCTCAGATTACAGGCGTTTCATTCATTGCTTTGCTCAAATGTCACAGCCACTGCATGCTCTAACTCAGAAAGGGAAATTGTTTGTTTGGACCGAAGTAGAACAGCAAGCTTTCAATTCTTTGTGGTATGCACTTACCAATGCTCCAATTCTTTCCTGTCCAGACTTTTCTATGGAGTTTTTGCTCTTCACTGATGTATCCAACACAGCTATTGGATGTGTTCTGTCCCAGATGAATGTTGACGATAAAGAGAGTGTAATCGCTTATGGCAGTCACATCCTGACACCTACTGAAAAAACGAGTTGTGGGCTATTGTTTGGTCCATTCGTCATTTCCGTCAGTATCTCATGGGTCATTCATTTCGAATCATCACTGATCACAAGCCCTTGCTTAGTCTGAGACGACTGGTTTTGGATGGTGATCCAATGGGGCACAGAGCAAGGTGGGCTCTAGAGATTGATCTTTATGACTGGACCATTGAGTACCGACATGGTCACAAACAGACCAATGCTGATGCCATGTCTCGTCGACCTGACAGTGAGAGAAACATTTCAAATGCCTTTGAGATCAAGCCTGTCCATTTCGTTACTGCTTCGACGCAGACTGAGGTAGCCGAATCACACCCTGCTTCTGCACAGCCTGTTTCTTCTGGTGCAATTTCTGGATTTCAGCCTTCAAACTCTTCTCTCTCTACCTTTTCCGATGTTGCATGTCTGAGTATGGATAATGAAGATATACTACAGGCCCAGAAAGGTGACCCCGTTTTGAGTATTGTCTCTGAATGGGTGTTAACTAAAAAGAGACCCCTATATGCAACCCTCAAAGGTACTGCTAAAGGATTTAGCCATTTCTGGAAAGAGTTCCCAAGGCTTACCTTTGTAGATTCAGTCCTTTGTCGTACAATCAGACCTCCACCAGGTGAACAGATTCTGCAGGTTGTAGTTCCTCCGGCGCTACAGCGTAATGTGTTTGAGACTTTGCACGGTCATTCACTCTCTGGACATTTCAGCGCCCAAAAGACTTTGCAACGTGCTCTAGTGAGATGCTACTGGCCCCAAATGTCTAGGGACATTACGCAATGGTGTGCCCAATGTCAAGCTTGTGAATCAAGGAGATCACAAACACCTCATCAGCAGGCTCCAAATGCAAAACATAGTCACGGCCATGCCTTTTGAAAAAGTTGCTGCTGATCTAACAGAGTTGCTCATTACACAGAAAGGGAATCGGTATGCTCTTGTAGTAATGGACTACTTCACCAAATACCTCAATCTCTGTACAGTTACTGATTAACATGCAACGACCATCGCCAAGTGCTTGTTTGAAGACTATGTGAGCCAACATGGTGTGCCCCAGAGTTTGCACACTGACCAAGGCAGACAGTTTGATTCTGATTTGGTGAAAGAACTGTGTTCCCAGCTTGGAATTTGTAAAACACGGACATCCCCATATCATGCCAGTTCAGACGGTATGGTAGAACGTGCCAATAGGTCCATTAAAGATCAGCTTGCCAAATATCTGTATGCCAAATGTGGGGAATGGGATGACCACCTAAAGCAAGTTGAATTTGCCTACAATACGAGTGTTCATTCCTCATCCAAACATACACCTTTATTCTTGGCACATGGCAGAGAAGCGCGCCTACCTACCTGCTGATTTTCTCCTTGGTGTACCCCAAGCAATATCCAGGGCTACACCCGGAACCCCAACTGAATATGCACAATCTATGCTGGGACGACTGCGCTCTACTTTTAACAATGTTGCAGAGAACATCCAGACAGCTGGAGAACAGCAAAAGCGTTACTACGACCGTCATATCCGTCATGTTGCTTATCAACCTGATAATCTCGTATGAGTTGATCTTCCAGCTATGTCGAGACACAAACTCTATCCAAAATGGACTGGTCCATACAAGGTTGACAGATTGGACTCATTGGAGTGACCTATGAAGTGACCTACATTGGAGTGACCTATGAAGTGAAAGATCTGCTTGACTCTAGATCAAAGCCTAAAGTGATTCATTATAATCGGCTGAAACCTTACCGCTCTGTGTGGTCACCTGATCCACATCCAGTTCTGACATCCCCTCGAAGAGGACGCCCTCCACTTACAGCACTATCAGGCTCCAGGCCTTACGTTTTTCATGAATCTGCGGTATCCAAGTCTGTAAGGCCACCTCAACAGATTCAAGAGGGGGGTGGTACATTACCTCCTTTTCAGGCTCAGGTTGAACTTTCTGGGGGTCCAAGAGCTGAAGCCTATGTAGAACCCCCTACGGTACAGCCAGTAAATGGCACGAGAACAAGGTCAGGGCGTTCTGTGCGTCCCCCATTACGGTTTAGGGACGTATAATGTCTTAGTATCCATCTTCACATATTTTTGTTCATATGCAATTGAATTCCTGAGTATAGGATTGTGTAATGTATAGTTGAAAACAGTAATGTCAAATGAGTTTAATAAAAAAACTTAAGTTTTTTATGTTATTGGTATTTTGTGAAAGATTCATGTTCACATTTTGAATTGTGTTATCTTGTACCTGACAATTTAGGTTTTTTTCTAATGTATTTCTAAAATGTAAAATGTATTTTCTGTTTGTGTTTCAGGAAATGAGGACGTTTCTTTTCATAAGGGGGAAGTAGTGTAAGAGTTAAAGTTTAGCATGTTAAAAGATGAAAACAGAAGTTATATTTGAATGTTAAATCAGCAGTATCTATCTGTTAAAGTGGATGTTGTTGTGAGGACTTTTATGACGGCATGGACCGTAAAGAGAGAGCGGAAGGAAGTGAACAAAAAGGAGAGAGGTGAATAAAGAGAGCGGGAGGCTGAGAAAAGAACTTGTCCGTGTCCATGGGTTTTATTTTCATAATTACAGTTACTTTAGGATTTAAGCCCCGAGAACACCCACAAGCAAATACTACACTAGTTTAGCATAGCATTATTGAATTAGCCAGCTAGCCTAGCATTCTGCTTACTGATTAGCTTAGTATACTATGCCAATTTATTTAGTATACTACCAGCCAATTGGCCTGCTATAGCAAAGCTGCCACTTTTAAAATAACCAAAATACTATTATGATTATCTAGAATATAACGTGATACATTTTTAACAGACATTACAGGTGCTACTTTTAGGGTTCTACAAGGATAGGATTCTGGATATAATATTGCATTAAAAAAAAGTGATTAATTAAAGCACAAGTGATTAATTCAGTTGATGCCAAGTTTGATAAGACATTTCCTGACATACCTCTGATGTTTTCCTTTTCTGAGAAATGAAAAGTAGAGGGAGGAAAGACTCAGAGAAGACTAAAGAGAACTTGCTTTGGTGTGGTTGCACTATGTGAAACTGGTTAAAAAATAATATAGAAAATATCAGTTGCAGATTTTACATATTTATTAGAATAACATATCACAAAGGAAAGATGTGCATGAAAAGCAAAAGAACACTTGTATTTATGTAAATAAGTAATTAAAAAACAGTAAATGTCATGTTTGCGCTTAGTATATAAACAGTAAATATCATTATGGAAGAAATTATAAGCTAGTTTTTATGGAAACCTTCCCTACCCTTACAGAATACTGGAAAATACAATGCAATAAATTACATTTACACATTACACATTACACAATATGCTGCAATGAATGCATGGACAATATATATATATATATATATATATATATATATATATATATATATATATATATATATATATATATATATATATATATATATATATATATATATATATATATATTGTATGTATCAAAGTTATATATATTATATATTGACAAAAGTTTTGGGATGCCTGCCTTTACATGCACATGAATTTAATGACATCCCATTATTAATCCATAGGGTTTAATATAGAGTTGGCCCACCCTTTGCACCTATAACAGCTTCAACTCTTCTGGGAAGGCTTTCCACAAGGTTTAGGAGTGTGTTTATGGGAATATTTTACCATTCTTCTGGAAGCGCTTTTGTGAGGTCAGGCACTGATGTTGGACGAAAAGGCCTAGTCTCTGCTCTAATTTATCCCAAAGGTGTTCTATTGGTTTGAGGTCAGGACTCTGTGCAGTCCAGTCAAGTTCCTCCACACCAAACTCGCTCATCCATGTCTTTATGGACCTTGCTTTGTGCACTGATGTGCAGTCATGGAACAAGAAGGGGCCATCCCCAAACTGTTCCCAAAAAGTTGGGAGCATGAATTGTCCAAAATGTCTTGGTATGCTGAAGCATTAAGAGTTATTTTCACTGGAACTAAGGGGCCAAGCCCAACCCCAGAAAAACAACCCCATACCATAACCCCTCTCCACCAAACTTTACACTTGGCACATTGAAGTCAGGCAAGTATCGTTCACCTGGCAACCGGCAAACCCAGACACGTTCATCAGATTGCCAGACAGAGAAGCGTGATTTGTCACTCCAGAGAACACATCTCCACTACAGAGTCCAGCCACTGCATTCGTCGTACTTGGTGATGTAAGGCTTGGTTGCAGCTGCTCGGCAATGGAAACCCATTCCATGAGGCTCTCTACGCACTGTTCTTGAGCTAATCTGAAGGCCACATGAAGTTTGGAGGTCTGTAGCTATTGACTCTATACAGAAAGTTGCCGACTTCTGTGCACTGTGCACCTCAGCATTTGCTAACCCCGCTCTGTGGTTTTACGTGGCCTACCACGTTGTGGATGAGTTGCTGTTGTTCCCAATTGCTTCCACTTTGTTATAATACCACTAACAGTTGACCATAGAATATTTAGTATTGAGGAAATTTCATGAATGGACTTATTGCACAGGTTGCAAGCTATCACAGTACCATGCTTGAATTCACTGAGCTCCTGAGGGTGACCCATTCTTAAAAAAAAACAACAACCCTGAATTCAATATATATATATATATATATATATATATATATATATATATATATATATATATATATATATATATATATATATATATATATATATATATATATATATATATTCCATAAATATGGAAATGTATATATTTTTTGTGTAAGGGTACTACCTGACAGATAATACCTGTCCTGAGAAATCACATATGTGGACAGACTGTCAGTTATTTAGAGTGTTCCCATCTAAACCTGCTGTGTTTTGGAACATGACAATTAGTTTCCAGCTGCCCCAAAATGGTCATTAGCTATGGAATTCCAAAGCTGCCAACATTAAAAATAAATAAATATACAAATAAATGTAAAAAAGCAAAAATAAATAAATATATAAATAAATAAATATACATAGAAAAGCAAAAAACACAAATAAATAATCATTTATACATTTTATTGCCTTATTTATGTATATATTTATTTATTTATTCTTTTATTTTATTTTTTCCACATTTATTCATTTATACATTTATTTATTTCTACATTAATTTATTTTTACATTTATTTATTTCTACATTTATGTATTTCTACATTTATTTATTTCTACAGTTATTTATTTCTACATTTATTTGTCTGTAGGGTAATTAGGAGGGCGTGGTTCACCTCAGACATAGCAATCAAGCTCAGAGTAGGCGAGGGCGAAGCATTGTGGCCACAGTGACACCTTGTGGTCGAAATACAATAAGTATAGCCTACTGACGTTGATACTGTCTGTGACTTTGATAGGTATATGGCCAAAACTTAAAGGTCCCATGGCATGAAATTTTCATTTTATGAGGTTTTTCAACATTAATATGAGTTCCCCTAGCCTGAATATTGTCCCCAAGTGGATAGAAATGTTGATCGGTGTAAACCCGAGTTCTGGCTGTCTTTCTCTGCCTTTGAGAAAATGACAGGCCAGACGAGCCAATCCTGAAGTCTCTTGGTTTGACGTCCAAGCAGGAACGGTTACCTCCCTTTCCTCCGCCCAGAGAATCTGGCACGCCCATGCAAACGCTCAAGAGATCATTGCTTGTGAACAAGTGAATGCTGGCAGTTTCTCAGTGTTTGGATGTACAAATGAAAACAGAAGTCTTTTTTCAGTTCCTTCTGATCTGTGATCAGTGATTTCTGATGTGTAGCTAATTATTTATTATTCGTGCACACGCAGCGGCTTCTCTCTCTCCAGACAGAACGGTGTTTTCGTGTTTTCTATCTTGTGAGTCAGTGTTTTTGTACGTCCTCGTCGCGTCTATCGGTTCTAGAATGTGCATACAGTCATGAGTTTCTGCTCAACATCGGCAGAGTAACATCTTTAGAGATAAACCTTACACACGCCGAAGCTCGGGCTGCACTGGCCGGTGGCCTTCAACATCCCCGACCCCCAGTATTGCATCTGGCCCACAACGGAGGCACCAAACGCGGCGTGAGATTAAGCAGAAGGGGTGAGCATATCCGGGCTAGCCAGCCTAGCCCCACAATAAACTGGATTACATTCGATTACTGCTGTTGTGTCTTTGTTTGCGCTGTGTACTCAACGTGCGTCACTGACGCTTTTATTTTACTTTAAAAATAATGCTATTATCAACACTTACTTTTAACTCGTTCATCTCGACAGCTGTAATGGTACTTTGCATGTGTTACAAAGTTGGTAATAATGATGAAGACGGAATCGGCGTGACTGGGACTCGTGTTTATTCAGAACTCTCAGATACAAACACAATAAACTCGCGCTGACTGACAGCGCTCTCATAACTCAGTAGTTACTATAAATAACTTTGTTAGCAATCGCTGAGCTCCATCTCTGGTACATTAGTGATGTCCGGTTCGCGAACGATCTTTCTTTTGAACCAGTTCTTTTTAGTGAACCGAATCAGTTCACCAAATCAGACTGAATCGTTCTAAACGGTTCGCGTCTCCAGTCAGCGCTAATCCATAATTTACTAAAGCTACTAACTTTCTGACATGAGTGACAGTCCCTCCGACTAGAAATAGACTAATAACCTGAAGTATATGCTGTAACTACAACAGTTCAGACATGCTGAGAACTGATGTGAAGTGAACTCAGGTCCATCCGTCTCTCTGGCAGCAGCTCGTGCCTGCTCGTGCCTCGTAGACCTCGTTAAACCACGCCCCCTCCGCTCATTTAAAATGCAAAGATGTCAGCCAATCACAACAGTGGCCGTTTTTACTGAAGTCTCACAGCAGACACGCCTCTTGAAGCAGGGCATTCAGCCACAGGGAAAACAGCAGTAGAAAAAATGCCTTTTATTTCTAAATTATGACATTTTATTATGTAAAAGTCATACTAACAATATAAGTACACCTCAGGAAACATTATAAAATAATAGAAAAATGCCATGCCATGGGACCTTTAAATCTTACTGTGTGACATGGCTAGGCTACTCTTTATTCCGGACATGGCCGTAGAACATCGTCTGGTCTGGATTTGTAAAATGTCCTGGGCTAACAAACATGAACAGCAACATCTTCAACAGACAGGGAGTCTGAAATGGAAGCACTTGATATTTTCCATTATCAGTTAGAACACGTTAAGGAAGATATAGGCACATATAGGTTACAGTGATGTCGACACAGTGTATTTGAAACGAGACCATTCACTTCACATTCATATTTCCTATTTGTGCATGCACAACATGTGACAAACGCTTAAAATACAACGCATATTTCAAAGATCCAAAATGGAACGAGGCGTCGGTTACAGTAGGCCTAGAACATTTTGTTGTGTTGCGTAGGCTACTTCACGTGTGGACAGTCACAGCATCATTTAATTAAATAATGGAGTTTTCTTGGTGTGGTCTTATTAATGAAAAGATTGTATAATGTGAAAGCTGTTATGCGTCACCTGGGAGCGCACCAGGGTACAAGAGCGAACAAGAGACTACCCGGAGGAGGTGCTCTGGATTTGGTTGCACTCGAACTGTGCCGCGATTCGCGTGAACATTGTGAGAAACACGGACTCGGGTGCGCTCTTGTTCAGAAAAGTAACCTGCACATTCGTTGTGGCTGTTCAGTAAAACACATGTAAGGGATGATGGTGTTGATGATTTACCTTGGATACGTGCGAGAGCAAGCCTCCAGTGTATTTGTTTATTGTGCGTATACAGGGCAACAAACGAATGGTAATCCGCTCAAGAGTCCCTTTGCAAGCATGCAGCAGAAAGCCGCCTTCATCTGACACACATACAGTAAACCCAAATCTCATTTACTCAGCTGCGCATAGACTAATAGCACCAAATTCATAATAATAATAAAAAATTATATATTGACCCGCGTTCTGTCTTCTATCATGCTTCTATCTGTCTTCTATCATGCGGCACTTAAAAATTAAAAATTATTTGGCGGGGTGGATGGTTCCATGAGGTCCATGAAGAACCGTTAATAGGCTATACAAAGAACCTTTCCATTGCACAAAAGGTTCTTTATAGCGTAGAAAGGTTCTTTACAGTATAAAATGGTTAGAAAAAAATGGTCCTTTAAAGAATCCTTTCACAAAACGTTTCTTCAGGGATCCAAAAATGGTTCTTCCTGGCACCTTTATTTTTAAGAGTGAAGATGCACGCAAATGCACCAGGGTTCATTAGAATCAAGTTGACCAGCGCTGCAGGGGAAATCGGGAACTAACGCACTCAGACTTGGACTGCAGCAAACGTGCCAAGTGTAAAAACGCCCTTTTCTTTTATTTCGGCTTGGAGTCTGATAAAATTTAAACAGAAAAAAAATGGTAGCTTATGTAGGCACTTGTTTCAGAATAGTAATTTTAATGTTAATGATTGATAGCCTAATGTTACGAATAAACGAATAAAAAAAAATAAAAAAACATGACTTTTGTAAATAAAATTATATACTATATATATATATATATATATATATATATATATATATACACACACTATTTATATCTAATATATTTAAGGGAGATATGATGAGGTATTTGAGTTCTTTGAATATTCAGTGTTCAGTGTTGTCAATCCCGTTAAATGGTTTTGGGAGTGTTGTAGCCTATACTTAGGCTACTGTAGACTGATAAAATTCTAATTAAAATATAAAAATAACATTTTGAATGACATCTTTTTCAGAATAAATAAAGCAGTTTTTTATTTAGGCTAGTTTTAACCAGTAACTCTGGAAACAGAATGAAAAAATGAGCGTGTTTGCTCATACGAACCAAATAATTTTTTTTTTCCTGATTTGTGAATAATTACATTAAGCCTATTGCTTGAATTATTGGTTTAAAAAAATTGCACTAAAATGTTGTAATTAATGGATCAGGAAATGCATATTGAAATGTGTCTGCTCAGACAATAACGGCAAAAAGAAAACTTGAAAGATAACAACAGGGTTTTATGATTTTATGTTTAATGTTTCATATATATAAAAAAAAATAATTCCTTGTTTTTTTCTTCTTCTACACCAATTGCACTGCAAATAAGTTTTTTGTGTTGTGTGGACTGACTCATTGTAAACGTTAAGTGCTCTTCTCTGACTGTCAAATATTAAAATCTGATCCAGTCAAAGGGAACAGTCTTTGTGTACAGTTCAGTCTTAGAATGTTTCAGTCGTTAAATGAGTCCCCGGCTGTGTGATTAATAATAAGACCACACCAAGAAAACCCCATTATATTCAGTGATGCTGTGACTGTCCACACGTGAAGTGACGCGACGCAACAAAATGTTCTACTGTAACCGACGCCTCGTTCTATTTTGGATCTTTGAAATATGCGTTGTATTTTAAGCGTTTGTCACATGTTGTGCATGTACAAATAGGAAATATGAATGTGAAGTGAATTTGTGGTCTTGTTTCGTTTCAAATAGCTACATTGTGTCGACGTCACTGTAGCCTATATGTGTGCGGCTTCCTTTCCGTGTTCTGACTGGTAATGGAAAATATCAAGCGCTTCCATTTCAGAGTCTCTGTTATCAGATCTGTTGAAGATGTTGCTGTTCATGTTTGTTAGCCCAGGACATTTTACAAATTCAGACCAGACAATGTTCTACGGCCATGTCCGGAATAAAGAGTAGCCTATCCATGTCACACAGTAAGATTTAAGATTTTGGTCATATGCCTATCTAAGTCACAGACAGTATCAACGTCAGTAGGCTATACTTATTGTATTTCGACCATTCTCAATGCTTCGCCCTCGCCTACTCTGAGCTTGATTGCTATGTCTGGTAAACCACGCCCTCCTCATAAACCTACGGACAAATAAATGTAGAAATAAATAAATGTAGAAATAAATAAATGTAGAAATAAATAAAAATAGAAATGAATATATATATATATATATATATATATATATATATATATATATATATATATATATATATATATATATATATATATATATATATATATATATATATATAATATTTGTTTATTTATTCTTTTATATATATATATATATATATATATATATATATATATATATAATAAAATAATAAATAAACAAATATAAAATATATATATATATATATATATATATATATATATATATATATATATATATATATATATATATATATATATATATATATATATATACATAAATAAGGAAATAAAAAGGAAATTTTGTTTTTTACTCTTTCAGGTCTTTTGGTTAGCTGACATGTCTTTGGAGTGCAGGATTATGGAGAGAAAACTATTCGGTGGCTAAATCTGGTTAATGTTAGCAAATCTTCAGCAAGCAGCATATTTAACTCTACAGAAGTTCATACAGGCTATGGCATAAGTTAGTGTTTATAGCAGTGTGTATGTATGTCAGCATTTGATGGGATGTATGCTAAAAAGCATATGGCTTGGTTTATAAAAAAGCAGGTGTAAGGACCATGTAAAGAGGGGTTTCAAGCAGGCTCAGCGCACCCATCTGCCCAGCTGTGCCTCTCTTTATCTTCACTTCCGGACCCCATCAAACAGCTTTTCTATGGTCTTCACCCTTCAGCTAGCCCTAAATCCTCTCTCTCTCTCTCTCTCTCTCTCTCTCTCTCTCTCACACACACACTCTCCCACACACACACACACACACACACACACACACACACACACACACACACACACACACACACACACACACACACACACACACACACACACACACACACACACACACACACACACACACACACACACTTCACCTACCCCAGCCCATATACTACAGGCCTATATCCTCTGTCCATTACTGCTTCAAAGACACATACTACACCAGAAGATCATTCACTTTAAGACAGGAGGAAGCTTAGTGCCAGACCTTTTGTCATGTCATGCATTTTGCCTACCTATCTCATTTATTTAAGACTCGTAAAGGGAGATTGTTGGGTTTATAAAGGGCTGCTTAGGCTTGGAAGCATTGTGTGGAAGGTGCCGTAAAAATCGATATCCCTGCTGGACAGGACAATAGGAGGCTCTATGGCTGCTTAGCAGAAAATAGTGAGGAGGACAGGGAACAAAGGTGTTTCGGTGAGAGGGAAAGTTATTATGCTACTGGCAGAGGATTGTGATGGATGGGGGATGAAGGTGTTTGCATGAGCGGAAAAGAGATTGTGTGCGTGAGTAAGCCTGTTCAAGGTTTGGTCAAAAAGAATGACAGCTCAGTTGTCCAGATTTTTTCCCCAATTTACAATCTGGATGAGTCGACAGAAATTCAAAGCCATAATGCTGATATTGGCCTGTCTGAGTTGACAGATTTCATCAAAAGTTGTGTAGTGTATGATGGACACAGCTACAATGATTCTATCCAGTCAGAGAATCAACCATTTTTTATATTTTTTGTTTTGTTGTGCTCGCAATAACTTGAAAGTCTGGTAGTGTGTGATCCTTCATTGCCTGTTTTTCTTTATAACCATTTACAAAAAAGTCGGCAATAGCACACTAATAGCACACTTGAATAAACTTCATTTTTTTGTAAGAGCTAGCATTGTATCAGTGAGTTTTGTTTAAAAAAAAAAAAAAAAGTTTAACCAGCCTAAACTGGCCTACATCTGAGATTTGACAAATGTCAGAATTGTGATATCAGATATCTGCTAAAATATTTAATTCAAATTTCTGGATTAAGTTGTAGTTGAGATTACTGCATGTTCTTGTGTTCATTGGAAAGGGCAGATATATTGATACTTGAAACCATAATCAGCTGGCGGCAAGACCGCAGCGTAATGATTATCATATTAAAAAAGAACATCAAACACCTGATGATAAAATATAGGAAAGTTGCTAAAATTACACCTACATCCTGTCACCAACACTGTCTGCCGCTCGTGTCATTGGAAATCGCCAGCTCTCCTTTAAAATGAATGGGATCATCTCACTTTGTTGCTGCGTGTCGCTGGTAATATGAACAAGCCTTTACTGTTACATACTTCTCCAAGACACAAGGTTGAGGGATCCAAATGCAGCTTTATTGGGGAAATCCAAAATTCTAATCCAAATAACAGGCAGAAGGTCAAAACATCCAGATAGCAACAGGGTCCAAGACTGAGCATGGGGCCAGGGTGGAGCAGCTGGCCAGGGCGGAGCAGGCTGGGCAGGCAAGGCTGAAGACGGACGTATCTGACGGAGCAGAAGACCACCACAGCATAGAACATGGGGCTGTAGATTCCCATGGTGGAGCTGATGACCACCAAGGCAGTGTAGATGGGACTGAACACTGCATGAAAAGTGGGATTTTCGTCAGTATGTGGCACTGTAGATTGCCGTGGAAATTCAGGTTTACGACTGTGCACGGCAATTTGCAGGCAACACCGAAAACTGCCGTAAATTGTCGGAAATTGACGAGGGCCTTGCTTGGCAGTTGTACCCCCATGACCCCCCCTCCCCTTAATTCTAGGGGAGACTTTATCATGTAAATGAACATGCTGTGAGCTACACAAATGCAAATCAGAGTAGCAGCAGGGGGAGTTTTATCTAGGTTCTGAATTTTTTTTAACTAAAACAAGTTTAAAGTTTAAGTTAACTTAAATTTAAGTTAAATGTACTCGTTTTAGTTCACATTACTACATTTTTAGGGCAACCAGTTTGCTCCAATTTTTTAAGTAGATTCAACTTGTCCGGGCTCACAGTGTAGATTAATTACTCTGTATGTCATTAGCAATAACCAATGTTATGTAAAAAAATAAAAAATACAGGACAGCAGTTCATGTCTTCAACCTTTAGAGAGGTTATGTGATGCAACAAGACAATGAACCAAAGCACACAAATAAATCAAGTAAAGCATACAGTTTACATACCAAAAATTATTTTTTCCACCCTGCACTGTGAATGATTTCTAATGGCTATTAATCATAAATGTGAAAAGTACAAGTTTGTGTGTTAATAGTTAAGTCAGATTGTGTTTTTCTGTAATTGTCATTTAAATTGAGCTCACACCACATTTTATGAATTATCAATGCAGATTTTCAAGAGGTGGTTTCCTGGACAGGGTTTAAATTATGCCAAGAGTAGGCCTTAATCTAGTTAATCGTGAGTTAAAAAATTGTTGCCTGGAACAAAGATTAAGCACAGATTACTAACACCTGGACTATGAGTCCTGAACTAAAATAAACTGGATTCATTTACAGTTTTATCTAATTGCTTACGCACAATTTCTGAAAATATGGCTCCATTTCTTGTAACTCTACACACAAAACACACAACATGCAAAACATCAGACATCGCTTGCAAAATCAACACTTTGTGCAAAACTATTTTAACTCTTCCAAAAATGTTGTTTTTGCATATATCTAACTACACACAAATATGCACAACTGAGGAATTTTACAGTTTAACTGCAATCAACTGAACTGAATCAACACTGAAGTCACTTGAGCTGAATATTGACACTATATTGGCTTGTTAGAGCCGGTTTACAGCAGAATTTGTTTTGAACTTGTTACTGAAGCTGCTATGAAACAATATATTTTGTTGTATGCATATTCTTTCTTTCTCAAACCTTAGTTTTGATTTCTAAGTGATCAATTTATGTATAAGTGTTTTCACACATGATCATTGGCTGTATGAGTCCTCAGTAAATTAATGTGGCATTTAAATGGCAAAAGTTATTCTTGTCTCTATAACTTATGGCTTCCTAAAGACACGTTTATGGGTAAATAAAATATAAATAATATAAATAAAATGAATATCAAAACATATTTTAAATATAATGAAGTCATTTTATTATAGCACTCATCAGATGTTCCTGGAAACAAAACAGAGACAGAACAGTATAAACAAACTAAACACCAAATTACAAAAACATTATTATGTGAAAGTGAATAAAGTTGTGTGTGTGTGTGTGTGTGTGTTTTCAGTTATAAATATGTGCTGTGTAAATTAGCCTATATATACTTTTAGAAATTATATATAGCCTAACTTTAAAAAACAAACAATAACCCATATAGATAAATTATAATAATTGTATAATATTAAGCATTTACTTAATATACATTGTAACATTAGGCTTCTTTACTCTAGCACAGTAGTCAGTTAAGCAATTAATTAATATCTTATATTAATATGTATGTAGCCTAGGGCCCTAGGCTACATCTAAAGGTAAGTCTGCTTTAAAAAAAAAAATATTACACTTCGACATGTACAGAATGTGCGCATTAAGAAACACGTTCAAATGTGTCTTCTTAACATGTTAAAACTGTGCGTCGACTGTGCGTGTATGCCTGTTACACGACCAGAATGTGCGTGTCTACACATACAAAAGAAACACGTAAAAAATTGCTGCGTTGACGCGGTCATAAGTCACGCGTTTCGTATAAAGAGATTTGGCCCCGGGCGCGTTCCATAGTAGAGCCCTAGTCCAATGACGTGCGAGGTCGAGGTCATGGCCATGGCCATGACGCGTAGAAGACGAGCTTTACACTTTTTTTTTTTTTTACATTTCCTATGTTTTTTGCTGCTTTCCTTTTTCGTGATCAACAATAAAAGGACGCCGTCTTCAACTCAATCTCTGCATGGACGCGACCAACTTTTTGGACTCATTTTCAGGAGGCTGTCTTCGTCTTCACAACTCTGAGGCAAACTGCAGGCGCTATGAACCACAGCATGGGTAATATAACGTTACGATTTAAAGAATATGCTTTTATTCAGCTGTATAAGGAAATGGATGCGTTAATAGATCCAAGCTTAAAACTGCACATTTTGTTTACACAGATTATCCTCGCCTCATAACGAAGCCGTGAGCTCTTATCTGCTTGGAGCGATTTCCGCGAGTCCAGATTTAACCGCTGATCACGACGACATTGTTGTAAGTAATAACTTCTGTTTTTCTCATTCCTTGTTTAATTTTACCGTGACTGTTTTTATTAATAGTCTCATGTAATTGTTTTCCAGCTGCCTGTAAGACGTATTATGAATCGACACGCCGGAGCTTCAGATACAAACAACATGAACTTACATAGCAGGCGGAAACTGCGAAGTTTAGCTAGGAGTCGATCAAGAAGAAAAAGGGTAAGATTTATTATATTAGATCCGTTTTTTGTCAATGTGAGTATTTTTCAGGTTGCTTATTGTCTTTATGGATTGTATTACAGTTGCTGGAAGCGAGAGTGTGCTGGGTGAGGATGAGATGGACTGGAAGTGCGCGACCATTGAACTCATATCTGATGAGGAAGAGGCATTGTTGACGGGGTGTCTGGATGGTCACCGCCATATACGCCTGTGTTTCCCGAATGTTTTGGGCGCTTCTTTTTGACGTTTTTGGAGGACAACATAAGAGACATTACTGCTGCACTGTACATATTTGTGTGTTTGACAATAAAGCTCTTTCTTTGAATAAACAGCTGTGTGTTTATAAGCTCTTTCTTTGAATAAACGTCACGGTCCGGGCAAATTTTCCCATATATTCCTTGATGGTATGAATAGTGTAGTTCATAGCACAATAACATTACTATAAAACATAAATTATTACAACATAAATTATATATTTATTATTATTATTATTATTGGGGTTTACATTTATAATGAGCCAGGGTGACCAATAATGATTGGTTTGCAGTGATCAGCCAATACTGAGTGAGTAAATTCAAGTCTGGCCGTTGACTCTATGGTTTCGCTGCTATTCATATGCAAATTAGAGGTGTCGCACCTCCGCGCGGTCTCTCAGCGGGGGGCTCTCCACCTACGTCATGGTTCGTTTACGACAATTTGTGGCACAGACGAACGCGATGTTCGCTGCCTCTAAATTGTCGAAAACTGCCGAAAATTAGGGAGATTTCCGGGAGTCTACAGGCGTTTACGGGGTCGAAAATCCCACTTTTCATGCAGTGGAAGACCCCCATGGCAGAGCAAATGGGCACCACAGCCGAGCGGATGGGACTGAAGATCCCCACGGTAGCGTAGAAAACCACCACTGAGGAGTTGACTGGACTGGTGACTACCAAGGCGTAGCTAGGTACCACCATGGTGGAGCAGGCAGAGCTTGTGACCACCATGGCGGAGCTGAAGACCCTCAGGGCAGAACTTACAGAACTGGAGACAACCACTGATCAGGCTAAACTGTAATACAGAGCACAGAGAAGTAAAGATTGGCCTCAGGAGCCATGTCAAAATGGCATCCTCCATGGTAATAACAAGACCGGCAAGGTGGTTCAGATTGACCTCTTCAGTCATCTCAGGGCTGGCAGAAAGTACATGAATGACCTCTGTGGTTATGGTGCAGACAGGCAGTTCAGGAACGACCTCTGCGGTTATGTCAGGGCAGACAGAGAGTTCAGGGACAACCTCTGTGGTCGCGTCATGACAGACAGGCTGTGGTCGCGTCATGACAGACAGGAAGTTCCGGGGCCGGGGCCAACACGGGACTGAGCTCTGGGGTTGGAGCGGGCTCTGGAGCGGATTAATGGACTGGAGAGCAGTGCAAAATGGCTGCTGCCATTAGAGAGAGTACTAAGGTACTTCTTGAGATGCTGGCTGCTCGCGTCGACACCAGCTGGGGATCTGCCACACTGGAAGCCACTCTCAAATGCCTAGCTGGAGACTCTGGTGTGGGTGTGGCAACCTTGTCATGAAGAGGTTCTGGTCTTGAGACCACCGGACTGGGAAGTGCTGAGAGCATCAGACTTGTGATCACCAGGCTTGGAAGTGCTGGAATCTGTGGTGGGCCAATTTCAAGTCTTAGCAATTAATGACTGAGTCCCCGTCCACAAATGTTGTACCCATCAGCGTTTCATCCACACGGATCCGGCGTTTTGCGAGCATGAAACCAATATTTTAACAATTTTTGAAACCGGGTCACAGAGGGGATAAATCTAAAAACGACACCCTTGTGTTTTCGTGTGTACAGCCAATCCGTATATTTTGTGAAACGGTCACACCACGTCCCGCACGGGAAAGACTAGAAGGGAAACAACTACGGGCACTAGGCATGCGCACATCAATATTGCGGTTTTTAAATACTGTATTAGCATTATTGTTAGGGTAGGTTTAGGGTTGGGGTAGGTGTAGGCATTAATAAAACACATCTGGTAAGTAGCAAATTTATTTATTGTTATTTTATTGTGAGTTTTTGCCTTACTTCCTACCACTGCTGTACCCTTTTCTAGCCACAACTCTTCTCCATTTTTGGTGTATTTCTGTAGCAGAATTACAGCGTCACATACTGGTCTGGCATGTATACTACATCGTTTTGAGTCAGTTTCAGTGCTCTCGTGTGTATGCAGATACTCTGGCTTCGTGTGGACGGGGCCTGAATAAACTGGGCTTATACAGGAAGAGTTAACAAGGTAAATGATACACAGCTGAAGACAATCAGGGATAATGAGTCCAGGCAGTGAGTTCTGGGATATGTAGTCAATGTTGATATGGCAATGAACGAGAGTCTAGGACCCTCTGGTGGATATCAAGGGCACTCCAGCTGGTGATCATGACATTTACTCCCAGGCGTGTTTTTTGAACCGGCATATCCCTTAGATTGACGGATCTGAGCAGTCAATGTTTTGATGGTGTCCGTTAGGCTCAATATTTGTACTCAATGTCTGAAGAAGATAAAGCCCTGAATAACATATTAAAGAGGTACTTCACTACTTTAAAACTTAATTTACTTTTAATAAAACTTGCCTGCCTATGCAGTAGAAAGGTGAAAAACAGAAAAAAAGCTGTTGTCTTCCCATCGGTGAAGTTAAATTTTAATAGTGGTCAATGAGCAATAAAATGGGTTAAGAGAATGTATTTAAAAAATTACATACTTCACCTTTAAAATGCCCCATTATGCTATTTTAAAAGTTTCTAATTTCTCCTACAATAGGTTTACATCCAACCAAGTCCAAGGCTTCCTCAGCACTTGTATAGATGAGCTAAAACATTACACAAGTGACGTAAACATCATTAATTATCTCCTAACAAGGCCACATATTAAGGTTAGAGTGGATTAGATAATAAACAAACAATCAGTTCTCATAATCAATGTGTTGGATGCACAAGAAATGGGCATGAATAAAGAATTTAGTGACTTTGACATGGGCCAAATTGTTATGGCAAGGCACCTGGGTCTATCTGGGATTATCTCTGAAATGGCAAGGCTTGTGGGTTACTCCCAGTCAGCAGTGGTGAGAATTTACCACTGGTCCAAGGAGGGACAAACTACAAAGCTGTAGTTTTAGCTCATATGTGTGAACTGTTTACCTGAGGAAGTGATGGCACCAGGATGCACTGTGGGACAATGACAAGCTGGTGGAGGGAGTGTGATACTCTGGGCAATATTCTGGGAAACCCTGGGTCCGGCCATTCACATGGAAGTAAATTTGAGATGTGCCACCTACCTAAACATTGTTGCAGAACAGGTACACCCCTTCATGAAAAAAAAAATCTGCAGGATAATGCATCCTGCCACACTGCACACATTTTTCAGGTATGTTTCGAGAAACATGATAAAGAGATCAAGCTGTTGCCCTGGACTCAAAATTCCCCAGATTGCAATCTACAGGACTTGAATAATCTGCTGCTAATGTCTTGGTGCAAGATACCACTGGACATCTTCAGGGGTCTTGTAGAGTCCATGCCTCAGCGGGTCGGTACTGTTTTGGCAGCATGTGAAGGACCAACAGCATATTAGGTGGTCAAAATGTTTTGGCTCATCAGTGGACGAACAGTAACAATTGAGTTTTACCGTATCAGTTCAAGCCCAAATTTGTTACAAACATGCTGGAAGTAATGGCGCGTTCCAGGCAACCCGTAAACCGTGTTTTTCCAACCTTTTACATGTGAAAGTGCACTGGAACGGCAGTCAAACCTGTGACTTACCACCCGTGAACTCGTACTAGATCGGTGTACTCCCAGTTACGAGCTCTGATGTCACATGGCCCGCAAAACAACAATGGCAGCCCCTATGGTTGCGGTGTTTATGGAAGTCGTACACGGTATTTTACAAATAACGTAAAATACAAGGTATAACAGCTTCTCTTGCCTTATGCACTGTTTTTCTCCCCCGTTTCCCTCAAATAAGCAAGGAGTATGCACCTCGATAGAAATTATTGTAAATGAGCTCAAGCCCCGTACAGTCCGCCATGCTTTGTTTACATCTAGCTACCACAATTCCATGCGCTCAGGCAGTTTGGCGTGACTTTGCCTGGAACTCTACAAAGTCGTGAGTCATGGTTTGAAGTCGTAACTTACGGGCTCAAAAACCTGCCTGGAATGCAGCATAAGACTGGAATTACTGTTGACTCATTTCAAGCAGTTCAGAATTGGTTCTTTCTTTTGGGAGACAATAACAACAATTTATAGTGCATTTTGATCTTTGAAAGTTTGCAGGTCATTTACATTGACAAACAACTATATTACACACTACATGAAAAGTGAGATATGGTAAGCTTTTCAATTTGGGTAGGCCAAATCCAGGTGGAAATCCCCAAAAATGGTCCCAGCTGTCTATTTTTTTTATCATAGCTGAAATATGCACTTAAAGTCCCCATGAAATCAAAATGTTTGAAGTTTATTGGCTTTTAGTATAAATGTGTTAACCTTACTGTTATCAATAAGCTAGTGTGCTTTAAAACAATGACACATTTTTAGAAGACATTCAAAACTTACAGTCTCTCACTTCGGCCAATATGGATCAATGATCTTGAAGACATCACTCTCAGACAGCTTCTCATCAGATTTTCTGTCCAATCAAATGCTCTCTAGAATCTAAAGCACATTATTACACTATAGCACAGAGCAGATCATATGAGTCGGCGCATACCAGAAAATTATCAAACCCATTTGAATTTTGCAAAGAATGCTATTTTTTAAAGTGATATGGAGGAGATTAGGAAGAGAAACTCATGGAGATTAGGAGGAAACTGGGCTTTACCAAGCTGAACGGCTGAGCTGTGATATAAATTAAACACTATTGGCAATTTGTCCCGCCCTGTCTTCCTGTTTCAGTAGAAATGATGTCAACACATGCTGCGTGTTTCAAAGCACTTCAGTAGGCCTTTAATATTTTTGATGGACAAAATGCTGTCTGATTCATAGAGGTATACAGACATTTTGTCACAGAATCATTCAAAATTTCTTTGAAGATTTATGAAAAATCTAAATAAACCATTATTTTCAAGACAACAAGCCAAAACCTCTTCAAAGCTTAATTGTGCACAGCCTTTGTCGTGAACCACAAGCTACATTCTGACAAACACATATAGAGTGAGAAACCCACAGATCTGATCACAGAAACACATCAGAACACCTTGCTCTTATTTTGTCCCTGTTAAACATCACACAGCAAGTTTAGTAAAGCTCATAGTTGACAGTTAGTAGCATCTTCCTTTATTTTGCTGCTGCTCTTGACCTTACCTTCTTTCACAGGGCTATACATCATAATGAGTGTTATTTGTAGTTTAGTGTAATAAAAATATGTTTTTTGCCTGTTATTTGTGTGTTATGCATTTTGCTAGAGTATCACACAGTTAGATTAGTAACATGCTAATGCCAAACTCTAATCAAAGGTAAGACTATAGGAGTGCTATTTTTATGTTGCTGCCTATTTAGAGCATTCTATTCAGTTCCAAGATGATGTCTAAAGAAGGCAGTTGTCTTAGTCAGACCTAGTCTTCTCAGTATATTTTGTAACAGAGCTTTTGTGCTTCTATTTGCACACTCATTTTAAGATCTCAGTTACTCGGTGAATGCATCTTGTTGAGAACATGTGCGAATACAGGGACAAAATGCATTTGTGTTAGTTAGAAAACACACAGGCTGTATCTTTGTCAGGATTAAAAGTACCTGTGTTTGTTTATTTCTTTGTAGAAAAGGTCAAAAGGAAACTGTACATTCAAACCACAGACAAAAGCCTACTTCTGTCAGAGTGTTTGGATGTGTGTGTGTGTGTGTGTGTGTGTGTGTGTGTGTGTGTGTGTGTGTGTGTGTGTGTGTGTGTGTGTGTGTGTGTGTGTGTGTGTGTGTGTGCGTGCGTGCGTGTGTGGGCATGTTTTCGTGAAATATCAGGACACAAATGTGTATAATGACATGGGTATGACATAGGTATTACAAAAAGAGGGTGAAATATGAGGACGTTCCCCATGTCCTCACTTTTCAAAATGCTTATAAATCACACAGAACAAGTTTTTTTTCACAGAAAGTGAACTGCACAGTCTCCTGTGAGGGCTAGGTTTAGGTTTAGGGGCAGTGTAAGGGGATAGAAAATACGGTTTGTACGGTATAAAAACCATTACGCCTATGGAATGTCCTCACATTTCACAAAAACAAACGTGTGTGTGTGTGTGTGTGTGTGTGTGTGTGTGTGTGGAGTGGATGTGTGTGTGTGTGTGTGTGTGTTGAATCCGGCAGCCCCACTTACATGTGTAAGATTAACCCCTTACTGTGAAATATAGTCCAGTAGATAGCACAAAGCAGGCCTGTGCAATAACTTGTCAAGCGCACCATTTAGAACATCACACAGTGTAAACACAGGCTGTATCTTTGTCAGGATTAAAAGTACCTGTGTTTGTTTATTTCTTTGTACAAAAGGTCAAAAGGAAACTGTACATTCAAACCACAGACAAAAGCCTACTTCTGTCAGAGTGTTTGGATGTGTTTGGATGTGTGTGTGTGTGTGTGTGTGTGTGTGTGTGTGTGTGTGTGTGTGTGTGTGTGTGTGTGTGTGTGTGTGTGTGTGTGTGTGTGTGTGTGTGTGTGTGTGTGTGTGTGTGTGTGTGTGTGTGTGCGTGCGTGTGTGGAGTGGATGTGTGTGTGTGTGTGTGTGTGTGTGTGTTGAATCCGGCAGCCCCACTTACATGTGTAAGATTAACCCCTTACTGTGAAATATAGTCCAGTAGATAGCACAAAGCAGGCCTGTGCAATAACTTGTCAAGCGCACCATTTAGAACATCACACAGTGTAAACAGAGCAGAAAGTGAAGAAGAAAAAATATCACACACACATACACACACTTTTATTTTGGCTACATTAATTATACATTTGACATCACCAACAAACAAATTGCTAATACATACTTACAGTGCACTAAACTGTAAAATGTTTTTTTGGTGTCTAAGTAAGAGGAGGTTTGAGATAAATTTATGTTATGTCCATACGTGTGCACGTTTGCATGCTAAAGTGTGTATGCTCTGGCAGACGTGTTTTCACAAAAGGAAGTCAGTGTGGTAAGATAAAGTGAGTTGCTATGTCGCCATATGTGTTGCTAAGCTGAGAAACCTCAATGTGCGTAATTGATATCAGGTGCACACGAACTTCACTGGTGTGTACAGATGAGAATGCAGATTAACTACCAGCTGCACACACAACAACACATTCTGTGGGTGTGTACGCGGGCTGGAGACACAATGTTTAGTGATTATGAACTCTGAAGTGCAGAGAGGAAATGTTCAGCATCACCATTGTCCAAAATTAAAAGCGAGATGCAGAAGTTTCTAGAACATCATGTTCTGAATGACTGCATGAGCTTGCATACGATTTGTGCAGAAAGGAACATGTTTGCTGTACTTGACACAAGTTTTTTGCAAGTATGCAGCATTGTTTGTGCTAACGAGTGCATACAAAAAATTATGCTTTTTAATGTGTTGTTTGCAAAAAAATTGTTTAGTACAAAAAGATATTATCCACTTATGGAAGCCTGTTTGCTAATGGGATCCTTGTGCCACTATAGTGTTAATGTGGAGCAGATCGAGCCAAAGAACTGCCAGCTCTGGTTAAGCACAACAGCTTTTTTTTTTCTGTGGGACAGCTGCATTCTCATGCCAGCATTCCCTCTACTCCCTCCAAAACCACTGCTGAAGACCCCTGCCTGCTCAAAGTGTTTTCAAAACCAAAGAGGTTTTGTTGTTCAGATGCTGGGCCATAAAGTCATGAAAAAATTACATTAATTTTAAGTATGTACAATTTATGTTGATTAATTTATCATATGCTTTTATTCAAAGTGATTATTAAGTGATAGAACAAACTGCATCCACTGTTTCCTTAACACTTATTTGGGAAGCTGAACAAGGTTATCTTTCCCTTACAACCAAAAACACACTTCTTTAGTCGTGCTCTAAAAACAAAATGACAGAGCTGCTGACGGCTTCCGTAACCAGAAGGAAATTACTCTCGCTCTGGTTGACTAGCGCATGCGTTCATCTGGGAGAAGTGCCCGTATAAGGAATTTCACCCCTTTATGACATCATTCAGGGCCATACCCTGAAAAAAAACTTTCTGAAACTTGTTAGAATACTGAAGGTGTATTTGGAACAGAATTATGCAGGTTTAGCATGAGAATCCAACTCTTTAAGTAAGTAAGTAAAAGTAGTAAGTAAAATTTATTTATATAGCACTTATCACAGATAAAGATCACAAAGTGCTTTACAATGTATATACAATTTAACACATCAGAACAAAAACAAAACAAAACCTGAAAGCCAGAGAATTAACTAAAAGCTTGTCTAAATAAAAGTGTCTTCAGCTGCTTTTTAAATGAGTCAACAGATTCTGCCACATGCAGAGCTGGGGGAAGAGCATTCCATAATTTAGGGGCAGCTGCTTGAAAGGACAGGTCTCCCCGTGTTTTAAGACGGGTTTTGGGGACACTCAGGAGATTTTGACCAGAAGAACGAAGAGTACGAGAGGAAGCGTATGGTGACAGCAAGTCTGTGATATATTGGGGGGTCTGACCTTGTAGTGCTCTAAAAGTTAGAACTAAGATTTTATAATCAATTCTGTATTTGACAGGCAGCCAATGTAATGTAAATAAGATTGGAGTAATGTGTGCCCTTCTGTTGGTTCCTGTTAGAAGCCTGGCTGCAGCGTTTTGCACAATTTGGAGACGACTCAGTGAGGATTTGTTAAAACAAGTAAAAAGAGAATTACAGTAGTCTAAAAGTGAAGAAATGAAGGCGTGAATAATCAACTCCATGGTATCTTTTGGCAAAAAGGTCCTCAGTTTAGAGATGTTTCTCAAGTGATAAAAACAGTTTCTGACCAACTGTCTAGAATGACCATCCAGAGACATTGAATGGTCGAACAGAACACCAAGGTTTCTTAGGCTCAACTGAATGGTTGAGTCCAAGGAACAGAGATGTTGTTTAATTAGAGGTAGTTTTTGGTCTGAAGCAATAATTAAGGTTTCAGTCTTTTTTGTGTTTAGTTGTAAATAATTATTTAACCAGACCTTTATGCTAGACATGCATTCCATCAATTCAGTTAATTTATCTAATTCTGACTCTTTGAATGTGCAGTACAACTGGATGTCGTCAGCATAAAAGTGATAAGACACGTTCTTAAAATGACGAATGATTGCACCAAGAGGGCTAATATACATTAAAAACAAAATAGGACCTAAAACCGAGCCCTGAGGAACTCCACAAAACAGAGGAGTCATTTCTGAAAGGATATTGTTAGCATGCACACAAAATGTTCTGTCACTCAAATAAGAGGCAAACCATTTTAAAACCGACCCTGAGAATCCCATTTCATTTTGTAGCCGATTTATCAATACAGTATGGTCTAATGTATCAAATGCCGATGATAAGTCAAGTAAGATCAACACAGTGTGGTGTCCAGAGTCTGCAGCCATCAGAATGTCACTTGATACTTTTAGAAGCGCAGTCTCAGTTGAATGATTTTTCGAAAACCTGACTGAAATTTATCCAACAACTTTTTACTTTCAAGAAACGCATTCAGCTGCTCTGCTACCACTCTCTCAAGCAATTTAGATAAAAAAAGTAATTTAGATATAGGCCTGTAATTAGCTGGAACAGAAATATCCAAATTGGTTTTTTTCAGTATGGGACTAACAACAGCTTGTTTAAAAAGGCTGGGCACTGATCCAGTTGAAAGGGAAAGGTTGATCAGTTTAACAACATATGGTCCCACTAAATCAAACACATTTAACAGTAAAGAAGTTGGCAAAACATCTAGCGGGCATGAAGATGGTTTCACTTTTCTTAGTAAACCCTTAATGTCCTCACCATTGATAGGTGACAACGTTTCCCAAGAGTACAAGGAAGAGAAACAACAAGATGTAACCTCGGATGGGTTTATACTGGCTCTAATGTCTTGTACCTTGTCTACAAAAGCGTGTAAAAAACTGTTACAATCAACTTTTGAGTAAACCGGCACTTGAGGGGCTAGAGGAGAGACTATCATAGATATTGTATCAAACAAGACTTTAGGGTTTTTCTTGTTTACAACTATTAGATTAGCAAAATAGTCCGACCTTGTCTGTTTTATCATATAATTCATTGATGTAATAAGCTCCTTCAAGTACAGTCTATGCACTTGAAGACTAGTTGATTTCCACAAGCGTTCTACTTTACGACACTTTCTTTTAAGAGACAATATTTCTTCATTCATCCACGGACAAGGTTTCTTAGGGAAAGTGTTTTTGCTTTTCAGTGGAGCAACGTTATTTAAAACAGATTGACAGTGATTATTAAAAGACTGTAAAAAAGATTCAGCATCATTACTATCATTGAACGAACTAGGATCAAATGACTTGGAAAATTTTTCAGCGGTAGTTCGGTTTGTAACGCGTCTTTGTAACATTAGTTTACTAGGCAGATATTCCATATTAAAAGACAAATTGAAAAATATACAACACTGGTCAGTCACATTGATATCCACAATACTCAACTGGTCAATGTTAAGACCCAGAGAAAAAACAAGGTCCAGTGTATGGCCTTTTACGTGTGTAGGACCAAAGACACACTGTTTAAAATTGAATGATTCAGTGAGACTTAAAAATTCAGATGCTACAGTACACGAGTGATCGTCAATGTGAAAGTTAAAATCCCCGAGCAACAAAACATTATCAAGTTTGATAATTGAGGATAAAAACTCAGCAAATTGCTCTAAAAACAAACGAGCAGGACCAGGAGGTCGGTAAATTAACACACAATAGAATGAGTCAATATTTCCAACCTTAGACATCTGTAGTTCAAAGGAATCGAAGGGATCAGGATTCATCAGCCTGCAGCAGAAACGGTTACGGTAAACAAGCGCGAGTCCTCCTCCTCGCCGCAACTTTCGCGGTGTCCCAAACACAGAACAGTCTGGGGGACACAGTTCATTGAGATGAGTATATTCCATTTCTCGCTGCCAGGTCTCCGTTATGAACAAAAAGTCAATGCATTTCTCTGTAAATAAATCACGGAGAAAGAATGCTTTATTGGCGATGGAGCGCGCGTTGAACAAAGCAAATCGAGCCGGCTGAGAACGCTCAGATATCGCAGGGTTGTCACTTGCTACCTGGCAGGTAACAGGACGCAAGATCCGCTCTCGCAAAAGGTGATTTCGGGGCCGCCAAGTCAAGTAGAGCCGTTCAGATGGAATACACCTGGGGGACGAAGGCGCACAGGACAAGTCTCTGTCCGACTCGCGAACAGAAACCGGCTGCAAGCACCGCTCAACCCAGAGAATTCGAGGATCGCTTGACCATGGAGGTTGTTTACGTTGTTTCCTCAGCCTGACCTGGGCTCCAGCCCTGGATCCCCGTTTCCTTCTCCTGCCGCGACTCCCGCAAGGCTTGGCTAGCATCAGGTACACAGGCGATGACGTGGAACTGTCAAAAGTTGGAGGGAAAAACTCTGTGGACTTAGTCCAGGTCTCACAAAGTACTTTCATATTCTCCTTGATGGAAAATAATGTGTGTCGATCATATTGTAAAACAGCTGAGACGCAGCTAGTAGTTATCAAGGTTGTAAAAACAAAAAACAACACTAGACAAACCACAAATATACGTGAGGACAAAAAGGGTGCAGAGGCAAAGCCGAACACAGGCGCCATCTTGCTAATCATCCCCCACTCACTCTCTCTCCAGTGTTAACAGTGTAAATAAGTCAGAATGCATGAAATAGCATTAGACCCTTTAATGATGTTTTATTAACAAAGTTTGGGAGGAACACGTTCAAATGATCTATCCAATCATCACATCATTCCAACCAGCAGTCAGCAATCAGTTATCAACATGTCTACCCAATCAGCATGAATGGAGGCCTATATAAATATACACAGTCGAGTCACCTATTGTTCCTCGAGTTTTCAGCATCCCTCCACCACCCTGTCTCCTCACACTTGTCTGGTTACTTTCCTAAACCAGAAATACTGGGGGAGTACTCTGGGCTCAGACCAAGATACTGAACTTGGAGCCCTCTCCTCGGACAGCACAACAAATACGCATACTACTCTATATTTGTAAGTGTGAACTCGTGAAATGAGTCATTGATTGGTTTATTGCACGTTACGCCCAAAACACACCCGAGTCTCATCTCCCATACCCTTTATTAGCCAATTGCACTTATACAATGACGGATTCGCTATTTACATGGTGGAATTCGCTTCGCCAAAGAGGAATCTTTTATTTTTAATATTTAAAAATGTTTGTGTGCTGCTGCACATCCATGTGTGTGTAACAAGCAGAGTGTAAACGTATTATATACCCGCGTATAGGCGCATATTACTACTGTATTTATATAACAATAAAAATACTGTGCCATTGACTTTAAACTAGTTTTTTGTTGGTCAATGGCGCAGTTGTTTTCAGTTGCCTCAAAATAGCAATGCGCCAACAATACGCCTTAACAAACCACGTTTTCAGACCAGCACGCCCATGAGCAAACAGATGGGAGTGAGTGCATTTGCTATTTAAACAACGTGGCGCTGGAAGTGAAAATGATAATTACGTCGGGCTGAAACTAGCAAAAAACACTTGCGTTGCATTGCGTCAGGTGTATGATAGGGCCCATAGTGTAATTACCGTAATTACGAGATGACAACATGTGACTTTGTACTCTGAGCTGTTTATGTCCTCAGACTCGGAATTATGCGTTTCTATGGCTGTACCATGTGACCCCTGTAGATTAATTTTGATATTGATAGTGTTTATCAATGTCAAAATTAATCTGCAGTGGTCAGGTGGTACAGCGGGCCAAACTCTCAGAAAATTCAGAGTTTACAAGTTGTAATTAAGGATACAAGGATGTGAATGCTTTTTACAAGTCGGACTCTTATTCTGACTTGAATGTGAACGCACCTTAATTAAATAAGGCATTCATAAGCTAAAATATCTGTAAGTGTAAACACTGTGATTTTGAGGCACTATCCAAATAAGTTTATTTAAGTCAAGCAATCAAGGTTTAGCTAGTTAGCATTGCCTTTGGCCTCTGCTGGTAAATATCATGACTACATAAAAAAATAACTACTGTATCGTGACATGATGTTTCCCAAAACCATAGTAACTTTGTTGCCCATCCAGCATTCAAACCACATTGGTTAAACAATACAGAACTGTTGTTGATGCTGTTGCCACATATGGTGGAGTAATAAATTCTGCTAATTAAATCGTTAAAGATCAAATTATGATATTGAATTTTGATGATTGAAATAAAACATGCAAGAGCCTACAGTTGCTATAGTTATGAATGCAATTTCACACATGTCAGTTACTGTTATTTCAGCTACAAGTTTTTGAGGGCAAACCTTATTCAACTAAACTATGCACATGCATTTTAAACATTGTATTCTTTCTCCATCCATGCTATGAATGCATGTCTTTGAACGAGCAGAGTTTTGTAACGTATCTAATTTTACTACATTTACATTTAGTCATTTAGCAGACGCTTTTATCCAAAGCGACTTACAAATGAGAGCAATAGAAGCAACTAGAACAGTCAAGGGCAACAGTATGCAAGTGCTGTAACAAGTCTCAGTTAATCTAGCACAGAACACACAGGACAGAACTGTTTTTTTTTTTTTTTTTTTATAAATTAGACAGACAGAAAATGAATAGAATGATAAAGTGATATTCTTGATTGGTCAGGTGCTGCTGGAAGAGATGTGTATTTAGATGTTTTTTGAAAATGGCTATAGACTCGGCCGCACGAATTGAGATAGGCAGGTCATTCCACCAGGTGGGGGCGGTCCAGGAAAAGGTCAGTGAGAGCGATTTCATGCCTCTTTGGTATGTCACCACAAGGCGTCGTTCACTGGCAGAACGTAAGCTCCTGGAGGGTGTGTAAGTCTGAACAAGCGAGTTTAGGTATTGGTGCAGAGCCAGTGGTTGCTTTGAAGGTGAGCACCAGTGCCTTGAATTTGATGCGAGCGGCTATTGGCAGCCAGTGCAGACTGATGAAGAGAGGCGTGACGTGCGCTCTCTTCGGCTCTTCATGCGCTCTCATACTACTACTCATAGTATGACAGTAAAGCATAGTAAAGCAGTAAAGCATCCCTTCCCTCCCCTCCCCTCTCGTTTTGATGTCCTTCAGAGGGAATCAAGTCTTTAGCCTTCTTATTGTCAAGTCAAGTCAACTTTATTTAGCGCTTTATACAACACATATTGATTCAAAGCAGCTTTACAGTGATAACAGGAAAAATGGATTTAGTTCCATTGTAAAGATCATCAATGATTAAATGGCAAGGAACTCAAACTCCACCAGGTGACAGAATGGAGAAAAAAAAAAGCTTGGGAGAAACCCTGTCATGTCGACGAGGCCTTAACAGGGGATTGTCTTGGACATTCAGGGCTGCGTTGTGGTCATGTCTAGGTGCAGGTCCACCATGTGATCTAGATACGGACTGGATCCGGCTGACTATGGTAACCTCAGGATAAGGATGAGACAGACAGACTAATATTAACGTAGATGCCAATTGGTTCTTATCTATATTAGTACCGATGGAGCTTGTTCCAAAGGTAGCTATGGCCACAGGAACTAGGGGTGCTGAGGGTTCTGCAGCACCCCCTGCTGACAGTTTTTTCACTTCATTGGAATTCAAAGGGTTAGTTCATCCCAAAAATGAAAATTGTGTCATGAATTACTCACCCTCATGTCGTTCCCAAGCTGTAAGACCTTCGTTCATCGTCGGAACACAAATTAAGAGATTTTTGATGAAATCCTACATTCTCTCTGACTCCTACATTTTTATGCGCATAAAACAAACAAAAATAACGACTTTATTCAACAATTTCATCACGTCTGTGTCAGTCTTCTACACAGTTTACGTTGGTCAGCTCCTGCGTCAGCATCACATGCATGCGTTGTGGTGCTCATGTGAACAGCATCTGCCAATGATAAGCCGGTGTGCTGCTGTAGCTCTGATGTAACTCTGAATCGCTGTAATACAAAGTTCAGTCATGAAACTCTACTAATCGCCGATTGGTTCTTTCGGCGATTAATAGAGAGAATTATCTCTCTATTAAGTGGCAAAGGGACGTTACGTCTCCGTTCCCTCCTCAGGGAACGAGGATTACATCCGTAACCGAGACGTTCCCTTTCGTTCAATCACTACGACGTAATGTTAGTGACTAACGAATGGGGGTCCCAATATAATCACGCCACTCAGCTGTCTTCCAGTGCCCTGCGTAAGTGCGAGTGCCCTGTCATAAGACTAGTACGGACGAAGGACTCCCACTTATCACAGGAATACCAAGGTACACTGGGATGCATTTTCCAGTGAGGAAATGCCAAGATGCCTACCCGTAGGGAAGACTTAGAGAGTACACATACGACCCGCTATGGGCTGCATATGGGAAAACTCTGGGGTACCAGCCGAAGGTGGATTTTTAACCCCAGGGGTGGCAGGGACTTGCCAAGGGAAAGAAACCTGCTCACAGAGGAGGCTTACGGTGGAAATCCACGTGTGGGGGTCGCCGGAGGGGAACCATGCACACAGGGCACCTGACCGAACACGAGGGTCTGGGCTCAAGAGAAGGCAGACTGAACTGGTGTCAGCGTAAGACAGTGCTGGAGGAACTCAGGGCTTTCGGGAAGCTCACCTGAGGAATAATCGCCCGTATCCAGTCCGTGGAGTGGAATGGCGAGCAAGCGAAGACACCTGAGCCTGGTCCATTACTGGCCACTAGTAGAGGCGAGTACATAGTCGGACACTGGCTCCACTCGTAGATTGTAGAATCTGGCTAGGTGCTAGGTGTCGCCCAGCCTGCAGCTCTGCAGATGTCTGTTGGCGAGGCGCTGTGTGCTAGAGCCCAAGAGGAGGCCACACTCCGAGTGGAGTGGGCCCTAACCCCAAGGGGACACGGTCGACCTTGCTGCTGGTAAGCCAAAACAATGGTGTCCACTATCCAGTGAGACAGCCTTTGCTTTGAGAGAGCTCTTCCCTTCCGCTCTCCACCATAACCGACAAAGAGCTGGTCTGAGATCCTGAAACACTGCGTCCTGTCTACGTAAGCGCGGAGGGCGCGTACTGGACAGAGCAGTGCCAAGGCTGGGTCTGCCTCCTCCAAAGGCAGCGCTTGCAGGTTCACCACCTGGTCTCTGAACAGAGTGGTGGGAACCTTGGGCACATATCCAAGCCGGAGTCTCAGGATCACGTGAGAGTTACCCGGCCCGAATTCCAGGCACGCTTCGTCAACCGAAAATGCTTGCAGGTCCCCTACCCTCTTGATGGAGGCCAATGCGGTCAGTAGCGCTGTCTTCATAGACAAGAACTTAATATCGACCGACCACAAAGGCTCAAAGGGGGATCTCTGCAGAGCATCTAAGACTACTGAGAGGTCCCAAGAGGGTACGAGGGGAGAATGAGCGGATTTAGTCTCCTCGCTCCCCTCAGGAACTAAATGACCAGGTCGTGCTGACTTACCTTTTGGTCCCCCAAGAGATCGTGATATTTCGCCGAACTGTTCCCAAATCGGCTGGACCGTCTGGGGATGGAGTCTCCATTCTCCAGGAAGTGGCTGAGAGCTCGTCGGCTGCATGGTTCAGGACTCCCGGAATATGGACAGCATGAAGGGACCTCAGGCGCTTCTGACTCCATAGAACAAGATGGCGGGCGAGTTGAGACATACGGCGGGAGCTTAGACCGCCCTGGTGGTTGATGTACGCTACAACGGCCGTGTTGTCTATCCTGACCAGTACATGTTGACCCTTCAGCAACGCCCGGAAGCAGTGCAGAGGGAACCGTACTGCCAGCAACTCGAGGCAATTGACATGCAGAAGGATTTTCCCCCGGCCCTCCACCGGGGGAAGGAGAGGCCCTGCTACCATCCCCTGGAAAGAACTGGGACCCATCTCTGAGTTGTCCACCTCCAGCCTGGCGTTTAACCAGGCCGGGGAGCGGACTGGGCGTCATCCTGCAACCACGTCCACGGCACGGCCCAGGTGAAGGCTGCTGCTAGGGCCGGGCGGGAGGGGGGAGGGCGCCCTCGGCGGCGAGCGAACTGAGGCGACTGAGCCGGCGTCTGGGTGCAGCAGTGTACCCTAGGCCGCGGCCCCATCAAGGGCAGAGAAGGCGGAGGAGGCCACCAAACGGTCGCAGGAAGCACGGGGACTTCCGGGACCGCGTGATCTCCTCATGCACATCGGGAGCGAAAGGCATTGGGGGCAGGGCCCAACAGCTGTCGGATGCCACCCCCAAAAACCAATCGTGCAACCACGAGCACTCGCGACAGGGCGGAGATCCACACCAGCGCGAGGCTCGCGGCAGCCCGAGATAACACGGCTGTCAACTCTAGGTCGGATCAGGCAGCCCGTGCACACCCGAAGGCGGAGCACAACCTAATCGTCATCCCCAAAGGACTCCAGCCCACCTTGGGATGCGGCGATCAACATCACAGTGCTATCTGGAGTGTGAGAGAAACGAACGAAGCGTCAGAGACGGGCCGCTGCTTCAGAAAGGGATGAGGAAAGCTTGCGGAAAGCGATGTGCAAGAGGGGACCACGCACCGCCCTCAGGTCACCCTGGCCACCAGCCAAAGTACCATCTCACTCGGGGACGGTAGATTGGGGTGTGGCAAAGGGGACTATCTCTCCTCACGGAGATCACTGAGTCTCGACCGCGACATCGCGATGGTCACATTCCCGCAGTGGGAACATGACACATCCACAAACACTGCTCGAACGTGCTGAAGCCCAAACATATCGAGCAGTGAATGTGTCCATACACAGCAACGGAGATCGATCGCACCCGGAAGTGCGCGGGCGAACCGTCTTGAAAAAAACGTGCCACGTGCAAGCTCTTTTTGTGAGAGGAAAGCTCTGCAGAGTGCCGAAGCGCCCAGGGAAAACACACACAGCTGTTGCAGATCACTGCACAGATCAGCAGGCAGGCAATATGAGATCGCTGGAACGTGCCGTCACACCAACACCCTGGAGAACCGCTCGTCTCGAAGACTGAAGAGAGGACTTCAGAATTCAGGCTTGCAGGAGTGAAGATATGCTCTTGGCTCCGATGCAGAAACATAATGCGATATTGCCCACGTACTTCCTTATATACCCACATGTTGGGGCGGAGTTACGTATGCAAATTCCGCATGCCCATGGCATTGGCACTGCCATTGGGCGTTTTCTAAGATCTCGAAGATGATTGGCTTCTGGGCGAAACCCCCATTCGTTAGTCACTAAAGTTACGTTGTAGTGACTGAACGAAAGGGAACTTACTATAGCCGACCTCACCTTCTTCAAAAACCATTTTTCTTTACTCTTAAAGCACTCAAAAACCGACAAATCCAATAAAGGGTCGCATATTTTATTATCCAGAATTAATTCTGTGTTTTGCCCTTTTTCTTCCATGTCACGATATCTGCAATCCTGTAGAAATGCCGCCCCCCAAGACCTGCTGTTCCTCACAGCAGACGGCAAACCTATGACCAGTGCCTGGTTCTCCGCTAAACTGAAACAGCTATGCCATCTTTGCGGATTGAACGGCGAAGTATACACCCCTCACTCTTTCAGAATCGGCTCAGCAATGACACCTGCTCCGAGAGTGCCATCCGCAACCCTTAAAGAGATGGGGCGCTGGAAATCGTCAGCATACGAACATTACATTAGACCTAATTCCAAAGACATCTTGGAAGTTCAAAAGCAAATGAGCATTTAATAAATAAAAAATAAAAAAATCAGGTGGCGCGGGGTTGGGCTCCAGTAATTCCATACTTCAAAAAAAACAAAAAAACATCTATGCAACAGGTAAGAGGCACACTAACAGGTAAGTCCATTAGTGTTAAACCATTCGGCAAAGCAGGCCTAGGCACACATAGATAGCCGTACACATGCTTATAGCTCTAAGGAGCAGCAGCAGTACACATATTTTGGCGTACAGATCTGCGAGTTGGGGGGTTTTAGGCCATAGTAATTCGGCCGCCTCCTTTATGCAGCATGGACCAGTAGGTCCACTGCTTTGAGGGGGTTACATCATTCTGTTGCAGCCTTCCTTGTTATCTTGACTAAGCTGAACATTATGTATTTGCTAAGCAGCAGCAGCAGCGTAGCAGATCTCGTCCGCCAAAAACAAGCCTATGTACATTCCATGCGAGAGTTGTCATGATTGAAATACAAAGTTCAGTCATGAAACTCTATTAATCGCCGATTGGTTCTTTCAGTTCTACGACACCAACCAATCGGAGGTACTTCCTCATCTACGTGGCTTTACTTATACCATATCCTAGCAGCTATCCGCATGCTGCGCAATTATGATAATCCCACCTCCTCCCCAGCGCCACCTGTAGAGATCTGCTTGGGGGTTACATCATTCTGTAGCAGCCTTCCTTGTTGTTTTCTTGACTAAGCTGAACATTATGTATTTGCTCAGCAGCAGCAGCGTAGCAGATCTCGTCCGCCAAAATCAAGCCTATGTACCTTCCATGCTCTATGCTAATAAAATGCTGGTTGAATCTATTTCACTCAGAGAGTTGTCATGATATAACTGTATTTACTACGTCAACAGTGTAGAAGAATGATACAGACCTTGAAAGTGTTAATTAAATAGCTGTCTACGGAGGGGTCAGAGAACTCTTGGAGTTCATCAAAAATATCTTAATTTGGAACGTCATGAGGGTGAGTAATTACTGACAGAATTTTTGGGTGAACTAACCCTTCAAGATGACACGACTTAAAATAAAGTTTTGTTTTTCAACTTTGTTTAATTTTCCACCTTTATTCATAAAATTACTATAAAGATTATTTTGTTTTGTTGTCAGCAAAACTATTTGCGCAACAAACCTGTGTTTTTATAAATAAATTACGATAATAATTAATATGATAACAAATACTAGTTTGCAATATCAAGCAACGGCCTGCATCTGAAAACCAAAATCCCAGACACTTTGAGCAGGCGGGGGACTTCAACAGTGATTTTGGAGGGAGTGGGGGGAATGCTGGCATGAGAATGCACCTGTCCCACAGAAAGGGAAATGCTGTTGCGCTTAACCAGAGTTGGCAGTACCTTGGCTCAATCTGCTCTCCGTTAATGCTATAGGGGTGCGATGATCCCATTAGCGGCTGGACCGTGTTAGAAACAGAAGGGGGAGGGGCTCCACATCCTTAATACAGCATTGACAAACAGCTCTGATTCAACTTTATCCGACGTGGATGCTAATGCTTATAGATGCTATCACTCACACTACAGAGAGGAGTCTCACAGAGGTTAATGCAAAGTGCCGGTAGTGTAGACTATGCTAAAACAAGCTGGAAGGACGATCGCGTCTGGTGTAGATATGGTGTAACTATAAGAGGTCTCCAGCTAAGAGGGCCGAAGGGGCCAGACACCGTTAAACAAGCTGCTACAGATGTAAAATCTAGACAGACAGAGTTTTAACATGTGTCAGTGACTGAAACAATGTGAAAAAGCATGCTAACTGTTCCTGGCACCTCCTCAGAGCTAACTTGTAATTGCAACCTTATTTCTCATATATGTTTTCTTGCTGACGGGACAATACAAATGTCCAAAGATGTCCTCCAAAGAGACTGGACTGGAGCACAAGGGCTTTGCAGAACCATAATCTGTCCTTTTATATCAACAAGTTATTGACTCCATTTTGTTTCTTAATGTAAGTCTTATTGTGTCTATTATATCATTTTCCCCCTGTAATCTTTAACCAAAATATAATATCTTGCTCACTCTTACTTATTTTAACCTTTTTCCAATCACCTGGCTCCATTCTGGTATACCCACACACGTTTTATTATCCAATTAATTTCCAATGGATAAAATTCTATCCACCTTTTTTCCTTTCTTGTTGAATATCCAGTTTCACTTTGAGATGCATTAAACTTTGGAAGTAAAATGGGTTGTAAACTCTGTTTTTAACCTGGAAGATTGTTTTAAGTGACAGATGTACACAGGTATGCAAAATATCCAGATAGTGCCACACAAACTCACACATACACGTATGTCTAGTCGGTTGCATTAGCATATGTTGGTTTACCTTGAACATTAGTAGGGGCTGGAGTGACAATCCCATGTTATTGTGCATGAGTGTGTATGTGTTTGTACAGTATGTAAGCGTTTATATGTAGTCGTTTTGTAATGATCTGTATGTACATGTATATATGTGTGTGTGGCCAGAGTGCTGGGTGACCTCGAGGATCAGACCCACAGCTGCAGACACAGTAACCCAAGCTCCGTCTGGAGGCATCAGTCATCCAATCCACAATCCATCTCTCTCATTCCCTCGCTTTCACCCCCCTCCATCTCTCTGACAGGCTGTGACCTGCATCCATCCCACGCAGCACTCCTCTCCCCCAGGTCACCCCCGCATGGAACACTTAATTCTTACGGTAACAAAACATGCTGTAGCCTGCAATGAACTCCATGACACACACACACACACACATTCCCATTTCCCATCGCAAGTCCTTTCAAGAACACTGTAGTGCTGTACAACTATTTGAGACTGGTAGATTTTATAAGGTGTGGCAGAAGTAAATTGGCATTATCTACAAATGAACCAATGGAAATTATGATATTTTGCATTTGAGGAATGGCCCACATGTAATGTTCTGTTTTGCTTCAAGTTTGTTTTTAAAATATTTTTCAAATTTTTCAATAAAGCAAATTTGGTGTTTCATTTTGCAAATCATCATTTTGATATCAGATCTATTTCTTCAGACAAAATAATACTAATATTTTCAATACATACAATTCAAACGTTGGGGTCAAAGTTTTAATGTTTTTGAAAGCCTATTATGGCATTTATTTGATCAAAAATACAGTAAAAACAATAACATTGTGAAATATTATTACAATTTAAAACAACCATTTACAATTTATCTTTGATCTTTAGAAAGTTCAGAAGAACAGCTTTATTTCAAATAGAAATATTTTGTAACATAAATTATTTACTGTAATATTTGATCAAATCAAATCATTATTTTTTTAAGATGCCAAGAGAGTTATTGTCTGAAAGTAGCTCGCAGTGTTATTAGGAAACTGGAAATGTCCCTTTGCTCATGTCCATTATGCCACATCGCTGTGTTGAACTTGAATTTCATGAGACAACATAAATGTTAGAGCAGTGGTTCTCAAACTTTTTATACCAAGTACCACCTCAGAAAATATTTGGCTCTCCAAGTACCACCATCATGACCAACTTTAAAATACAGTAGCGTAGTAGGCCTAACTATTCAGCTACAGCTCTGCACAGTTCAAAAACGAGGCAGTTTATTCCTAATAAGAATATGTATTGTTGTCAGCCACCTTAACATTGTAAATACACAGTTTGTACATTAACACTGCACAGTGCTTACATACAGGTAAATAAAATAATTATATAATGATTAAATTAAAGCTTTTTTTTGGTTAAAAATTATCCAAAAACAATTTGAGCAAGTACACAACAAGCCAGGATTCAAAACTATCTCATTACCTTAGCCTCATTCACAATGGTAAGCTTGTAATAATAATGTGTTATAATTTGAGTGGTATAGTGGATTTCCGCTGAAAATTCAAGCATGTCTTTGCGTCATTACATCAAGTCTGCATAAAGAAAGAGTTCGGCTAGTAGTAGTAACACACGTGAGGAGCATGTATACCGCATGTTCTTCAACAGATCATTTATAGCCTTTTCTCTCAGCAGATTAAATAATTAAATTTATCATTTTGATTGCGGATTGTAATCCAGAAAGACCCAAACGACAATCATCAGTGACAACAGTAGTCAAAAGCAAAAGAATAGACTGTAGAGAAATTGAAATATACAGGTAATGCTAATAAACACTAAATACATGTAGTCGTGCAATGCTAATGCTATTAACATAATAATTTGCATGCTTTGATGTAATGCGAGCGATTGTTAGATTTAATCACCGTTGGTAGCGCGATTTATTGCAATGTTTTGTTCCCACATGTTACTTACTTGTTCAGATGACATTTTCTGGTGAAATTTCTTATTTAGGTTATACTCCAAGACGTAGAATCTGTAATTCTGAAGTACAGTATCCACACCGGTGCGGTGACTGACAGCAAAGCCGCACACAGTCCTCAAAACATTAGATTAATCTGCGCTGAGGAGCCGTGCAGACGCACAACTCGCGTACAGATGACAACTCCACAAATAACTGCAATTGCAGGTTTCAAACAGAGATGGCAACACAGAGGCAAATCTTACGGACTGCAGCATTAAAATGTGTTGTACCTAAAATGTTCATTAAAACTGTACTGCACTTAAAATGTAACAAAAAAAAAACCTTTACTCAAAGATTAAATTATAATGTATTGTTTTAATATAATTGTATAATTTAAAGTATTATGTACTTTAAAAATTTGTTCTGAGTTTGTCACACCACAGAAAAATTTGTTATTAACCACCCAACCAAATTTGAATGATAAAAAAAAACTTCAAGTAAAATCTTGAAAAAATAAGCAGCATTCTGTGCTCAAACGCGGGGGGCATGTTGTTTCTGCACTGAAACAACACACACTCGGTTCATAGTCGGTTCAGCCCCATTCTGCAGTGGATTATCAGTGAATCCCAGTTGTCTCCGATGAAAGTTTGTAAAACTATCCGCTGTAAAACGATCACTGCAGAGGCAGGTGTTGGTGGTGATCAAGGTAGCTGTTCACAAAATTAATCCACCTCTTCTTTATATCATCGATTTTGTTTTATAAGCTGATTTGTAATTTATCGCAACTAAGTAATATGCATTTCGTGACGAAGGCATAACTAGCTAGCTAACTGTAGTGACTAACGGTAGTGACAATAACGCGCGATTGAACAAGCAAACTGATGCGAATTTACGCTCTATGATGTGCTCTAGTTATGATAGTGTTAGGGGAGGGGCCAGGCTCAGTGGTTTCAGTGCGTCATCGAGCCACCGTATGACTATACCGTAGTACTACACAGTTCACAGTCTTTGTTACGTGTTTCAGTAATACATTTCTAACATTTATAATGTGTTTAGAAACTAATTTTAGAATTGCTTTTACAGTGACTTTTTTTGTAATTTTGTGTTTCCTCTGTGTACCACTAGAGGGAGCCTTGAGTACCATTAGTGGTACGCGTATCACACTTTGAGAACCGCTGTTTTAGAGAATTTCCTAATTTAAAATTATAATCAAATTTCAAACCCCCTATGAATGTGGTTTGAATAGAATTTTTAACATCTATTCAGAGAAAAAAAACACATTCTGAAAGATCAGATATTTGCTGACCGACTGAATCTAAAGAGAGCATTTGGGAAGAGACACTGAAAAAGCTAATGTGCTGTTGTGTGTGTCCACCCCCCCCCCCCCCCTCTCTCTCTCAAACTGGCCTACTGGTCTATGTGCTTCTGTGACTATTGCCATGACCCTAGTCATGACTGCATGTGTGCGAGGGTTGTCTGCTAGGCTGACTCACTGTGAGTCTATGCTGTCTGCTGTTTCAACACCTGCCAATCTTCCCAGATGCCTATAAACAGAAACAGTGTGTATGTATGTGTGTTTGTGATGTCTGTCTCTCACCTAGCCAGGCTAGTATACATCAGACACTCGAGGAATCTGTTGTGTGGATAAACACCATGGCTAAAGCCATAGTTACACACACACACTAACCAATATGCTAGTAGCAGAGAGATGCCATCATGTTTCTATGGTCTTGACAAAGAGTCTGTAAAGGTTGGAATTTGTGCTGGTTTACTTTTCTTCGGTGAAGCCGCAAGGAGCAAAGACTGTGTGTTTGTGTTAAACCTTGTGCTTTGTGTGCCAAGATAAGCTTTTCAAGTAGAACAGATGCATCACTAGAAAAACTGGCCCAGTTACTTAGTGAATACAAAAGCCTGAACCACACCAAACTATCAGTGTTGGTCGGACCATGAAAGATATAGATAGACAGATAAGATTGAGAGAAAGAAAGATAGTAGAATTGTGACAGACTTTCCATGGCCCTCTTTCACACAGAGATGACCACAGCACCATCTAGTGACAGTTAAGCCACACATGAAACATGTAATTTTAACAAATCAAGAACTCTATCAAAGTTGTTTCTCCTAGACAGCTCTGAAATTAAATAGAGAGACAAATCCTCTCCATTGATTTTTCTTCTGAGAGAGAGACCAGGTGTCTCCTCTAGAATTGTATCTTTTACAATGTCTCAAACTGTGCCAAAATACCAATCTGTAATGAGTGTCAACTTAATGCAAGTGAGAACACATGAACAAACATCTCTTATCAGATTTTTTTTTCTTCTCTTCTACTAATAAGCCATTCAAAAGTTTGGGCTCAATAAGATTTTTTTTAAATAAATTAAAATTATGTATTTAGCAAGGATTACATTCAAAACTGACTGTAAAGACATTCATAATGTGAAAAGATTTTTGTTATGCTGTTCTTTTGAACTTTATATCCATTAAAGAATCCTGAAAAAAAGTTCCACAGTTTTAACAAAAATATTAAGCCATATTAGAATGATTTCTGAAGAATCACGTAACTCTGAAGACTGGAGTAATGGCTGCTGAAAATTCATCTTTGCCATCATAATGATAAATAACTTTTTTATTTAAATATATTAAAATAGAAAGTTTGTAAATTGTAGTATTTCCAAATATTACTGTTTTACTGTATTAAAGCTACACTGTGTAACTTTTTTAGTTTATTCTGAGCTAAATACACTTAGTTCTTTCAAAAATATATGTGCTCATTAATGTATATTTACTTCTTTCAAGAAATAAAGTATTCTTGTAAGTTTATAATATGCCATTGAAAATACATACGGTAATGGGTTCGAATGCGGGTCGCTATGTTGCCCCTCCATCTTGAAAGTACATCAGCCAAAGAGGGACGTAACCGTGAATTCAAACTTCGCCTTTCGCGTTTTAACAATCGATGGCAACGTGTCGAATGTGGACGAGGTCGAACTGGAAGCCATATTAATCTTGGACTAAATCGGCTACCGTAGGAGTTAAAACGAAATCGGAATTGAGAGGAAGAGAAACTAATATTCACTGGATGGTCATATACCTTTTAACCGCTAGATGGGGGAAAATATCACACAGTGTAGCTTTAATATTAATAAATAAATATAAAATAATAACATAAATTATATTATTATTTCATACTATTTTGTTTAGGTCCTAAAATAGTGTAAGGAATATATTCAGATTTAAAGGTCCCATGGCATGAAATTATCATTTTATGAGGTTTTTCAACATTAATATGAGTTCCCCTAGCCTGAATATTGTCCCCAAGTGGATAGAAATGTTGATCGGTGTAACCCCGAGTTCTGGCTGTCTTTCTCTGCCTTTGAGAAAATGACAGGCCAGACGAGCCAATCCTGAAGTCTCCTGGTTTGACGTCCAAGCAGGAACCGTTACCTCCCTTTCCTCCACCCAGAGAATCTGGCACGGCCATGCAAACGCTCGAGAGATCATTGCTTGTGAACGAGTGAAGGCTGGCAGTTTCTCAGTGTTTGGATGTACAAATGAAAACAGAAGTCTTTTTTCAGTTCCTTCTGATCTGTGATCAGTGATTTCTGATGTGTAGCTAATTATTTATTATTCGTGCACACGCAGCGGCTTCTCTCTCTCCAGACAGAACGGTGTTTTCGTGTTTTCTATCTTGTGAGTCAGTGTTTTTGTACGTCCTCGTCGCGTCTATCGGTTCTAAAATGTGCATACAGTCGTTTCTGCTCAACATCAGCAAAGTAACATCTTTAGAGATAAACCTCACACACGCCGAAGCTCGGGCTGCACTCGGGCTGCACGGCCTTCAACATCACCGACCCCCAGTACTGCATCTGGCCCACAGCGGAGGCGCCTTACGCGGCGCGAGATTAAGCAGAAGGGGGGTAAGCGTGAGCATATCCGGGCTAGGCAGCTTTCCCCACAATAAACTGGATTACATTCGATTAATGCTGTTGTGTCTTTGTTTGCGCTGTGTACTCATGCACACTGACGCTTTTCATATGATAGGAACATATCTAAAAAATAATGCTATTATCAACACTTACTCGTAACTCGTTCATCTCGACAGCTGTAATGGTACTTTGCATGTGTTACAAAGTTGGTAATAATGATGAAGACGGACTCGGTGTGACTGGGACTGTTTATTCAGAACTCTCAGATACAAACACAATAAACTCGCGCTGACTGACAGCGCTCTCATAACTCAATAGTTACTATAAATAACTTTGTTAGCAATCGCTGAGCTCCGTCTCCGTGATGTCCGGTTCGCGAACAAATCATTCTTTTGAACCGGTTCTTTTTAGTGAACCGAATCAGTTCACCAAATCGGACTGAATCGTTCTAAACGGTTCGCGTCTCCAGTCAGCGCTGATCCATAATTTACTAAAGTTACTAACTTTCTGACATGAGTGACAGTCCCTCCAACTAGAAATAGACTAATAACCTGAAGTATATGCTGTAACTACAACAGTTCACTGAACTGAGATTGACAGAACTGATGTGAAGTGAACTCCGTCCATCCGTCTCTCTGGCAGCAGCTCGTGCCTGCTCGTGCCTCCTAGACCTCGTTAAACCACACCCCCTCCGCTCATTTCAAATGCAAAGATGTCAGCCAATCACAACAGTGGGCGTTTTTACTGAAGTCTCACAGCAGACACGCCTCTTGAAACAGGGCATTCAGCCACAGGGCAAACATCAGTATTGAAAAAATGCCTTTTATTTCTAAATTATGACATTTTATGATGTAAAAATCATACTAACAATATAAGTACACCTCAGGAAACATAAAATAATAGAAAAATGCCATGCCATGGGACCTTTAAGGGATTCATTTACAGTATATATATATATATATATATATATATATATATATATATATATATATATATATATATATATATATATATATATATATATATATATATATATACAGTATATATATATATATATCTTTGAAAACATAGTACAGTGGAGCTCATCTAAGAAAATAGCAAAGTTTGTGAATAATCTCACTGAATAACGTTCCCCACGCAATGATAGGGTACCTTGGCAGGAGATGTTGCACAAAGATTACTGTCAGCGCACTGGGCTATTACATCCCCTCACCCCGGCCTCCAAGACACACACACACACACACACAGTCCTGCAGTGCTTCACTGGGCGTGTGGCTGAAACTTTCTCTCTAACTTTGTCTTTTCTTCTTTCTGTCTGTGTGCTTTCCCCCTTTTGGGGGAAAGTCTTGCTATCAAACACATTTTCTGAAAGTACAAATCACCAGCATGGGGTTTGGCCGCATGAATCTAATGAAACCCAAATATCAAAGGTTCATCTTTGCCTCTGTGACCAAATAAATAATTATGGGGATAACAGATATTGTTTTGAGATGAAACTGTTTTAAAATCATACCTGTTTGTCATCTTGTAATCCATTACCGTTTACAAAACAATCGTCACAAAATGGCAGCAGCTGCGTTTGTATGGAACAAGGAACAAGTCCGTACACAAAACATTTAAATATTTTATTAGCTCACCAAATGCAAAATACAAAGTAATTTTTCATGTAGTTACATGAAGTTACAGGGTAAGTACGAATCTACGGGTGTAAATTAAAGTGGTTCTTGTTCCCCTCTTGTTTCATGTAGTTACAGGGTAAGTATGAATCTACGGTCTGTAAATTAAAGTGGTTCTTGTACCCTTCTTGTTTCATGTGTTACAGGGTAAATACAATAAACACATACAAAATCTGATATCACTCTGGAAATATTTATTTGAAAAACAATTTAATCCAAAACAGATTTATGACACTTCTTATTCATTTTTTTAAAATATTATTCCTACTTACCCTGTAACTACATGAAACAAGATGGGAACAAGAACCACTTTAATTTACAGCCCGTAAATGTGTACTTTACCCTGTAACTACACAGATAATTACCCCTTAAAGGTCCCGTTTTTCCTGTTTTTGTACAGGGATGTAGTCCAAACCGGCCGATTGCTGTAGGCGTTGAAAGGGAACTTCTGTTAAATAAATTATCACGCTTGGCATTGAACTTTGAGCTTTATAATTTTACAGGTATTATTTATGCTCTAACAGCAACATTACACACTAACTAAAGTTTGAAAAATGGGATCAAGTAGAACAGGACCTTTAATTAAAAAACACATACAGTATAAATAATTTATACATTTTCCTGATAGTTACCTCTTTATTCCCCCAATATTACCTATTTTTCCCTTATACCTACACATACTTACTTTATAGTTACACTATAATTACCGAAAGTTATGCTGTAAATTCGCTTTACTTACGCAGTACTTTCCGGGCCGTAATCTAAAGTGTTGCCAAAAATTCTAATATGTCAATATGAATTTATCTAAATGGACATTTCTTATTGTGAGTCTAGCTAGCTTTGCGGCTCTGACCTTGATGAGTTTTATTCAGTTCATCCCCCTCCTCCCTCTCACTTTCTCTCCTCTTTTCTCTGCCCTTCTTTTTGAGCTCTTCTAATCCAATTTGGTAGTCAAAGAGCATTTTTTAGGCTGTGATGTCTCCTGCACCCGTTTGGCCAAACTTTCCTCGCTTACCCAGCTGTCAGGAGTTATGGAGGGGGCAACAGTGGGACTCGAAAAGTCGTTCCCTACAACACTAAAAGGGCCCCATTGTCCAGAATCTCCATCAGAGCCATTAATTATGGGCCAGACAGCACGTCTCTTAATTAGAAATTAATTCTCTCTCTCTCCCTCACAGACACACACACAGGCCAGAACCTTCACACTTTAGAATGCTTCTACACAAAAACATACCAAAAACAATTTCACAAACATTAGTGGACATTATTAAAGTCTTTTCTAATCTTTGATGAATTTAAAATAATTATTTTTTTCTTTTCATTCAGTTAGTAAGGTGGTGAAAGGACAGGGAATTTAAATAAGGGTAGGATCACCGCACCAGGCCGAGTCTGTAATGGAAATCTCCAATCTTAGAGTAAATATTTTTGGATGTATTCTGTTTACATGCATGGGCATATTCACTGAACAACTAAACAAAAAAAAACAAAAAAAAAACACATTGGGAGGCCTGATACTGCGATACTTTGCTTAATATTATGAATAAACAGTTTGAGATCTTGAAATAATGCAGAATAGAAATGTGATTAAATTTGCCTGCTGTTTCGCCTCTTGATTTTTAACAGGCACAGCATAAAACATTTTACACAGCCCATGAAACGCAAAAGCAATTAAAATTTAGATGAAACTATCTCTGTCACACTTGCTGTGTATATAATGCAAAAAATGAGAGGAAATTAAAGCAAAAAGAGTTCATGAACAGAATCAAACTAGCTTACAATATCAACATCAACGCAAGACAAAGGACTGAAGAAACTAAGGGCTTAAATGCATAGCAATGGCAATCAACAGAACTAAGAACAGGTGAGGACTAATCAGGAACCATAGTAACAAACAAGTGGCGGGAAAACTAGGTCAAACCAAAACACAGGGACAACTCAAGTAAACCAGAACATACATGTGACATTAGCCCTTGCGCCATAGAAAAAAAGAAGAAAAAATTAAGTCCAATTGAGGAGGGAGGGTGGGGGCTAAGGAGGCGGACAATGGGCTGGTGAAGGGCAGTACACAGGAGAAGGTTTCAGTGGGAGAACCCAGGGCAGAGAGGACAGATGGAGGAGCCAGACGGGAACCCACAATCCAGCCAGGAACGAGGCCAACAATGGAGTCGAGGGAGGGAGTAGCTATGGTGGACAGATCCTCGACACCACCATGGGGATGACCGTTGGTGGAATGGGCAAGACAGAGAACCGAGGTGACACCGGAACTGCAGGCTAGTGGGGCTGCGTTGGAGATGGGGGCTTGGCAGGCCGTGGCGTAGCCAAAGAGAGCGAGCATGAAGGAAACGCTGGAGGGAAGGAGGAGTCCGACAGAGCTAGAAGGATGGAGGGACAAGGCGCAACCAGTTGAGTGGAAGACCGTGGTGTAGTAGGGTCAACGCCTGACCAAGGCAAACCTGGAGGGACGAGGGTGGAACCCCAGTGGAACTGAGGGAGTGTGGAGCCAATGAGAAGCTGAAGGGTTGGAGGGTCGATTTGGATACGAGGTCTCGGCAGAGGTGGGACCTACGAACTCGCTGGTATTGGGAGGTCAGTGAGAGTAAGAGTCAGTGAAGTCACCTTTCACCTTTATTTATATAGCACTTTTTACAATCATATTTTACAATCAGGCGGCAATCCCCGAACCCGGTGGTGGACACCGGAAGTAAGGGATGCCGTCAAGCTGAAGAAGGCCATGGAGAAAGACTATCGGTTGGCCTCAAAGAGATTCTGGCAAACCGTTCGACGCCTCAGGAGGGGGAAGCAGTGCCCTACCAACACTGTTTACAGTGGAGATGGGCACCTGTTGACCTCAACTGGGGATATCGTCGGGCGGTGGAAGGAATACTTCGAGGATCTCCTCAATCCCACGACTTGTCTTCCGTTGAGGAAGCAGTGGCTGGGGACTCAGAGGTGGACTCGTCCATCACCCGGGTCATCGAGGTGGTTAAAAAGCTCCTCAGTGGCAAGGCACCGGGGGTGGATGAGATCCACCCTGAGTACCTCAAGTCTCTGGATGTTGTGGGGCTGTCTTGGCTGACACGCCTCTGCAACATCGCATGGCGGTTGGGGACAGTACCCCTGGACTGGCAGACCGGGGTGGTGGTCCCTCTTTTCAAGAAGGGGGACCGGAGAGTGTGTTCCAACTATAGGGGGATCACACTTCTCAGCCTCCCCGGGAAAGTCTATGCCAGGGTACTGGAGAGGAGAATTCGGCCGATAGTGGAACCTCGGATTCAGGAGGAACAGTGTGGTTTTCGTCCCGGTCGTGGAACACTGGACCAGCTCTATACCCTTTCCAGAGTGCTGGAGGGTTCATGGGAGTTTGCCCAACCAGTCCACATGTGTTTTGTGGATTTGGAGAAGGCATTCGACTGTGTTCCCTGTGGCATCCTGTGGAGGGTGCTCTGGGAGTATGGGGTCGGCGGCCCCCTGCTTAGGGCTGTTCGGTCCCTGTACGACCAGAGCAAGAGCTTGGTTAGCATTGCCGGCAGTAAGTCAGACCTGTTCCCGGTGCATGTTGGACTCCGGCAGGGCTGCCATTTGTCACCGGTTCTGTTCATAATTTTTATGGACAGAATTTCTAGGCGCAGCCAAGGGCCGGAGAGTGTCCGGTTTGGGGACCACGCGTTTTCGTTGCTGCTTTTTGCGGATGATGTTGTCATGTTGGCCTCCTCAGACCAGGACCTTCAGCGTGCACTGGGACGGTTTGCAGCCGAGTGTGAAGCGGCTGGGATGAGAATCAGCACCTCCAAGTCCGAGGCCATGGTTCTCAGTCGGAAAAGGGTGGATTGCCCACTTCAGGTTGGTGGAGAGTTCCTGCCTCAAGTGGAGGAGTTCAGGTATCTTGGGGTCTTGTTCACGAGTGAGGGAAGGATGGACAGGGAGATTGACAGACGGATCGGTGCAGCTTCTGCAGTAATGCAGTCGATGTACCGGTCTGTCTGAGCTGAGCTGTAAGGCAAAGCTCTCGATTTACCGGTCAATCTACGTTCCTACTCTCACCTATGGTCATGAGCTGTGGGTCATGACCGAAAGGACAAGATCCCGGATACAGGCGGCAGAAATGAGCTTTCTCCGTAGGGTGGCTGGGCGCTTCCTTAGAGATAGGGTGAGAAGCTTGGTCACTCGGGAGGAGCTCAGAGTAGAGCCGTTGCTCCTCCACATCGAGAGGTGGCTCGGTCATCTATTTCGGATGCCTCCTGTACCCCTTCTCAGGGAGGTGTTCCAGGCACGTCTCATCGGGAGGAGGCCCCGGGGAAGACCTAGGACGCGCTGGAGGGACTATGTCTCCCGGCTGGCCTGGGAACGCCTCGGGGTTCCCCCGGAAGAGCTGGAGGAAGTGGCTAGGGAAAGGGAAGTCTGGGCGTCTCTGCTTAGACTGTTGCCCCCGCGACCCGGCCCCGGATAAGTGGAAGATGATGGATGGATGGATGGATGGATGGATGGATGGATAAATGGAGCCAGCAGGAGATTTTAATATCAGTGTCAGGTAAGAGTAAGATGCGTGTCTACATTTTATGGAAGTTTATTATAAATAGCCACTTTTATAAAATCATGTAAAATGTATGTTTTAATACATTTATATTATATCTGTAAATAATTAATTTAAAGACATATGCATCATACGTGATCTTGGCAAACACATCACATGATGTTTTTTTTCAAGTGATAGTTATGTGATAGCCTTTATGAAAGGGTTAAATTATCTTCATCAAGAGAGAAAGTCACACACACACACACAACACACACACACACACACACACACACACACACACACACACACACACACACACACACACACACACACACACGCACGCACAGAGTGAGAAAGTGAGAGTGAGGGGGGAGGGGAATTTTTATACTGTACAAACTGTATATTCTATCCCCCTACACTACCCCTAAACCTACACACACACACACACACACACACACACACACACACACACACACACACACACACACACACACACACACACACATGTAGTGTTTTCATCTTTTATGGGGACTTTCCATAGGCGTAATGGTTTTTATACCGTACATACCGTATATTATATCCCCCTACACTGCCCCTGCCCCTAAACCTAACCCTCACAGGAGACATTCTGCAATTTTACATTTTCAAAAAACATCACTTAGTCTGATTTATAAGATGTTTTCCTCATGGGGACCTAAAAATGTCCCCACAAGGATGAGGATTTCGGATATTGCTATCTTTGTGGGGACATTTTGTCCCCATAACGTGATGATTACCAGTCCACACACACACACACACACACACACACACACACACACACACACACACACACACACACACACACACACACACACACACACACTACCCCTAAACCTACCCATCACAGAAAACATTCTACATTTTTAATAAAACATTTTTTAGTATGTTTTTAAAGCAATTTTTATTGTGGACACATTAAATGTCCTCATAAACCACGTGTACGTTGTAATACCATGTCAGTATACACATTTGTGTCCTCATAAATCACATAAGCATAAGCATAAGCATAAGCACACACACACACACACACACACACATACAGAGAGAGAGAGAGAGAGAGAGAGAGAGAGAGAGAGAGAGAGAGAGAAGCAGAGAGAAAGAGTTTCAAAAATAACACAACACTGCCACCTTTTGGTGAGGGGAGGGCAGACAGAGAATAAATATTCAGAAGATTCAGAAGAAATAAATTAAATTAAATAAATATATTGATCTGAAAAATATTATGATTATTTTAAATTCATCCAGGCTCAATTACCCAACATACAATCTTAATTTAATTTAAATAAATTAAGTTTGTGTCCTCATAAATCTCATAAACAAGCACACACACACACACACACACACACACACACACACACACACACACACACACACACACACACACACACACACACACACACACACACACACACACACACACACACACACACAAAGAGAGAGTAGCAAGAAAGAGAGATGGAATGTTTTTTTATCCTGTTTCAAAACTAACACAATGCTGCCATCTTCTGTTCATTGAGGGGAGGGCAGCACACACAGACACAGAATAGATTATTCAAAGAAATATTTTAAATAAATATATTGATCTGAAAAATAGTATAGTCTTTTTAAATTAATCCAACTTCAATTACCAAACATACAATCTTAATTTAATTTAAATCAAAATATGATTTTACAAGATATGAGAGAATTTTTGTTCCCCTTTTTTGTCCTTATTTAATCCCTCGCCATGGCAACACCGTTTGAGATATCCAATATCCGTTTGCATTTTAGCATCTTCTGTATCTTTGTTTCATGTTGACCGAGTTTGGTGGAAATTGAATAAATCGCCTACGAGGAAAACTTAAAAACTCAGAGCCTGATTTATCCAAAAATTCACATTCAAACCAAAATATCTGACTTCCTGTTGGTCGGAGCTAATGACTGTAAATTAGAAAGTTGTCTGGCTCGATGAGAACAATATATATACCGAGTTTGGTGACTGTAGATGAAACTAAGCTCCCCACTTTTGTCAAAAGGTGGCGCTATAGAGCTCCTCCAACACACCCATTTCTGAGGCTTTGCCCATTTCCACTGACTGACATCTCTGGTGTGTGTTGAGTTTCAAGCAATTTCAAACATGCTAAGAGTCTCAAAAACAGCCAAAAAGATTATTAAACTTTGACACGTTGCCACGGCAACAGTATTTAAAATATCAGAAATCCATTCATATGTCTATATCTACCATGCTTTCACATTTTACTGATGAAGTTTGAAGTCAATCAGGTGAAAATTAGACAGTGATTTAAAGCATTTTTGAAAAAAAGTGAAACACTTCCTGCTGGCAGTTGGTGGCGCTATAACTTAAACTCACAAAAGTCATATCCATGCAATCGGCCTCTTACAACAAACACACAGCTGAAGTTTCATCCAAATCAGTCAAGGTTTGCAGAAGTTATAACACACTTCCTGTTTCCCTTTTCTCGCCATAAATTCGTTGCTTCGCCATGGCCAAACTGTTCAAGATATAAAAAATTTGCTCGCAATTTAGCATCCTCAATATCTTGTCTTAATGCTGACCAAGTATGGCACTGATTGAAACAATGGCCTCGGAGAGTATATTAAATTCCAGAGCATGCGTTTTCCGAACAACCCAAAATAGCTCACTTCCTGTTGGGCAAAGTTTATGACTATGAGTGCGGAAGTTGTTCGCCCTGATGAGATCTATATGTGTACCAAGTTTCATACATGTACGTGCAAGTGTGTTTGATATATAGACCGAATTTTTCTAGGGGGTGCTGTTGAGCCCCCCTGCCACACCCAGGTACCAGCTTCAGCCCGGCCCTGATGGCCGCAGATTCCGACGTATCTGCAAAGTTTCAAGAGTTTTTGAGCATGGTAAGGGCCCCAAAAGTGCCAGAGAAGTCGATAAAAATTAAAAAAAAAAAATAATAATAATAATCCTAAGGAAAACAATAGGGCTCTGCGCCCTTTCAGGGCTTGGGCCCTAATTAAGGGGTAATTATTTGTGTAGTTACAGGGTAAGTGGTGCTTGTTATTCCATGTAGTTACAGGGTAAGTATGAATCTACGGGCTGTAAATTAAAGAGGTGCATGTTCTCCTCTTGTTTCGTGTAGTTACTGTCACGGTTTATGAGTGCATTGTTTCCTGCTTGTCTCGTGTCTGTGTTGTTATGTGTGTGTGGGTGTGTGTGAGTGGGCGTGACCGAGCCTCATTGTTTGATAAGTGGTCCAGCTGATCTCTATCACAGCGCCAGCTGCAGCTAATCCACTCTCACCTTTATATACTCACCCGTTTCTCATCTCCTTTGTCAGGTGGGGTTAGTGTGGACACCGAAACAATCCCTGAGTGTGTGTGGTGGATTAGCTGGAAGTCTGAGCAGCAGAGCTTGTGGATGGGTCGGAAGGCGGCTGTAGGCAGTTCTAGGCAACAACTGGACTGTGAATGGACAGGAGATGGCAGAAGGAAGTGATGGATTTGATAGTGGATCAGGAAGAATGGACGTAGGTAGCAGGAAAAATGAAGAATGGAGTATGGTAGGAGCAAACAATAATAGAAAACGCAGACGAAATAGGCAGATAAAGGCAATTTCAAATAGTGAAGAGACTGATAGTGATCACAGTATGGGAAGAAATGCAGTAGAAACAGGGAAACAAATGGAAGAACATAAAGTGTTTATTAAATTAGCACAAGAAGGATCATCGTTTGGTGAATGGAACCTGATACAACTTACCAAGTCAATAAAAAAAATGATAGGCGAAATCGAAATTATGAATGTTGATTGAGTGTAAGGATAGTACACAAAAAGGTAAAGCTATTCAAATAAATAAAATTGAGGGGAAAAAAGTGCTAGCTACAGTGGTTGAGAATAAGAAATGTGTTCAAGGAGTAATTTCGGGGTACCCAAAGCTGTAACAATTGAACAAATAAAAGATAATGTCGATGGAGCTAACGTGATTGAAGCAAAACGTCTAAAGACAACAATAAACGGAGAGCAATCGGACAGTCTATCAGTGATGATTAAAATTGATGGTGGAAAACTACCGACAAGGGTATACTTGGGTTATATGAGCTATGAAGTCAGGCCCTACATTCCCCCGCCAATGAGATGTTTTAAGTGTCAAAAATATGGACATGTGGCAGCAATATGTAGAGGGAAACAAAGATGTGGAAGGTGTGAAGGTGAACACGAGTATGGAAAGTGTGAAAATGGAACCAAGTTAAAATGTTGTAACTGTGGAGGAGAGCATACATCAGCATATCGGGGATGCAAAGCTAGTAAGAGAGCAGCAGATGTACAGAAAGTGAAAGTCTCACAAGGGATTTCGTATGTTGAAGCAGTGAGAAGAGTAATTGTTCAGACTGTTCAGACAGAGAAGCCAACAGAAAAAGTTATGGAAGTTAGGGAAACAAAATCATGTGACGGGTGTGACAAGATTAAAGAGGATACTTTGATTGTAAGTAAAAGCGATTTTTGTCCTATTCATGGTATATGTGATCAATTGTACAGCACAAACAGATAAGAAAACTGAGAAGATCAAGATAATAGTGAAATCAGCAGGGAAATATCTAGGAATTAAAGGACTAGGAAGGGATTCAGTTGAGAAAATGTTAAGTGGGGGAGTTCACAAACATGGGATGGCGATACAGTAATACATTAAATATTTTGCAATGGAATGCAAGAAGTCTTGTTGCTAATGGTCAGGAGTTTAAACATTTTATATCAAATTTACAAGATAAACCTAATATTATATGTGTTCAAGAAACATGGTTGAAGCCAGAATGGGATTTTATTATAATTGGATATAATGTTGTAAGAAATGATAGGAAGGATGGAAAAGGTGGAGGTGTGAAACATTTTTGTTGAATGGAATTAAATATAATATAATTAATATAGGGAAAGAGCAAGAATCAATAACAGTAAGGGTTTGGGCAGAGCAAGAGGACTTAACAGTCATTAATTATTATAATCCATGTAAAAGGCTTAATCGTGACATATTGAACAAAAATTGGGGGACAAATACAGGGTAAAATAATATGGTGTGGAGATTTTAATTTGCATAGTACATAGTACATTGTGGGGAAGTAAGTATACTGATGTAAATGGTTCAAATATAGAAGAGTTTATTGATGAAAAAAGATTAGTGTGTATAAATGATGGGAGAGGTACTAGATATAATAGTGCTCAAAATAAAGAAAGTACTATTGACTTGACTCTGATGTCAAGTGAAATAGGTATTACAAAATGGGAAGTGTTTAATAAAACTTTAATTGGTAGTGATCATTATCCAATTATGATCAAAGTTAGAATAGAAGTATATCAGGATGAATCAACAAAAATAGCTAAATGGAATTTTAATAAAGCTGACTGGGATAAGTTTCAAATAATAAATAAAACCAGATGTGAAGAACTTTTTAGGAAAAATCCAACCAATGTGGATGAGTTTAATGAAAAACTGGTCTCCACAATTATACAGACAGCAGAAGAAACAATTTCAAAAACTAAAGAGGGTAAGAGGAAAAAGAATGTTCCATGGTGGGATGGAAACTGTAGAAATTTAGATAAGGCAGAGATGATAGCGCAAGTGCTAGAGAAGATTGAATGTTCTGAAAATGTATCAGATGAAGCTAAACAAGAAAGGAATAATATACTTGAACTAAATACAAATGTAGCAAACAAAAGAATCATGTTAGGGGATAATACAGATTTATCTTTTAATATGTTTGAATTAAAGAAAGCCTTTTTAAATGCATGGCAAACATCTCCAGGAAAAGACAATATATGCTATACAATGTTAGCTCATTTGGATGATAGTTCACTTGCTGAAGTTCTAAGATTATTTAACAGAGTATGGGAAACAAGCAAAATCCCAGTAGCATGGAAGCAATCAGTTATAGTACCGATTTTAAAACATGGGAAAGATTCGTCGGACCCATCAAATTATAGGCCAATAGCCTTAACCTCTCAGTTAGGGAAAACAATGGAAAGGATGGTAACTGAGAGACTTGCATATGTTTTAGAAAGTAAAGGTTTACTCTTACCATATCAAAGTGGATTCCGTAAAGGAAGAAATACTATGGATTCGATATTATATCTAGAATCAGAGATTAGGAAAGCCCAGACAAATAAAGAAATGGTAGTAGCTGTCTTTTTTGATAGCAAAAAGGCATATGATATTTTGTGGAAGGAAGGACTCCTTATTAAATTAAATAAATTAGGTATAGGGGGTATACTATACAATTGGGTATTGGACTTCTTGTTTGGTAGAACAATAGAAATATCGGTAGGTAAGGAGTATTCTAGTATGCATTTTGTAGAAAATGGAACGCCGCAAGGTAGTGTATGTAGTCCACTGATATTTAATATAATGATAAATTATATTTTTGATAAAGTTGAACATGGTATTGGGAAATCATTATATGCAGATGATGGAGCCCTTTGGATTAGGGGCAGAAATCTAGAATACATGCAAAAGAAAATGCAGACAGCAGTTAAGGCAGTAGAACAATGGTCAAATAAATGGGGTTTCAGATTATCTACAATCAAATCTCAGATAATTTGCTTCTCTAAGCAACATAAACAAATTTCATTGAAATTATATGGTAAAGAACTTGAGCAAGTTCTCATTGTTCTCATCGAGCCAGACAACTTTCTAATTTACAGTCATTAGCTCCGACCAACAGGAAGTCAGATATTTTGGTTTGAATGTGAATTTTTGGATAAATCAGGCTCTGAGTTTTTAAGTTTTCCTTGTAGGCGATTTATTCAAGTTGAGACAACACATAGATAAAATTAAAACAAAATGCAAGAAAATCCAAAATATATTGCTTTGTTTGTCAGGACGAGATTGGGGAGCAACTAGGTCTTCATTAAGAAATATATACTGGGCCCTTATGAGGTCAACTTTTGACTATGGTGCTATTGCTTATATGTCAGCAGCTGAAACTAATCTTAAAAATCTAGATACAGAACAAGCTCAAGCCCTAAGAATATGCAGTGGTGCTTTTAAAACATCTCCAGTTGCGGCACTTCAGGTTGAAATGGGAGAGATGCCGATGGGTATTAGAAGACTTAAACTTATGCTTTCATATTGGGTTAACCTGCAAGGGCATAATGAATCACATCCTGCAAAGACTATAGTACAGGAGTGTTGGGAACATGATAAATCTGATTTCAGGAGTTTTGGATGGGTTGTGAATGCAAAAGCAAGGAAAATGGTTTTGAATAGTGTACAATATTGTCCTATTGTTCCATATTCAAATATCCCTCCTTGGATGTTTATAATGCCAATGATTGATTTACAAATACATGAGGAAATAAAAGAGAATTCAAAGCAAATACCTGTTTGGCTTATTGTTCAACACTACTTAGAAAATAATTTTACTAATAAAATAATAATATTCACAGATGGTTCAAAGAACCCTGAAAATGGACGCACGGGTGCTGCAGTGTACATCCCACAATGTGGAAAAACTATCAAGAAAAGAACAACAGATAATCTTTCAGTTTATACAGTAGAATTGGTAGCCATTATATTAGGATTGCAGTGGGTAGAAGAATATAACCAAAACAATGTTTGAATTGCATCTTATAGTTTGTCTGCACTCACAAGTATAAAATCAGGAAAATCATGCAGGCTTGATATGCTAATTGAAATATATCAAACAATATACAGATTACATAATAAAGGTTTGAGTGTATGGTTTGTTTGGGTTCCTGCACATGTTGGTGTGAAAGGAAATGAAGAAGTAGATATGCTAGCTAAGCAATCTCTTAAGTCACCAACAGTAGATTTGCAGATAGCATTAAGTAAAGCAAGGCTAAAACAACCATATAGGATCAAACTAAAAAAATATGGCAGGAATATTGGGATATTGACACAGGAAGACATTTTTATAATATTCAAAGCTCTGTTGGCATGAAAAGAGAGATGAGTAAAAATAGAAGTGAAGAAAGGATTATCACACGTCTCAGAATAGGACACAGCGCTTAACAAGACACATTTCATTTGTATGTCTACCTAACAGATGAAGTGTTTACATTGCTATCAACCAATCTGTCCAAAATGTGATGATGGATTGTAATGCATATGAAAGGAAAGAAAGGAATTAAAAGAAGTAGGCTACTTGAAAAATTAAAAATACATTTCACTTTAAAAAACATCCTTGAAACAGCTTTGAGGAAAATACATACACAGTTAATAACATTTTTGAAGGAAACAGGTCTGATGGAGTGAGTATAAAGTTAGGGTTTTTTTTTTTTCTCCTCACATCCTGCCAAATCTTCTGTTCCACACTCCTGTCCAGTGGGTGGCGGTAAAGCACCTATAAGCTGGTTTGCCAACCGCCAATAAAAACATAAGAAGAAGAAGAAGAAGCTCTCCTTTGTCAGATCGTTGTTGATGTCTTCTGTGCTGTGTGTCTTGTTCCGGTCCTGTTCGGCGTTCCAGTCTCGTGCTTCTTGTTCCTGTTCGGTGTCTCTGTGGATTACGTTCTGTGTCTGGATTACGACTTCACCTTTTAACCAGCGCACTTCGACTCACCTTCTCATCTGTTCCGTGCTGACCATCTTAGTCCCTGCACCATCTTCTGGATCTGTGCCATTCGTATTTACTGTTTGCAAATAAACAAGTTAACTTGCTATTGCTTTCTGTATTCAGTCATGACAGTTACAGGGTAAGTATGAATCTACGGGCTGTAAATTAAAGTGGTTCTTGTTCCCCTCTTGTTTCGTGTAGTTACAGGGTAAGTATTAATCTACGGGCTGTAAATTAAAGTTGTGCTAACAACATATACAAAATCTGATATCACTCGGAAACCTTTATTTAAAAAACAACTTAATTCAAAACAGATTTTTCAAAATAAACTTTTCATTTCAAATAATAATGTCCTGACAGAAAGAGGCATGTTTTGTCCCTTTTTTGTTTCTCTTGCTTGGCTTCTCCTCCTCTTGTTCCTCTTCTTCTTTTTCATTATTTCCACTGATGGATCTTAAGAGGAATCACATGTATTTTGATATTTTGTATTATTATTTATTAAAAGAAAATGTACACCAAGAAAGGCTCTCATAATTTACTAATCTTTTCGCATCTGACCAACTGTTACCAGCGCGTGCATGAGTAAAGAAGCTTCAAGCTTTCATTACGTTCTCGCGCGCCTTTCATTTGAAACACGCGAGAACTGGCACCTCTGTCTTCTAGTCTTGTTTTTTCTCATTGCACTCACGTCGTGCTTCAAGTTACGTCAAGCGTGAACTCAACCCTCTCATTCACGCAGATGACTGCTGGTCGGAAGCGATAGTCTACAGTTAAAAATTTTAATTTTTTAATTTAAAATATTGTTATTTTTCTTACAAACGCTTATCGTTTCACTTCAGAAGACATTGATTCATCCATTGGGATTGTATGGATTACTGTAGTTACTGTATTTCTGTATTTGTTGTTTGATGCATCAACTTTTAGGGTATGAGGGTGAAATATAAGTAAACGGTGAGGACATTTCTGCGTGCACTGTATTTTCAGTGTAACAGTTATATACATAATACAGAATAGCTAGATACATGGGATTCCTTCTTAAGATTCATCTGTGGCAAGGGTGAAAAAAAGAGGAACAAGAGGAGGATGAAGCCAAGCAAGAGAAACGAATAAGTGTTGTAAATCTGTTTTAAAAAACCTTGTTTTTTAAATAAAGATTTCCGAGTTATATGAGATTGTGTACGTGTTTTATTGTACTTACCCTGTAACTACATGAAACAAGAGGGGAACAAGCTCCATTTTAATTTACAGCCCGTAGATTCATACTTACCCTGTAACTACATGAAACAAGAGGGGAACAAGCCCCACTTTAATTTACAGCCCGTAGATTCATACTTACCCTGTAACTTCATGAAACAAGAGGGGAACAAGCCCCACTTTAATTTACAGCCCGTAGATTCATATTTACCCTGTAACTACATGAAACAAGAGGAGAACAAAAAACACTTTAATTTACAGCCTGTAGATTCATACTTACCCTGTAACTACATGAAACAAGAGTCGGGAACAAGCCCCACTTTAATTTACAGCCCGTAGATTCATACTTACCCTGTCAAGTCAAGTCAAGTCACCTTTATTTATATAGTGCTTTTTACCATACCGATTGTTTCAAAGCAGCTTCACAGTACCCTGTAACTACATGAAACAAGAGGGGAACAAGCCCCACTTTAATTTACAGCCCGTAGATTCATATTTACCCTGTAACTACATGAAACAAGAGGAGAACAAAAAACACTTTAATTTACAGCCTGTAGATTCATACTTACCCTGTAACTACATGAAACAAGAGTCGGGAACAAGCCCCACTTTAATTTACAGCCCGTAGATTCATACTTACCCTGTCAAGTCAAGTCACCTTTATTTATATAGTGCTTTTTACCATGCCGATTGTTTCAAAGCAGCTTCACAGTACCCTGTAACTACATGAAACAAGAGGGGAACAAGCACCTCTTTAATTTACAGCCCGTAGATTCATACTTACCCTGTAACTACATGAAACAAGAAGGGAACAAACACCACTTTATTTTACAGCCCGTAGATTCATACTTACCCTGTAACTACACAGAATAACAAGCACCACTTACCCTGCAACTACACGGATAATTACCCCTTAATTAAAAAATACCTACAGTATAAATAATTTGTTAATTTTCCTGATAGTTACCCCTTTATTCTCCCAATATTACATATTGTTCCCTTATACCTACACGTACTTACTTTATAGTTACACTATAATTACCGAAAATTACGCTGTAATTTTGCTTTACTTACGTAGTACTTTCCGGGCTGTAATTTAAAGCGTTACCTGCCACTGCACTTCCATCATATCACTTCCACCATAATCAAAAGTGAAAGTGAGACACATGTACAGTAGACACAAACATTAAAAACTAGATTTGAAAGAGAAACAAAAAGAGACACAAACAGGGAAAAATGATTGCTTGATTACAGGAAACAAATCTTTCACTCATTTTCCCTTACACTGCATGAAAACACTGAAATCCGGCACTATCCGGGCATGGTATACTCCTGTGTAATTTGATGTTTACCGGATGTATGTGGGAAAAAGCGGATCAGAGTAACACGGAACAGTATATTTCCAGAAAAACCCGGAAACCTCACGTATGCGGACGTATACAGGAATCCGTGAAATTTCACGGACATATACAGCTGAAACACTGCTGGGTGTGCTAGGACTGAAGACTGTTAGGTGTGAAGAAGACCTTTCATATGTTAATGACTGACACTTGTGCTGGCTGTTCTCAGAAGGAGGGGGGCAGGGGAGCACTTCAGGATTGAGAATTATCTCTGGTCTACTATAGGCTACAGCAAACAAGCTTTTTACACAGAAAAAATAATTCTTAAGGCCCTGAAACACTAAACTGAACTAGCAATGACTAAAGCCGACTGTGGGGTTGGTTCACGTTGCCTGGGTCTGGGCCAAACCATCAGAATGGTGTGTCAGGGCCTTAAAACCACTGCATGAAAAGAGTCTCTAAATCAAATATTTTTTATAAAAACAGTACAAAATAAAAACCCTGTCTGAACATATACGTTCACAAAAAAATCTGAATATGTAATGAAATAAACAAAGAAATGTAATGGAATTAACAAAGGATAATTAACCAAACATTTTAGACTATCCCCAAACAATTTTTGCAAAGTTTTACAAATTGTAGGCAATAATAGAATTAAATAAAAAGGAGATGAAATGTGGAAAATGAAAAAGTTTGTTTTAAAAACACCAAAAACTGATATGCTCAAAATAAAAATATGGAATAAAAAAGAGCAGGGATTCACTTGCTCAAGAAACACAGAAACACAAGCAGATCTTTCAGCTCTGCAACTGTTAACAAAAAGTGTCACTCCAAGATTCTTAACTTTAACACGCTGCAAAAGAGGAGCGTTTTGAGGTTTGAAATCCACCACTCACAATAGATGTAGGTGCAACCAATAAGGTTACCAATAAAAATAAGGCAACCAATAAAAATAATCCTAATTTTACAGAAAAAAACGTCAGTTTTTTACAGTATTTTCTTGTAATTTTGAATTATGTTTAAAACAATGTAAAATTACAAACAATATCTAAATAAACAACTTGACTGTTATTTTAAGGATTATATCATTAATGATAAATTACAGTAATTCTCATTTTTTTATACAGGAACATCACTGTATTATTTTTCTGTTTTCATAAATAACAAATTCATGCAAAATTACAAACAATATCTGTAAATTAACAACTGTAATACAATATTTAGCTCATTATATTAAAGGTTTATGTTTATGTCCATACTAACAATTTAACATTATTCTTTGTCATTTTAAAGTAAATCTTATTAGTTTTATATTTACACTGTAAGAATAAAAACCTAAAAAAAAACGCAGCTACAGCTGCAAAACAAAAACCGTAAAATAAGTCAAATATCTTAAGTCAAATAAAGTTAAAAAACTTCACAGAAATTTACATTAAACGTTTTAGAGAAAACACTATTAGTTTACAGATTTTTCCTTATTTAAATTAAGATATTTTACTTTAATTTTCTGTTTTACAGTGAAGGTGTATTTTTACATTCAAACTGGTTTTACATTCAATTCTGGATACAAATATAACAAAATATATAGCAAACTAAATATCAAACAATAATTGTTTTTAAAGAGTACAAATCTGCACTGCAAATCTGCACAGGTTGAAACTTCCAGGCCTCTGCCCACACCACAAAACAACATTTGACCAATTCATTAAATATAACAGCAAATAAAAATAAATATACACATTTTCTAACTGTTGTTTTAAACAAGTTTTTTTCTATATTTGCAAGGCTACTTGCTGTCTTTCCGTGTTCTTTTGAGCGTGATTGGTCAATCTGAACGTCATCCAGAAATCTGACCAATGACAGTGCGCGCCTTCAGTTTGAATTATACACCCGTTGCCGTTGGAGTTGCTCGTTGCTCGTGGCTCGCGGGGACGCGACGCGATCGCGCGGCTTCTAATCTTCAACAGGACGGCTTCTTCTGTCCATTAATGGCATTGCATGGATCATTTTAAACCTGTTAAAATCTTATTTTGGACGAATTTTGATTGTGGGATGTCGACTGAGAACGAAAAAACATGAATACGAACAGACTAAGTTTCCAATGGCGGACAGCAGACGGCAGAAGGTAACGTAAACCCCTTTATATTTTTTCTACTGCTTATCAAGATATATAACGTTAGTGCATTAAAGTCATATGCTAATCGTGATTAACTTACATATTCTGTTTCTGTGTTTTGTTGTAATATTGTTAAGATAGGGCTGGGTGTTATGGCGATCTGATGATACTGACTATTGTTAGTGATTTTGCTGTAAACGTTAACATTACCGTTTTATATTGCGGAATGGGAATATAGCGTATATAACGCAGCACTGACTGTACTAAAACTTTTTGACATTTTGACAAGGAAACATGCATGAATGTAGAATAATGAACGGGACATGCATGTGTTAAAATAAGCCTCTCTCAGACAGCAGGCGATCCCGAAATCAATTATCTTTCTGTAAAATGCACACAATTATCTCAGAAACCTTGTCATGTGAGGTATTCACTTGATTTAAACAGTCAGTTATGTCTTAAGTACGTTAAACAGTTCAAGTTAACGTGGGGAAACCCGGATGCGTGTCATTCTGTGCATCCGTTCTTAAAGGGGCTGCAGCTTTGTCATCATTTTAATAAAACAAAAGAATAGAGAAGACCTTCTGCTTCTTTAAGAATCATGTGATATTAATTAATTGAATATCATACAGTGAAGACTTTTAAAGCAGTATTATTCTGTAGCATTTTAATAAAATATCCATCAAAATAAATATATTGTGATATCGTTATTGTAAAATATAATTTCTCATGTATGTATAATTATATGGTCATAATGCCCATCCCTACTGTCAGCTAGTTTTAAGATCAAGCTTGTCATAAAATGTAACAGAGCTTTGGAATGAATAATCTGAGATCATGTAACTTACACTTGTTCTGCAGAGAGGACAGGAAAACACCATCCTTGGACTCTGAAGAATTACAGGCAAACCAGGATTTTGGATCTACTGTAAAGTTTTTGTATGGGCCTGGTGAGTATGTTTTGCAAGTCCATGTCCGTAAGTTGATAATTAATATTAATGTTTTATCAAACAAATTAATATTCATTTGTGTGTGTGCATGTTTCTTCCCCCCTCATGATCCAGAAGTTTTGGATCCATGATCCTGAAGAACTTTTACAGATGTTGACCCTGAATGTGTAAAAGGTAATCTTAAAAATGTTGTCATTATTTTAATGTTCTCTGTTTTTTTCTGTAATGTAGACGCATGCATTTTCTGTGAAGTTGCTTTGAAACAATATCAGGGTTTTTCCTACATTGAACATTTTTTGCCGGCCGCCAAAACAAATTTTTGTCCCGCCAAAGCCTTATTTGTTGAGTTATTGTGATTTATGATTGATGTAGTAGAGGACTGCTGCACTTGAGTTAACTGAGTGACAGAGAGAACGACCAGTGAGCTCCTCCCGCTCGCACGCTCTCTGTCTTCAAAATAAGCATTCTTAGCTTTCTAATGTTTCACATATTACGTTAATCAAAATCAAAAGGTCGGAAGACCGAATCCATGTTGCACGTGGCGCTATCAGACGTCTTCCTTTAATTACCGCTGGGTGTGAAATGCGCTCAAAAAACATTGACTGATTCTCTGACCAGCTGACATAAAGCATACTTTAAATAAACAGGAAACAAATCCTATCCGGTTATGAAGTGTTTTCTGTGTCTTGACAAATCTTTCGCGATTTTCTAAAGACGTGATTCACACACAACGCGTCTGCTAATGTCCGATTCGCCACCTAATGACTCCTTTGAACCGAATCATTTTAACGACCGGTTAGAACTGATCTGTCCAACACTGAACTCACAAATTAGTTTAATCATTTACTCAGAACAACACCTGAAATGAGAACACAAGTGTGCTTACCCACTTTAGCAAGAGTGGATGGTAAGAATTATTTTTAATTATCAACAGTCTTTCAGCTTATTTATGTGGACAATGTGTAGTAAAATAAATAGCCTAAAATCAATTAGTTTAGACTGGAGTGAGGTGAACCCAGAACAAATTTGTTGTTAGCTAGCTGATTGTATATGGCAGAAAATTAGGCTATTTGTTCATTTTTTTTTAATACTATTTTTTTAATATTGATATGATTACCAAAACAATTATCAGTAAATAGTGTAAAAATGAGGAACAAAAACAAACATCAAGGTATCAAAATAAGATAAGCAAAAGTTACAAACTTTCTTTGAATTTATTTCAAATTTATTGTCAGTATTGCGCTTGCAGATCATGTGGGTAGGGTATTTTTTTTTTACCGTGCGTATGTGTGTGTATGGATGACCATGTCTGTCAGCCACCACCGAAGACCATTTTTGACCCAGGAAAAACCCTGAATATGTATTGTGAAAAGCGCTATACAAATACATTTTAATTGAATTGTTTTACTTACTTTTATTGGCATTAACTATATATTATTAATGTATTATTTGGCAGGTCTCAAGATGTATTTTATTTTGTGAGACTTTGCTGAGGAAGTATTCTTTGGCTCAGTCTGAAAAGGCCCAGAAAAGAAACACTATGAAGAACATCACACAGAACCGTCAGAGAAAGAGACGGGTAAGTTAAGAAACCGGTTAAGCTTTTTCCCTCCAGAATGTTACTATACTCCTCTCTGAGTTTTAGTGGTTAATTTACTGTCATGTTTTGCAGTTGCTGGAGACCAGGTCCAGGGTTGCACAAACCAACACAGAACCTGTGGAAGACCGCAACTATAGACCTGATGAAGATGAAGATGGTTGTTGATGGAAGGCTTGGTTAGGCTAGCTACTACAAACCAGACTAGACTGACCCACACTACATGTCACATCACCAGCCCATCATGCCAGTTTGAAAAAATGTTCAAAACTCAAACAACATTGTGTTAGAGTTGGTCACAATTATTTTATAATTATAATTTTAATATTCAATTGTTCCATTTTATATTTTCTTTATTCCTATGTTTATATACTTATACTTTTATTGGTTCCCATATATAGAACATTTACATATATTTTATATACACTTTTTAATTTATAGATTTCTTTGTCTCGTTTTATATTGTATACTTTGTATGTTTGTTCCTTTTTAGATGTCCATGTTGCTTTTGATCTCCACGTTTTGTATTGTTGTTCCTTTTACGTCGCCTTCCTTTAGAAACATTTTGTTCACTTATCTTTTCCCCCATTCATTTTAATGTATGTTTATAATGCTCTTTGTTCTTTTTATTTGGTTATATTGTTTACTTGGAATATTTATATGTATTTTAATATATTTTATATACACTTTTTTTGTCTTATAAATGTATTGTTCTCATTTTATATTGTTTAATTTGTATATTTATTCTTTTCCTTTTTATGTTCACTGTGTATTTTATTCCTTTACATCTCTGTCTTTTAAATGCATTTTGTTCATTTTTTTCCCCTTTTTGTTTCTTTACCAATTCATTTTAACGTATATTTATGTTCTTTGGACTGTTTATATTTTTACATTTGTTCCTTTACATTTGCATCCCTTTTAAATACATTTAGTTAACTTGTTTTTGTTTCACCATTGTTTTAATGTTCTTTTATAATGCTGTTAAGAATGTGTTTTTTTTTTTTATACCTTTTTAATAAATATTTCAGACTTTCTCAAATTGTTTTGTGTGTGTTTTTCTTTTGGGAGGGAGAGGGGATTATTTTTATATATATATATATATATATATATATATATATATATATATTAATGAGCAAAATCTGCATAGCTGGCCTATAACCAATCAAGTCCCTATGCTACAAAACCTAGCCCACCCTTAGCCTTAGAAGTAACCAATAAAGTCACTTGACTGGGTTTTCAATGCGTCCTGTCATCCAATAGCAGTCTGGGTTTTGGGAGTGGTTTTAAAAAAAACAACCAATCCAGTTTGAGATGAAGGACCAATAGGGGGTGGAAGGCAAAGCTGTTTAGAGGTGTGAAAATGTCTCCTGGGAAAAACTTGATGGGATTATTTGCCATGGCAACAAATGGCTGTAGCATGGGAGTATACGGCCACAACATACATCCGATTTGGTACCATTTCGGATGTATACGGACATATACGGATCCATGGAATTTGACCTATCCGGCCAGTATACTCCTGGATTCTTCCGAATTTCAGCAGTGTATACAGGAGTATCCTGGTCCGGATACACCTTTTTTCATGCAGTGTTACTTTCTTTCTCCCTGTTTTTCTTTTTCTAGTGTTGGCCATCCTTTCCCTCTGAGAGTTTGTTACATAACTTATTTCCACCTCTCTCCCTGGTCTGACTATTAGTGTGGCCTCTCTCCCTTTTTCTTCTCAGCCTTCAACAGCTCTTCAACTGTGAAATATTTTCAGCCTCAGATCCAAGCGAAGAGCAGAGAACAGGTCTCTGTGCACAACCTTGTTATCCTTTGTATGGCCTCTCTCTCTTGTCTTCCACCTCTTTCCTTTCATCTTTGCAGCCAACAGGCCAATGCATTAATCAGGTCACTCTTTTCACACTGAACCAGGTTGGGTCCACTCCAGAGACTGCCATATGTTGCACTACCCTGTTAGGTTAGTCCTTATGTGTATTCCACCTCTCCTTCCATTGAAGGACGTGGCTCCGCAGCGTACCATCTCCTGAGACGGGCACGCTTTCCCAGCGTTATCCAATAGTCACACTGAGTGGGTCTTGCAGGAACAGCAGTGACTGTCCTTCCCTGCCGGGAGCCCTGACTCCCACTCTAACATAGGAGCTGTCCAGCGAGCTCAGGCAGGACGCTGGAAGGGCCAGCATCCTGGCGTGTTGGTAGGGATCCCAATTCGTCGGTCAGTTCCGACGTACGTTGAACGTGACCGACTGAAAGGGAACGTCTCGGTTACGTATGTAACCCTCGTACGTCCCGTCGCCAGGTGCTGTGCTTCAACTGAAGGCCGAGTCACTTATCTCGGCTCCTCAGTTGAAAAGCAATGATGCGGTATTCCACTTCCGTATTTATACCCGCGCTGCAGGGCGGTGCGTGGAATGTGTGAACCGCATGCCAATGTCCATTGGCTCGTTTTAATCACTCGAAGTAGGTCGATCTCTGGAAACAGATCCCAATTCATCGGTCAGTTCCGACGTATGTCTCCGTTCCCTCCTTCAGGTAACGAGGGTTACATACGTAACCGAGACGTTATTCACAATCACGAAAGTTCATTATTTGCATGCGTTTTAAAGCCTTGTCGGTTAAACCTTTAATCCGTGTGCTTATGCAACGGTTTTAACACGTGCTTTTCCGAGCGCGCACACTAAATGCCTGTCAAACACGTGATTACTGGACTAAGTAGTCGTCTTACTGCACTAATACTGTCAAATACACACAAGGTTAACATAAACACAGTCGGTTATGTCTAAAGTGAAAGTAAAATCGGCGTGTGTCTGTATATTAGATGCATGCACACAGGTCTTAAATTGACAGCAGCGCAGCCTAGTGAACACGCTGTCCTTAAAGGGACAGTTCACCTCTAAAATTATGTAATTATTTACTCACTCTAATATTGTTCCAAACCTGTATTCATTTCTCGATGACAGAATTTTCATTTTTGAGTGAACTATCCCTTTAATGTTAGTACGACAACAAAAGACAAAGAGAAAATCACTCACTGCTCTTGACTGAAATAAGAATCAATGTATATTTTGTAGTGAAGTCTATGTAGTGTTTTATTTTTACATTTATTCATTCAATTTCATACTTAAATACTGCTGTACTGCTCTGAGCTGCCAGTGTAAATCTTATATATATTTATTTTATATTATACAATACACTAGGAATGTGTACAAGGTTTTTTTTTTTAAAGTAAAGTTTTAAGTTTAAGTAAGGTTTTTCAATTCTTTTAAGTAAAATAAAGAAAGAGTATTGCAATAAAATATGTTTTCTCCTTAAGAATAGAATAGCAAATACATGGCAGGACCAGTTCCTGTCGCTTAAGAATAGAATAGCAAAAAACTGACGTGACAAGCCATCAGAACCGAACAGAACCGAAAACCGTGGTTAAAAACCGAGTTATGTATTGAACTGAGGATTAACTGTATTGTTGCATCCCTATATATATATATATAAAGGGTTATAACCCAAATGGCATAGTAATTTTAACTGAGTATAACAAACGTACATACCTGAATTAGAGCCACTAGTCAGTGTGTGTTGCGTCTGTCGATATCACAAGGTCACACTGTAGGGTTGGTGTGAAATATTGAATGATGATTTTAATGTGACTCTGAATTCTCACGTAGCTATTTTAATAACATGAGGGGATTTATGATACAAGTTGCTGCGTCATTGGCAGGTTATTAAATTGAATTACAAAATAATATTTGCATAACAGTGTTTTATTATCATTCAGGACCTGGGAGGAAATCGCCCAGGTGCAGTCTGAGATGGAAAGCTATGCGAAAATGTGTTTAGGATGTTTCTTTGGGACTTTCTTTTGATGTCTTTGTCTTTCTCCCACTTTAAAAAAAAAATACCACCATGACTTAACCTAAATGCAATAAATGTTGCAACCAAACTCCCACACTAATGCTAATAATTGAAATCATCATGTTTAAGCAGTAAATGAGTCCACAGTCTTTCAGAAAACGGGAGGTGAAAATTTAATCCTGTAAGTGTGGATATGGAACAGATGATCTCAAACTGACAAAATAGATCCAACATCACAGACAGTCTAAAGGTTTTAATGTGGGTAAGAGGGCACAAATCTGGCTTCAGTCTGGACATGGCAGTGGATCCACTTAGGCACAGTCCTTGTGCAGCCTTTTTTCAAATTTTCAGCAGTGATTCAGAGGGAAAATTCAATGATTTAAATTGATTTAAACATTGTAAAAATGGAGCTGAGATGACAGGAATTTAGCAGGGTGCTGAGGTGAGCTATGCACTTCCACGTTTTATCTCACTCATTTGCTCATATAATAGGTTTTTGGTGCAGTCCAGTGTGTGGTTCAGAGAAGGGCTGTTGGACTTGTAGCAGTATAGGAATATTTCAATTGTATCACATTTAGTCCTGCAAAATCGCAGCACAAAAGTGAAGCGTCCTCTCTCCTGCCTGACCACATAATACACGGCAGGACCAAATCCATAGCCCATGGCAAATTAGTGTGTGCAATTTTAGTGCTAGCAAACAGACAAAGGCACTGACTGCTAATGAGATGGTTATGCTTCCCACTGCTACCTGTTTCGAGAGATTTTAGCCAAGGAATTAATGCCTGCCACATTCCTACAGGCAGGGAGCAAGCAGCTATGTAAAAGACAAAGTGGCCTGGGAGACACACTAATTCACACTTTGGTGGAAGGGGTGAGCTTTTTCAGCTCTAGAGATTTCTAGAAATCATTTGTGTGTGTCTAAATGCTGTGTTTGTGTCATATTCATTCAGGTGAGTATTGTATTGTTTATTATTATTATTATTATTATTCTATTTGTCAAATATTTACATTTATTTAGCAAACAACAAAATTATCCCGTTCAAAAGTTTACATCTCATTGGTTCTTAATATTGTGTAATGCCTCCTCAAAAGTTAGGGGCCCAATTGAAGCAAAAACCTTCATGTTACTGTAAGACTCCTCTGAATGCTCAGCTCATTTATGTTCTCAACCACAGTAGCATACAGTATGTTGAAACCTCATACACCTCTATAAAGAACAAAATAAACAGCAAGAAGAAATTACATTTTTGTCTCTTAAAGTTTCGAACAGGATAATATGGGTAGTTCTAAATATTTTGTCTTGTGGAATATCAGTCGATGACATGTAAATAAATAAAACATTTGTTGATACTGAATGTGTGTGTTACGGTAGTACGGTGCAGTAGTGAAGATACGCGATCCGTTTAGCTCCACGAGTCAGTGGGCGGGGCTACAGAAGCAGGCGTACATATTTATCTGTTGAGGTGGCGTTTCTGAGATGACGTCAAGGGTCGACATATTCTGAGATTGAGCGTTTTCTGGGCCTGGTGTCAATAAAAGCTTTTATTTGACTAACAAGGAAGTTTTCAGCTCCGAAACTTACAGGATATTCTGATATCATGATGAAGTTTTATATATCAAAGGCTCAAGGGAAAGTTGATTTCTCAATTCATCACCCCTTTAATCTAAAGCGTCAAAAACTTTAATTAGTTTTTGCATATGTATGTACATACCAACACTTTAAAGGTCCCATGGCATGGATTTTTTATTTTATTTTATGTTTCCTGAGGTGTACTTATACTGTTACATCATAAAATGTCATAATTTAGAAATAAAAGGCATTTTTTCTATACTGATGTTTGCCCTCTGGCTGAATGCCCTGTTTCAAGGGGCGTGTCTGCTGTGAGACTTCAGTAAAAACGCCCACTGTTGTGATTGGCTGACATCTTTGCATTTGAAATTATTAGATCTTGTAGCGGAGGGGGCGTGGTTTAACGAGGTCTATGAGGTACAAGCCTGCCAGAGAGACGGATGTCACTTCTTATCAGTTCTCTCAGCACGTCTCAGTTCAGTGAACTGTTGTAGTTACTAGCATATACTTCAGGTTATTCGTTTATTTCTAGTCGGAGGGACTGTCACTCATGTCAGAAAGTTAGTAACTTTAGTAAATGATGGATCAGCGCTGACTCGAGACGCGAACCGTTTAGAACGATTCAGTCCGATTTGGTGAACTGGTTTGACCTGTTCACTAAAAAGAACTGGTTCAAAAGAACGATTCATTCACGAACCGTACATCACTAATGGACTAGAGACGGAGCGATTGCTAACAAAGTTAGAGTCCCAGTCACGTCTTCCTTATTCTCCTTATTCTACCAACTTTGTAACACATGTAATGTACCATTACAGCTGTCGAGATGAACGAGTAAGTGTTGATTATAGCATTATTTTTAGATATTTTCCTATCATATGAAAAGTGTCAGTATTAAGTACACAGCGCAAACAAAGACACAACCGTGCAGTAATCGAATGTAATCCAGTTTATTGTGGGGATAGCTGGCTAGCCTAGCCTGGGTACCCCGCGCTTACCCCCCTTCTGCTTAATCTCGCGCTGCGTATGGCGCCTCCGCTGTGGGCGAGATGCTGTTGTGGGGGTCGGTGATGTCGAAGGCCGACCGGCTTCGGCGTGCGTGAGGTTTATCTCTAAAGATGTGGCTCTGTCGATGTTGAGCAGAAACTCACGACTGTATGTACATTTTAGAACATATAGACGCGACGAGGACATACAAAAACACTGACTCACAAGATAGAAAACACTGTTCTGTCGGAAGAGAGAGAAGCCGCAGCGTGTGCAGGAATAATAAAGTTCTGTGTGAACTTGAATAATTAGCTACACATCAGAAATCACTGATCAGAGATCAGAAGGAACTGAAAAAAGACTTCTGTTTTCATTTGTACATCCAAACACTGAGAAACTGCCAGCATTCACAAGCCATGATCTCTTGAGGATAAACAAATATGGCGCTCGCATGGGCGTGCCAAATTCTCTGGGCGGAGGAAAGGGATGTAACTGTTCCTGTTATGACTTCATTTGTCATGACATGATGTCATTTTCTCAAAGGCAGAAAGACAGCCAGAACTCAGTTTACACCGATCAAATTTTTTAGCCACTTGGGGACAATATTCAGGCTAGGGGAACTCATATTAATTTTGAAAAACCTCATAAAATGAAAATTTCATGCCATGGGAACAAAATCTCTAATGATAGATACTTTATTGTCTCCAGCACTAGCTGAAATCATAAATCCTGTTTTCATTTTGAGGTTTATGTGTAAACCATGTGCTTCTCGCATGATATTATCATAACAACAGGATTCTAAGAAGTTGCCTAACAGTGTGCCGATGCAAATATAAGAAAAAATTCAAAACAATCCTGCAGACCATCACTGTTTTCTCACAGTAACACAGTGGCAAGTATCCAGGTTCTATAAAACAGGATGGCTTTAATATAGGCTTTGTTGGAGCCAGAGCTGGGCAGGCTGTGAGCACAAATATATCACCAAAACACATTTCTTCAGTGTGGTTGAAATAAATACATAGGGGGCTCTGAACAAAGTTCAACTACTTATTTGAGCTTGTGGCCTTGACTCTTTCTTTCCACGTTCACAGTTCTCTAGTGGCATACCCATCAAAACATTGGTGAAAAATGACTGTGTGCTGGGGTTATTAAAACTGTTATTATCATGGGTGATTGAGGTTTGACAGGACCTGACTGTCACTGTAATAACCGGATGGTTCAGTTCTAGGCTCCTTGGACTGAAGGAGAGACCAAAAGCAGTCACGGAGCCCCTCAATGTGGTATATCAGTAGTTCCCCTACCCCTTTCTGCATGCAAAGAAATAACCACATCTTGCATGCATGAGTATTCTCATGCAAAAAGCCATGAATGGATACAGATATGCAAATACCTTAAAACTTAAATATATTAACCCAGCTGACTGCCCCCAAATTTCCATGACCAAAACATTTATTTCAAGCTTCATCAGCCTGGTGTGGCTAAGGCGGCATCATTTTCCAAAACATCATTTCGATATTCCTGCTCTCTCATTTCTCCAAAATGCCTGTCAAAGAGGTCTTAAAAAACAGATTTTCCACCTAAAGCCCCTGCTGCAGATCAACACGGCCAGAGTGGTCTGTACCAACAAACAAGGAGTCTGACCCGTGAAATACGAGTATAAAAACAAAGGCTTCCCTTCACGAGTCACCCCTTAACCTGGTCCCTTCCTCCAGCCCTGTCCCCCACTTCTTCATTAATCACCTCCACATGCAAAAAACATGCCCGTCCAGAGTGAATTGTGGCTCTTTTGGTCACTGAAAGGGTTGTCTATGTCCCTGAGCTACCCACAAGCCCTTGCTGTTCTTGGTGGCCTGTTTATTTGGCCCCTGTAATGGTCTCTGTCACAGGCGATTGACGAGAAGAGACCCTGATTTACTCCAGGTGCCTGTTTACTTATTGTCCAGTCTCTTGAGCTGCCCTGAACTCTGACCCCTGGCTCTGAGGTTGACCCATGGCTTAATGAGTGAGAGGATCAGTGTTTGTGCTCCTAGAGTCGGGCATCATGAAGATTTAGGAATGTGTGAGAATGTGTTAGTGTCTTAAGGAACATATCATTTAGTAATTTAACATAGATTTGTAACATTTCATCATTTAAAGTGCCCCATTATGCTATTTTAAAGACTCCTAGTTTAATTTTGGATGTCTCCTGCAAAAGGTTTACATGTATCCAAGGTAAAATAAAGTTTTTTTTCAGGTTTCAGCATAACCTCTTTTCTCATAGTGTCTGAAAAGGTTCCATAAAAAATTCTGTCTCTCTAAACACTTTCTGCGAACCTGCTCTGTTCTGATCGGTTAGATGGTCCAGTCTGTTGTAATTGGTCTACCGCTTACAGCGCATGTTGGAAATTAAATTCCCATTACCATATCTGAATTTCAGGGCGGGTCAAAGTAGGCACTGAATATTACACTTTAATTCCCAGCCAAGTCTTCCCATAGTGCATCCTGGTGTCATGTGTTCCCCAGGTAAGTGACGCACAAGCACCCAGCCATCCACGTGATGTAAAAGAAAACATGATTCGGCAGACCAGGCCACCTTCTAAAATTGCTCCGTAGTCCAGTTCTGATGCTCACATGCCCACTGTCACACGCTCCCATGACCACACGGGCCTTCCTCCCCACGTGCCCCAATGACCCTGTCGCTGGTTCAACACTGTTCCTTCCTTGGACCACTTTTGATAGATACTGACCACGGAAACACCCCACAAGAGCTGGAGTTTTGGAGATGCTCTGACCCAGTCGTCTAGCCATCACAATTGGGCCCTTGTCAAACTCACTCAAATCCTTATGCTTGCCCATTTTTTCTGCTTCTAACACATCAACTTTGAGGACAAAATGTTCACTTGCTGCCATATATATTCCACCCACTAACAGGTGCAGTGATGAAGAAATAATCAGTATTATTCACTACACCTGTCATAATGTTATGCCTGATCGGAGTATATAATATGCTTAAGACAAACAAACAATAAACAGTCAGAGACAATTTCACACAGAGCGCTTGCTGAACGCACAGAAGACATAGTTTGGTCTTGGTGCACTTTATAGCTTCCTGGCCATTGGACTGATTTCAAGTACTTCTAGACGCAATCACGCAGAGGCATTCCCACAGCGTCATTCTTCACGCAGCATGAATTCTCTTGAAAGGGACCTTTACACAGCTATTGAACCAAACTGAATCAATGCTGAACAGATTTCAGCTGAAAAATTACACTATTGTCTTTTTCAGAGTGGTTTTAAGCAGAATTGAATTCTATTTGCATCATTGAATTACTTTCCTGGTTTTTAACAGGAAATGAGACTGGAACTGCTGATGACTCGTTTCGGCAGTTCGGAATCAATTATTTATTTTAGGAGACAATTACTTTATTTGTTGTGTACTTTGATCTTTAAAACTTTATAGACCTATTACATTCATAAACAGCTATATTACACACGGCATGAAAGGTAATATTCCAAAAAGCTTAATAGGGGCACTTTAAAGAATTTTGAAAACATTAATGAACTATTCAAAATGCTTTTCCTGTCATTTCTTTTCTTGTCAAGGAGGGGTTTAGAGAGACTGAATCCTTTATGGGTCCGTTTGTGGTTTTGTTCAACTGTATAGTAGAGCAGGGGTTTTCAAACTGGGCTCCGGGGACCCCCAGGGGTCCTCCAGGTAGTTCTAAGGGGTCCCCAGAAAAGTTCAGAGAATAAAAAGACAAAGCAAAAATGGATAAAATCTACCGAACATTCCAACTGTTTCACTTCTAAATGTTTCTCTTTTTTCTTGCCGTATACATACTTTCCAGAATTGTGTATGTTTGCTTTGTATCTTTCTAGTTATTATTATTTAATTTTTTTTACTATAGTCCCCTTTATCTTGCTCACTGGGTTGTAAAGCAGTATTCTTAACTCAGTACGTAAGCTGCTTATATTTATTGTGAAAGTTGCTTATATAAATAATTTAAATTGAAAATGTTCTTCTTTAGGTTTAACATCCAACATTAATATAGCCAATTTAAGTTTGGAAACAATATGTTGTATTTATAATGTCACACTCATCTAAAAGTTTTAATGTTTTTTTTTTCATACATTAAAATATATAGATTAGGAAGGGGGTCCCTCATAAAAGCTTCATCATATTTGGGGGTCCTTGGCATCATAAAGTTTGAAAACCCCTGTAGTAGAGGATGCTAGAGTTTAGACTTGAAGAAAAGAAAAAAGAAAAAAAGACAGTTTTTAACAGTGTTGTTGTTGTTGTTGTTAACAGTTAACTGAAACATTTTTTTTCGGTCATTTAAATAATAAATAAAATAATAAAATAAAGTACTAACACTAAGACTAAATTAAAAATTCATTACAAAGCTAAAACTTCCTAAAATTTTAACTAAAATTGATATTCATTATTATATGAAAATGGTATTCCATTTGCAGTTTAGTGAGATTATTTGATGATTACTTAGTGTAATGATTTCACATATTTTACCATGATTAAACACATTTCAGACTTTCCTCCTAAATCTGAATAGAAAATGTGAAAAAGGCAGCACAAAAAGTTTAGGCTGTCTAAACATGTGCAATATGACAAGCATATGCACTCTGTATACACGTATTGGTAAATTAAGCCCTTCACTTCACTACCCAAAATATTCAGGCTTATTTAAATATAGCATGACTGGATACATGCTAATACCCTGCATACACTAGCAGGGCTCTATTCACAGTCACTTGTGTTCGTCCTTCGAATATTCCGATGTATTATGACCTCTGACTTGTAAAGTTGCCAGAATAATAATCATACGCTGTTTGTTAATTGGCCAGAGGAGAACTGGCACCCCGACTGAGCCTGGTTTCTCCCAAGGTTTATTTTTCTCCATTAGGTCACCTGATGGGGTTTTGGTTTCCTTGCCACTGTTGCCTCTGGCTTGGCGTGCTCAGTTGGGGACACTAAATTTTTCTAAATTTTTCAACTAAATATCCAAATAAATCTAATTATTAAACAAAATTAACCATATAAACTAAATTACTGATCCAAAGCCCACACTGTCACTGTATGATAATTAAAATGAACTGATGACATCACCATTTTCTCCAGAATGGCTATACGGTTGAATAAAATTATGTTGCATTATTTTCCTATTTAACACTGTAAAGCTGGTTTGAAACAATCTGCATTGTTAAAAGCGCTATATAAATAAGGTTGACTTGACTTGACTTGTGTTGCCTTCCATGCCAGAACATGCTCACAAAACTCTGATCATGTCCACAGGGAAAGGTGGGTGGCAGATGCCAGTCATTGCTTTGTCAATATAGACTTATTCATGTTAGTTAAGGTTAAAGGGGTCATAAACTGGCTTTTTATTATTTTATAATAAAATCTGTTGTCTGAGGTCAACTTATGACATTTTTTTATTTACGTGGTTTTTACATAAAAAAAAAAATCTGAATTTTTTCTATTTTCTATTTTCTTCCCTGGTTTTGAGCCTCTCTGATGGAACGCTCGGTTTTTATGGGCGTGCCGCACTGGAGACTTGTAAGTAAACGACCCACTGCTATGATTGGATAAGATTTGCATACTATAATGAGCTCCAGCTCCCCCCTCAGTAAGCGTGTGGGAAAACGGCAACCGGAATGATTCGTCCCACAGGGCTCGCAAAATGTTTTTATCAAAAAAAAACAATGATTTATCTCTCATCCACCCGCAATTAATTTGAATGTTATTTTTGTATTACTTGGCCTGCCTGATCAGTGGATATAACCGCAAACCGTGCATCACTAACACACACACGCATGCATAACCCTCACTGCAGAGTCAAGTCAACTTGTCAAGTCAACTTTATTTATATAGCACTTTTTACAATGCAGATATACAGAAATGCAGAAAAATACAGAAAAATAATCTGGAAACAACTGCATTGAATTGAAGGGCGGGAGAACGAACGCAAAAATCACAAAAATATGGAGACGGACGGACAAGACATACGTCAGACCCAGCTGAAAGCGAAACGCCGTCATGAACCCCTGGATAGTATGGAAAAACTTTGGATATAAACAAAAAAATAGCCGGGTGTTGTCCTGGAGGATATCAAATTAGCACAAAAAAAATTTGATGCAAAGGAGGAAACACATAGAACATGTTCGGGAACACCATCCCTCTGTGCAGATAAAGGTAAGCCTATACGTTTATAACTTAAGGCCGAATGATTTCTGTGAGGCAGAGGGAATACCGGAATTACATTATAACGCACATGTCACGTAAAACAGGCAAACTGAAGGATGAATGAATACAACGACAGTAGAGCTGTGCAATAAATCAAATCACGACATGGTCTGTGAATATTAAAACTCAAAACACTGCTATATGAATATATGATCTGCTTGTTCTGTCTCTGTGTGAATGAGCAGCGACGTTTCGTCTACTAGCCTACGCGATGCTCGTGGTGTTTAATGTCTCAAAAAACATATTTGGGCATGCACATACAGTATGAACATTTCCAGAGCTGATCTAAGACCCCCTAATGAACATTTTCATAATTTTATTTGATTAAAAGCCATTATCAAATACACTCTGAAACAGATCTTCCCTGAAATAGGTCCTCACTAAAACCTGTCAAAATAAACGGTTTAACTAGAGGAAATTGTGACAGAAATATATTACTATTGTAGGCCTATAGAATACTTGTCAAAATAATAATAATAATAATAATAATAATAATAATAAAAACAATAATAATATTACATAATTTAAACATTATTTAAGAATATATTTTAAATCCATGGTTTAATTTAGTAAAACAGCAGCACTTTGCCCAAAAAAATGAAAGGTATAAGTATTTGATTGCCACCGTTTTGGTAATGTATTTGTATTAAATCATAAAAAGAAAAATTTCTTAGGACTCTATTATTCTTAAAGTTGTGAATCTAATTCATAATAATTTATTTAGTTCATTAGACATGTTTTATTGAAATTTTAATAAAAAAAATGGTTTCAAGTTTGTTATAATAAAGCATTTGTTCAACCAAAAAAAAAAGTTTTCATTAATTTAATGCCATTTTAACTGGTGATAATAATAACCATAATTTAATAATACAGTTTATTTATTAAATAATTAATACCGTGATGCTGTGAAACTGATGTTTTCATATCGTGAAAATCTCATTCTATTAGAAACCTACACAGGAGAGTCCCCCACCCCGCTGTTAAAAAAAAGTAACTCAGTAACTTTTACTCTGAGTACATTTTAAATGAACTACTTTTTACTTTTACTTGAGTACATTTTTAGACAAGTACTTTTACTTCTACTTAAGTCAAATTTCATTGAAGTAATAGAACTTTTACTTGAGTAGAATATTTTGTTACTCTTTCCATCTCTCTTTCAGGGGGAGTATAATTGACACGGTCTCTGCAGACACTTCAGCACAGCAAATTTGAAATTTGTTAAATTAACTCTCACAGTGTGAAAAATAACACTTTTTCTGAGTTTTAATTGGTCCACACTAAGTAGAGTTAAACTAACACTTTAAATAGTGTTACTTTTTTAACACTTGCATAGATTAAAAACAACACCGTAAGTGTTCAACGTTAAGTCAAGTCAAGTCAAGTCAACTTTATTTATATAGCACTTTTTACAATGCAGATTGTTTCAAAGCAGCTTTACAGTGTTAAACAGGAAAATAATGCAGCATAATTTTATTCAGCTGTATAGCCATTCTGGAAAAAACGCTGATGTCATCAGTTCATTTCAATTATCATACAGTGACAGTGTGGGCTTTAGATCAATAATTAGATCAGTAGTTTAGTTTAAATGGTTAATTTAGTTTATTAATTAGATTTATTTTGATGTTTAGTTGAAAAATTTAGTGTCCCCAACTGAGCACGCCAAGCCAGAGGCAACAGTGGCAAGGAAACCAAAACCCCATTAGGTGACCTAATGGAGAAAAATAAACCTTGGGAGAAACCAGGCTCAGTCGGGGTGCCAGTTCTCCTCTGGCCAATTAACAAACAGCGTATTATTATTATTATTATTCTGGCAGCTTTACAGCTCAGAGGTCATAATAGATCAGAATATTCGAGGGACCGGGGGATACATGCTGGAGACAGGTTTATTGAGGATGATGTTGATTAAATAATTATTAAAGTGCAATATTCGAATGATCGGAGGCAACACGCTGGAGACGGGTTTATTGAGGATGACATATCGATTTAAGTATTATTTAATTGTAATATTCGAACAATCGGAGTCAACACGCTGGAGACGGGTTAACACCATTTGTGTTCCCCCTCTGCCCAATTTATATATATAATCTGTTTTTGACTAAAAATACATTCAGTGTGCATTCAGTTAAATAAGTCAACACGCTATCAGTATGGTTTTACTGTCAGAAATTTTATTTTCAACACAGAAGGTACAATGCATTAATCACCTGACCCATATAAACACTGCAGATCAAAAGGCCTGTAGAACTTTAAGCTGTTGGCTTTTAAAAGTTCACCCAACTCACAGCATCTCTGTACTTTAAACGTGATGATGATGTCCTGAAAAATGTTCTGTGAAAAACTTCAATTCTTTTTGACATTTTCCGAATCTGACCGAAAACAGGAATTTAATTGCAAACAATGAGGTCTTGTCTATATTCAGTCCCATCTATTTTGACCCAGAGTTCATGGAACTCATGCTTGTCTGTATGGGATTCTGTAGCATTGCTACCAACTTTTCACCATTGACAACATCATTCCAACAAAATTTTTCATTGGTCCACAGTCTACTTGACTCAGTGTCATTTCCCAAAAATAACCTATTGACATCTGATGACTTTGGTGAAAAAAAGGCACTCAAGGAGTTGGTTCCAGCGCAAGGGATGAGGTGCTTGTCCACAACAACATAAAAGTGGTCGATCTTACCCTTGATCCTTCCTGATCCCAGTAAGAATGGCTGGTTGGCCCTCCCTCCCTCTGAGATGGCCTTCAATACTGGTAAATCAAAAAATAAAAATTAGATTAAATAAAAAATTGTGAAATGATAAATGCATTAAACTTGTTTCTGGTAACTTACTAACATAAAAAAAACAAAAAACAAATGTAATCCTTAAAAAAAAAACACACACACACCTATATAACAAATGGTACATTTGGACAGTCACATTATGCCAGCGATTTTCAATCCCGGTCCTGTGGACCCACCGTTCTGCACATATTGTATGTCTCCCTTATTCAACAAACCTGATTCAGATCTTCACCTCATTGGGTAAGAGCTCCATGAACGAATAGGCTGTTACAGCGATTAATCGCTCAATGTAGAGTGTTAATCAGATCTATCCGTGATCAATCCATTTTGTAATTTCAGTGTGAAACAAAAGTAAAGAACCTGTATCACAACACGCTCGAGAGCTGGTGTTATTACTCGGGTGTGTAACATATTGGCGAGCCGGTCCCAGGCGTGCATGCAGCACGCATCCAGAGCGAGAGCGAGACGGAGATGCGCATGCAGCACGCCCCTCAGAAAGAGAGAGAGACGGAGCAGCATACAATCAGGGAGCATGCAGCATACAATCAGGGAGATCAAACGGAAATCGCGCTGTTGAAAAATGGAGCTTGAAAGTCTGCATGACAGGGTGGGTGAGGCTTTACTACACCTGCACATTGAACAGCTGAGAGAAGTGTGCATTTTCGCGAAGTTGTCCATCTCTCAGGATCAGAAAAAAACATGTGTTAATTTGCATGATCAGTGAGTCTGTGGACAATGTTATTGAGACAGAGGAAGAGGAGATTGCAGAACAGTATTTAAATAATTTACCGGAGCAAACAATGCAACTAAGACAGGGTGATCACGATACCAAAGTTAGTTCAAAGAACTCAGCAGAGGCTGGTGAACTCCAAAGATTGCAAAAACAGTATGCAGAGCTTCAGCTAAATTTCCAGACCTCTACTCAAGCATTAGTTGAACAGATCAATAAATGGAGTGAAAAAAGTTGACGGAAGTGGACCTCCTCTGACACCTGTTCAACAAAGGGAGACCACCCCACCCACAAACAGGCGAGAGTTTAAGATATGTGGCCAGATAGGGGAAAGAGGCCAGAAGGAAAAACTCTCTTATTCCAATCTAATGCATCAGATTGATATGGGGCTCAGCAAGGGGTATAATGATGCTGAAGTGATTGATGCGGTGGTGAAAGCCATCAGCCCCGGCCTCAGCTTACATGACATGTTGGAGATAAAGAGCATAATAGATCATCTCACTCTGCCCCAGCTAAAGACTATCTTAAAAGGACACTTTAAGGAGGATAGCTCCACAGACCTCAACCACAAACTTGTCAATATCAGCCAGGATATTCGAGAATCGCCTCAAAACTTTCTGTTTAGTGCCATTGAACTTAAGGAAAGGCTGCTACTGGCCTCCAGAGAGGTTGGGGCTGATGAACAGTGGAGCCCAGAGTTCATACAGAACAAGATTTTACGATCTATCAGCACTGGGCTGTTGAGTGACAATTTGAAATTTCAACTCAAAACTTATCTGGATGACCTGTAGATAACTGACGAGGTACTTATAGAAAAGATGAATGAAGCATCTAGCATTGAGTATGAAAGACAAGCGAAGCAAAGGAAAAACAGGAACAAAATCACAAAGGTCGGTGAGATAGAAGCTGAACTGGGAACGCCTCAAAAGAGCAGCTGTACAGGAGGAGCTCATGCTGGTGTCCAAGTCACCTCCGCCCAAGTGGTTAGAAGTAAAGTTCGAAAAACTACGGCTAATAGTCAGAAGGACACTGAACTTTATGAAATAGTGAAACAGTTAAAAGAGGAGGTGGAGGAAATTAGAAAAACCTTATTCAGTCAAAAGGGATTGACTGTTCCTTCACGATGGAAAACAAAGAAGGGGTGCAGAGAATGTAGAGAGAACGGTGTTGGAGACCAGTGCGTGCACTGCTTTAAGTGTGGGCAGGCAGGACATCTCTCTATAGGTTGCAGAGGCATAAGGAAGCCGTCAGATAGAATGGAGCAGGTGGACTTGGCAGTACAAACTGTGTCACATCCTAGCCAGGTGGAGGAGAGTAGTAACATGGAGGAACTTCTTCAAACAGCTGGAGGCAAAAGAGGCTACCCCGCAGCAGATGCTGGCCAGTAGGGGGGAGGATCCCACCTATGTGAGTCACCTTCCCATTATCATTTAAAGCTACTGAACCTAATTGGGAAGAAATGCATTAAAAACTGCTTCATAGATGGAGTGGCAACTAAAGCTTTGTGGGATACGGGAATCACAAATATGCCAGATTAATGAGGAATGGAGAGCGAGCCACCTTCCGCACACCACAGTACGCAGCATTGAAGAAATCTTGGGCTGTGGAACGTTGGTCAGAAAAACAGTTAACCAAACACCAATTGCTTTCATAGGCTGGGTGGAAGTAAAGTTTCAGCTGGGAGAAGAGGAAGCACAACAGCCTGAATTATTGGTGCCCATGCTTGTTTCACATGACTCAGGAGTGGCAAGAGAGCCAATTGTCGGCTATAATGTCATTGAATAGCTACTCAAAATTGGTGTGGAGCACCAACTGCCAGTCAGCTCGACAGCAGTGAGCAAAGTTTTTTCTCTGGACTGTAAGAAAACCAAAGTGTTAATTAAACTGGTGCAAAGCAACTGCAGTGATTCATCAGAAGATATGGTGAGAGCAGGTTGACTCAGAACAGTGATACCAGCAGGTCACACAAAGGGGGTAAAGAGCAGTGTGTTAACAGACCCCTTTCCCCTGAAACAGGAAGTTGTCTTCGAGCCAACAGAGAGCCTGAGATGGCCAGATGGACTGATGGTGGCAGAGACCTGCAAAAAGGAAGCTGGACTCGAGTTATGATCCCTGTTACAAATGACAACAATCATGACAACACCCTTCCCCCTAGCATAGTGTTATGTACAGCAAGTGAAGGCAGTATACCCAGTAGAAGCCAGACCAGCCCAGATACCACCTTCTGAGCAGCTGAGTTCTAATGAAGAGAGAGAGAGCCGTTCAATTGAAATGTCAGAGTCAAGGGAGGGAGTGGAAGCAACTCAAGCTCAGGAGGACACAGACAGGTGGGACCCACCAGTGCCTCCAGGGCTGTACAGTGCGACATATATGTTGCATGTGTGTTGCACGCTGAGAATATGTTGAATATGTTACAATGTTTTTTTGTTTTGTTTTCTGAACCAGATGTGAATTTTAGTTTTGTAAGGGGACTATATCAAAACTGCATCTTAGTTTTGTGTTAAATTAGATTGACTTTGCTGTCGAGGTCAGAGGCGAGCAGAAGAGTGACGTCACCAGTGCGCGTATCCTGACGCAAAAAAAAAAAAAGCAAGCGAACGTGCATGTAGTCAAGTGTGTGTGCAGAGAAATCCTCGCGTGCCAAATACTAACTCCAACTGTAAACCGAGACAAATAAAGTTGTGAAAAGAAGACGGAGTCCTGTCATTTCAAGGGTGCAACATAAACTTGGTGTTTCTGCTCGGTTTGGAGTTTAGACCGCGAGGAAGCTGAGTGTAACATCGGCTATGAGCTGGGACGCAGCGAGAGCTGGCGGCTAGCGAGGGAGACCGACTGGGTCAACACTACAGCGCTACACACAAGTGGTGAAGGTAAAACCTTTTCGTCATGTCTATAACACCGCCGATGTCATCTGAGTGGGAAAATGTAGTGACGGGGATAGAAGAAAAGTTGTTTACACTGTCCACGTCGGAGCTTAATGATATATGCGCAGCACTAAGCCTAACGGTGGAGAGAAGTGAAAGAGACCTACCACGTAAACTGAGAAGACTTATTCTTCAGTATGTGGAAGGAGAAGAGGTCACATCGCGAGAAGATGAGGGTTTGTCAGTGTTACTGCAACTAAATGATAAAATTGACGAACTAAAAGAGAAAAGTGATGATGGTGAAGCCCCGCTTCAACAAATAGGGCAACAGTGCCACCCCGTGGATGAAACTGGTATGACAGCCAGTAATGTAAATGGAAAAAGAGAGAATGTTGCTGCTGCAAACGCAATAGAAACTGAATCTGCTGTGAATCAGAGCGTAGCCTTTGTTCATCCAATGTACAGAAGAGACCTGAAAATAATAGGCCAAATCGGAGAACCAAATCAAAAGGATAAATTGGCATACACAAGTTTGGAAAGGCAAATTCAGCGGGCATTGAAAAAAGGATATGATGAGGGAGAAGTAGTTGAAGCTGTTATTCAAGCCATTGCTCCAGGAACAAAACTAAAGAGTTATCTTGAAAGCAGGGTTGATTTAACATTACAAGGGCTCAGACAAATACTACGAACTCATTACATTGAAAAGGATGCTACTGAGTTGTACCACCTCCTCACACGCGCCGTGCAAGAGCAAAAGGAAACCCCCATACAGTTTGTGGTGCGAGCTATGGACCTGAGGCAACAAATTGTTCTTGCTTCAGAAAGAGTTAAATCTGGATTGAAGTACAGTGCAGAACTAATTCAAAATCAGTTTCTTCAAACAGTACTCACTGGTCTCCATGACGACACGATCCGAGCGGATGTGAAGCCATACTTACAAGATCCAAAAGTCAAGGATGAGGTTCTTCTGGAGAAAGTGATGATGGCATATAACCTGGAAACAGAAAGAAAGAATAAGTTGTCATCTACATCAAAAGCGAGAATGATTAAAGTTGCTGTGATTGCTGAGGAAAATGAGAAGGTGGACAAAGAGCTCCAAGCACACAAACCAGACAGCAAGCACAAACGTGACACACTGATGGAAAAGGTTGATCAGGGCAATAAAGCCATATGCGAAGCCATTCAGAACCTCACTACACAAATAGCAAGTCTTCAGCAAACGCCTAGGCTACAACCAGTAAGAATGAGTGAACAGCCAGACAGGAAGTAAAGATCACAGCCTAGGACCCCAAGCAGTAGACGTTGTGAGATGTGTCAGCTGTCTAAGGCGGAGGGAAGGTGTGATCACTGTTATAAGTGTGGTAGCACCGAACATTGGGCTTCGGGTTGTCGAAAGAAAAATGCCTCCGTCAGCACAAACAAAATTGATATTCGACTTCATCACGCAGAGGACATGGAAGAAACGGATCTGTTTAATCCAAATACTCCACTCACTGGCAAGCAATGACAGACAGCCAAGCTGGTAGGGAAGAGATGTCTAGTTAGAGCCTCTCTGGGAGGAGTGGACACTACAGTACTGTGGGACACGGGTTCACAGGTATCAATAGTGGGAACGAATTGGAAAAAGAACTACCTACCAGACACTGAGGTGCGACCGGTGAAGGAGTTGTTTGAAGGAGCATTGGAACTCTCAGCCGCAAATGGAACAGATATTCCATATGAGGGGTGGATGGAGGTTGAATTCACTTTGTGCAAGGATGCAGTCGCTGGAATGAGTGACAAACCTGTATTGGTTCCGATCCTAGTTGCCAGCAGTAACATTGATCGACCTATAATTGGATTCAATGTAGTTGAAGAATTAGCGCTGATAAATGATCCATCTGGAGACTGCACACGATCAGGTGACATGATAAAGAGGCTGTGTTCAGCAATGGAGGTAGGGCGCAAAACTGCAAGGGCTGTTTTATCCGTTTTAAAGAAACAGAAACCTGAAGTTCAACCTCATACAGTCAGAGTAGGCAGGCGGTCAGTGACTATACCCAAGAATGTAGTGATGGCGGTGCATTGCAGTTGGCCGAATAAGGGTGTGTTATGTACATCACCTGTAGTGCTAGAACCAAGCTTTGAAGCACCCTGGCCAACAGGGCTAAAAATCCGGGAACAGTTAGTCCATATACCTGCAAATGATGAGGGTAAAATCGAGATCTCAGTGGAAAACGAAACAGGAAATGATATCACCCTGGGTAGTCGCACTGTACTTGGCTGGTTGCACAATGTTGATGTGGTCTACCCGTTACAGGCAAAGCCTACCGAAGAGCAGAGCTCAGGGGTGTCGGATAGCAATGTCGTCTTCCCCGTGCCACAGCCTGGTTCTGACCCACCAGCGGAGCCTTGGGATCCACCGGTGGATCTGAGCCATTTGCCAGATGACCAGCGAGAAAAGGTACGACAGATGCTCAGAGAGGAATGTGATGTTTTTGCAAAAGATGAGTGGGATACAGGATGCATTAAAGAGTTTGAAATGGACATACAGTTAAAAGACAATGTACCTGTACAGAAAACATACAATGCAATCCCTAGGCATCTCTACCAAGAAGTTAAGACACACATTCAGGATCTACTCAACCGTGGGTGGATTCAGGAGTCCTGTTCCTCTTATTCTTCGCCTGTCGTATGTGTTAGGAAGAAAGATGGGGGTCTTCGTCTATGTATAGATTACAGGCTGTTAAATGGGAAAACCCTCTCTGACCGTCATCCTATTCCCAGGATACAGGAGATCCTGGAAAACTTGGGAGGTAACTCTTGGTTCACTGTGCTGGACCAGGGGAAAGCCTACCACCAGGGTTTCATGAGCGAGAAGAGCAGACCCTGCACGGCATTCATCACACCCTGGGGGTTATATGAATGGGTAAGGATCCCATTTGGGCTGACTAATGCCCCAGCGTCTTTTCAACGCTACATGGAGGGATGTCTGAGAGATCTCCGAGATGAAATCTTTGTCCCATACTTGGATGATGTCCTGGTGTTCAGCCCCAGTTTTGAACAGCATGTCCATGATGTGCGGCAAGTTCTCCAACGGCAACGAGAGTGTGGAATAAAACTAAGGCCAAAGAAATGTGATCTCTTCAAGGGTGAAGTCTGCTATGTCGGTCGGGTAGTCTCCGCTGAGGGATACAAAATGAATCCCAAAGAGGTGGAAGCAGTTCAAAAACTGAAGCAAGAGTCTCCCACCACTGTACGAGAGGTGAGAAAGTTGATGGGGTTCCTCAGTTATTACAGAGCTTATATACCAGACTTTTCTAGGGTGGCTAAACCCCTTTATGCACTCTTGGCTAAGCCCAAGTCTGAAGTGAAACAGAGCCAAAAGAAAAAGGGGACTAGCCGAAAGTCTTTTCAGCTGCCGCCGTCCTATCCAATTCAGTGGACAGTGAACCATCAGGAGATAGTAGACCGAATCGTAGATCAGTTGACAAACCCACCCGTGATGGCATACCCCGACCTGGAGGAACCGTTCATCTAGATGCATCATAGATGCATCGGAAGAGGGCCTTGGCTCAGTTCTGTACCAGCGTCAGAAAGGTGTCCTAAGAGTGAAAGCTTACGGATCGCGGACATTGACAGCAGCAGAGCGCAACTATAAGCTACACTCAGGAAAATTAGAATTTCTTGCGCTAAAGTGGGCCGTAACGGAACGCTTCCGGGATTATCTGTTTCATGCACCTCACTTCATGGTATATAGTGACAATAATCCGCTGACATATGTCACCAAGTCGGCGAAGCTCAATGCTACCGGACATCGCTGGGTGTCAGAGTTAGCAGATTATCGATTCACCCTAAAATACAGACCGGGAACAGCAAACCGGGATGCGGATTTCTTGTCGCGAAGGTCAAAGCCCATCGATGAGATCATGCAAGAATGCACTGAGGAATACCAACAGGAAGCTATTGAATGTATTGGGAAAGCTCTGGAGGAAATTCAAATGGGAGAAGTTAATTGGATCTCTGCCCTCACCTGTAATGTAGAGGCACTGCCAGAGGAGTATAACATCTCAGAGCCGATCCAGCCTTTTGGACCAGAAGACCTCAAGGTCGCTCAAAATACAGACGTAGTCATTAGTAGAGTCCTGACTCTGAAGAAAATGCATGTATTCTTGAAACATAAAGACAAAGTGGCAGAGGATGGAGCTGTTCGACAGTTTCTCAGGGAGTGGCCGCATCTGCAAGTAGATGAAGATGGTATCCTCAGGAGGAGAACAGTGACAAGAAACCAGTTGGTCGTTCCTGAATCCTTAAAGCCTCTTATCTACAAGCATTTACATGAGGAAATGGGGCATTTGGGCGCAGAAAGGATGGTGGCTCTTGCTAGGGAACGCTTCTTCTGGCCTAAGATGAGGCAAGAGATGGAACATTATGTTACTCAGGTGTGCCACTGCATGAAAAGAAAAAAACCGAATAGGATAACTCGCACTCCAATCCAAAGTATTGAAACTTCCGCACCACTTGAAATGGTCTCTATTGACTACTTACACTTGGACAAGTGTAAGGGAGGGGAGGAGTACATACTAGTGGTCGTGGATCACTTTACAAAATACGCACAAGCGTATGCGACGAAAAATAAGTCCGGGAAAACGGCGGCCAGAAAGCTCTTTGATGATTTCATTATGCGCTTTGGCTTCCCATCCAAGATCCACCATGATCAGGGGAAGGAGTTTGAAAATACTCTCTTCCACAAGCTTGAAGGCTACTGTGGTATAAACCATTCACGCACCTCCCCGTATCACCCACAAGCTAATCCAGCAGAGCGCTTTAACAGAACGCTGCTGGTTATGTTGCGTACTCTCGGGGAATCTCAGAAGTCTAGATGGAAAGAACACTTGAATAAAGTGGTACATGCATACAACTCCACTGTGCATGAAGCCACCGGATTTTCTCCATTCTTCCTTCTCTTTGGTCGTGAGCCAACACTGCCTGTGGATCTAATGTTCCCGAAGCAAGGAAACGAACGACGGCAGTCACGCACAGACTATGCAGAAAAATGGAGGGATGTCATGCAAGAGGCTTATGCCATCGCCATGCAAAATCTAAAGAAAAGTCCGAAGAGAGGGCAGAAAAATTACAATCGACGGGCATGGAGTTCAAGTCTTGAGCCAGGTGATCACGTCCTGGTAAGAAACCTCACACCTAGAGGTGGGCCCGGTAAATTGCGCAGCTACTGGGAGGACGCAATTCATGTGATCAAGGAACGAAAAGGCGAAGGGAGCCCCGTGTACGTGGTAGAACCCTTCCAAGTAGCAGGAAGAAGACGTGTGTTACATCGTAACTTATTGCTGCCATGTCCTTACCTGGTTGAAGAACCCGACGTTGATGAACCCAACCTGAGGAAAAAAAGCAAAGAAGGTAAAGCAGAACAGACAGCAAGAGGAAACAATAAACACCGTCATGACACTGACCTGTCAGATTCAGATAGTTCCAGTGAAGAAGAATATCCCCTGTGGACAACGACTCAACGGGCCAATGTACCCCTCAATGTTACAGCAGAGGAGTTCCACCCAAGAATGGAAACACCTAAACATGTAACCAAGGAGATGGTGGTACCAGAAGAACCCTTCGAAGGGCTGAACATTGAAGCTCCACTCAGTGGATCAGAAGATGAGTACAGTGAGGCTGGGACAAGAAACAACAGGCCCAAGAGAGTTAGACGGCCCGACGTGTTTACACCTATGACCAGTTAGGTGAGCCAACGTACCAGCAGTTGAAGATCTGCCCTGTGGGAGTGAAGTGGTCTACCGGAACCAGCCGTGACCTCTCTACCTGCTCATCATTCATGTATCCTTTCTATCATTGCTAATAGTTAAAAGAAAGAAACCCAGAGGTACAAATTCATAAGTTTTAGTTTATAATTCATAACTAATTTAGTTAAACATTTAACAAATTGCAGTTCATAGCAGGAGTTACAAAATAAGTTATCTGTGTAATTATTATTAAAAGAGAAATAAGAACAGAACTGGGCTATTATTTGAGTATATCGAAACAAAACAATAGTGAAATAGTGGTAACATGTACACTTACAATGGGAAAGAAGTAAACTCATAGCTGAAAATATGTAGACATACAAGAACGGGTGTAAATGGTATTTTCCTTGTCCCTGTGTGAAGATTTGGGGGGCCCACCAACACTTCTACGGATTATGCACCCTTTAATACTTATGGACTATGAACTCTTAGTCTTGTGTTGATGCTATGTGATGCTGAGGCTATAGGAAAGAAGTTTGGAGGAATAATGGAGCCCAATTATGCTATAATGTATAGTGTGGAAAATTAAAACTTATTTGTTAACTCACCCTTTATGAAAAGTTAGATTGTTGACATTGTTAAATCTAATTAAGAAGCAAATGTTTGACAACATTTTTTTTTTAGTGGGGGAGGGTGTTGCACGCTGAGAATATGTCGAATATGTTACAATGTTTTTTTGTTTTGTTTTCTGAACCAGATGTGAATTTTAGTTTTGTAAGGGGACTATATCAAAACTGCATCTTAGTTTTGTGTTAAATTAGATTGACTTTGCTGTCGAGGTCAGAGGCGAGCAGAAGAGTGACGTCACCAGTGCGCGTATCCTGACGCAGAAAAAAAAAAAAAAGCAAGCGAACGTGCATGTAGTCAAGTGTGTGTGCAGAGAAATCCTCGCGTGCCAAATACTAACTCCAACTGTAAACCGAGACAAATAAAGTTGTGAAAAGAAGACGGAGTCCTGTCATTTCAAGGGTGCAACATGTGCTACAAAAAAAACAGTCTGTGCGATGAATATATTTACCCCAGTAGCACGCGTTACAGTTTAGCATGTGAGGCAGAGCTCGTTTGAGTGAAGGGAGAATTTGTTTTGTGCTCGTGTGAGGTTAATCTAGGGCTGCACGATTGACTGAAATTAAACCAAAATCGAGATTTGTCTTTGTGAAATTATGAAAATCGCTTCAATTTTTAAATAAATAAATAAATATATGTGCAGATGAAGCGCAGCACTGTTCAGGGCGGATCGATCGGTTCGCAATAAATGCTGCTCTATCTCTGCATGCACTGTGAGATGGAGTCATTGGCATTTTAGTTTGAAAAGGGGCAAGGTTTGCATGAAAAATTGCTAATGTAAAAGCTGTCAATCGCGGGCTCGATGTGCACCGGGGTACCGAACCTGAGACTCTGAAGGAGGTGGCACTCGAACTGTCCGGCGATTCAGTGTGAAACCAGACCAGCGCTGCGGGGGGCGCCAGGAACAATCGTGTTTGGACATGACCACAGCAAACGTGCCCAGTGTTAAAGCCCCCTTAATGTGTATTAGAAAAAAGCAACAACCTCTTTCCAAACCTGTTGTCCAACAAAAGAGAACATTTAATCTACTAACCTACTTTTGTAATCTGACAGGCTTCACATCACAGAATGGCTTCACATCACAGAATGAGGCAGATATTGAGCGTCAGCGTCAGTTCTGGCAGGCCAAGTAGTCAAGACGCTGCTAACGTTATTGGTAACAACACTGTCTCATCAGCTGATTTGCATCAGCTGTTTCAACTCCCCACGTTACTAATGGCTACGCTAAAAGCAGGGCGCCTATTTAAAGCAGATCAAGTTCGCTCTTACTACTAGCTGCTCGCTGCTTTGCAACCAGGATAAGAATTATTGGTTTTCCTTTGCTTATCACTATGCATTTTGTGCGGTCTGCTTTAACAAATCATCGAACAAACACAAGGCTCTTTTAAAGTGCATTGCCTTTTACTCTGTGTTCTATTGAGTGAGATTGTAGTGTTGGCTAATGATTCAATCATGCAATGTGAGCATTATTTTTGCAAATAAAGTATTCAATATTACATACAAACGCCAGCAGCTGCATTTTCAGCAGAATTATATCAGGACATATACTATAACTATGGGAGCAGCAATAATTATGACCATGCGTTGGATACTTTCGTCAGCTTATTTCTAGACTAAATGCTGTCTGGTAAGAATGATTTTTTTTTTTTTCAGCTTATCCGAGTGTGCCAGTTCAAGTTCTAACATTACAAGCTATTTTCCTCAACGAAAGCAACCCCGCTTGATGAGCCTGTAATTATATAATTTGGCAAACGTTTCACTGGGTTCTGTGTCTCGGGCTCTGGGATACATGTTCCATTTGCAGCGTGTTTAGCAGCGATGGGCGGCGGCCAATCGTCACGGACGTGATCCTGAGAGGTGGCCGTCAGCGAGGTATTATTAGTTAAAATCACTCACTGCTCAAATGCATGTTTTGCTTTAATACAAGATTTGTCAGGAGCTAATTAAATGGGGAATTCGGCAGGCAAAACAGAATCATATCACAAGGATTTGTGCAGTGCGAATTATAGCGAGCAATTCGCCCCCACACGGTTCACCTCACATTCATTCAGGTTGTAAACTTGAACTTGCGATTTTGTCGCATTGTTCATAAACTGTCTAATTTGGAGTTTGCATCGCTGCATTATTTTCATGGACTCTCTGAAGTTATACTTAAAACTTAATGTGACTGACTCAAGAACAATTTCAGAGAAATCTGCACTCCACAAGGTAAGTATATCAAGCATATGTCTCAGCTGGCAATTTTCACTCTCATTCCTCTGTGTCTTCATGAAGCTAACTTCTTAAAACCCTGTTAAAAAATTATCAGGTAATTGGCAAAGTAATTGACAATGGTATCTGCATTGCTTAAGCTAGTCGTTTTCAGTAAATGCTAGGCTTATGGATATTGTTTTATCTCTATAGTGGTATTTGTAAATGTGTAACTTGTTTTAAGCTAAAGTTGCTATTGGATATTGTCTTAAGCTATAGTTGAGTTCCCTTTCGTTCAGTCACTACGACGTACGTTAGTGACTAACGAATGGGGGTTTGGCTTAGAAGCCAATCATCTTTGAGTATTCAACAGCGCCCAATGGCAGTGCCAATGCCATGGGCATGCGGAATTTGCATGCGTAACTCCGCCCCACCTCGTGGGTATATAAGGAAGTACGCTGGCAACATCGCATTATGTTTCTGCTTTGGAGCCAAGAGGATCTCTTCACTCCTTCAAGATTGATCTGAGTCTTCGACAGCTTTTCGAGACGAACAGCTTTCCAGAGGCGTTGGTGTTACGGCGCGTTCCAGTGATTATCATACTGCCTGCATGCTGATCTGCGCAGTGGTCCGCTAGACAGCTGGTGTGTGGTCCCTGGGCGCTTCGGCGTTCTCTGCGAAGCTTCCTCTCCTAAAAGAGCTTACACGTGACGCGTCCTTTTCAGGATGTCTCGTCAGTGTACTTCTGGGTATCTCCCTCTGATGGGCACAAACACTGCCTGGTATGTTTGGGCTTTCAACATGCCCAGGCAGCGTTTGTGGATGAGTCATGTTCCCACTGCGGGAACATGACCATCGCGGTGTTGCGGTCAAGACTCCATGACCTTCGTACTGAAGTGAGAGTCCCCTCTACCACAGCCCGATCTACTGAGTCCCAGAGGCCCAGTACTTCGGCTGGTGGTCAGGGTGACCTGACGGTTACGTTGTGGAACAAAGCCCCGACGCTCATGCCTCGGGCCACACCCCCGTCTTGCACACTGCAACCCGCGAGTGTTCAGACGCAGATCGCGGGGCCGGCTCCTGCCCCCCCGCGCATCTCGTTTGGCGCTCCGGAGGAAGATGCGATGTCGGTCACCGGATCACAAGGTGGGCTCGAGTCCTCTGAGGATGATGACTCTGCTGTGCTGCCGCCTTCGGGCGCGCCAGCATTGCCCGAGTCGGACCCAGAGCTGACAGCCATGTTGTCTCGGGCAGCAGCGAGCTTAGGGATAGAGTGGAACCCTCCACCCTGTCCCGAACGCTCAAGGCTCGATGATTGGTTTTTGGGAGCGCGCGCTGACAACCGTCAGTCCCCGCCCCCAATACCTTTCTTTCACGAGCTTCATGAGGAACTCGCGCGGTCCTGGAAGTCCCCGTTGTCTTCCCGTGACCGTTCGGCGACTTCCTCCGCCTTCTCCGTCCTCGATGGGGCGGCAGCTAAAGGGTACACTGGGGTCCCTCCAGTTGAACGTTCTGTTGCGATGCAACTGTGTCCTCAGGGCGCTTCAACCTGGCGTGGTGATCCTAAGCACCCTTCCAAAGCCTGTCGATTCACATCAACCTTGGTGGCGAAATCGCACAGAGCCGCGGGGCAGGCTGCCGCTTCGTTGCATGCCATGGCGATCCTTCAGGTCTACCAGGCCAGGATCCTCAAGGACATGCACGAGGGTGGAGTTGATCCGGGGCTCTTAAATGAGCTGCGTGCCGCCACCGACCTCGCTCTCCGGGCGACGAAGGTGACCGCACGCTCCCTGGGTCAAGTGATGTCCACAAATGTGGTCCAGGAGCGTCACCTGTGGCTGAACCTGGCCGATATGTGGGACACCGAGCGGACCCGGTTCCTCGATGCCCCCATATCCCAGGCCGGCCTCTTCGGCGGGGCGGTTGAGGACTTTGCCCAACAGTTCTCAATCGCCCAGAAGCAGACTGAGGCTATCAAACACGTACTGCCCCGGCGGCCAGCTGCTGCTTCCACCCAGCCGCCGGCACAGTCGCCTCAGTCTGCTCCACGCCGAGGACGCCCTCCTAAGGCTCCCGCCCCTCCCACCCGGTCCAAGCAGCAGCCTTCACCCGGGCCGGGTCGCGGAGGAAGCCGTAGGAAGGCGTCCAAGTCCCCTCAGGCCGCCCCGCGCCCCGCTAAACGCCAGGCCAAGCGGCGCTCCTGAGACGGACGGCTCAGGGATGGGAAATTCTTTCGAGGAGATGGTAGCAGGACCACTCCTTCCCCCGGTGGAGGGCCGGGGGAGAATCCTTTGTTCTGCTGCTGGCCCCCGGGTCAGCAGCACCCTATGTTGGTCAAAGAAAGAATTAACACTCCCATCCCTGAGCCCACAGAGTCCGGTGATGACGGTGCGCGCCACCCACGGGTCCCGCCACTCGCATCCCACTCTGTCGCCAGCCTCCTGGCAGAGCAGACCCCAGTGGAACGTGCGTCCTTCCCTGGTCTCCTCTGTCAGGACGCAGCAGTCAACCGTGCCCCCACACCGGGACGCCCCTCAGCCACCCATGTCCGGGCCGGTGACGCTGCATCGCTGCAAGCCCACACCGGGTACGTCTGTACTCCGTATGACCCCGCTGGTGCAGTTTCTGGATGTCTGGCTTCAGCTTCCAGGGCTGTCCCGCTGGGTCGCGCGGACCGTCAGGCGCGGCTACACGATTCAGTTCGCGCAGGTTCCTCCCTGCTTCCGGGGAGTCCGTTCCACTATGATCGGGGCCAACGCCCCCGTCATGCGAGCGGAGATTGCCACCCTACTGGCGAAGGGTGCGATCGAACCTGTCCCTCCAGCCGAGATGAATTACGGGTTTTACAGCCCGTACTTCATTGTACCCAAAAAGACCGGTGGGCTACGACCAATCCTGGACCTGCGCGTCTTGAACCGTTACCTTCACCGGTTTCTGTTCAAGATGTTGACAGCGAAACGCCTTTTCGAATGCGTTCGTCCAGACGATTGGTTGGCAGCGATCGACCTGAAGGACGCCTACTTCCATGTCTCCATTCTACCTCGACACAGACCGTTCCTACGGTTTGCTTTCGAGGGGCGGGCATATCAGTACGCAGTTCTACCATTCGGGCTATCTCTGTCCCCTCGCGTCTTTACGAAGATTGCAGAGGCAGCCCTTGCGCCCCTTCGGCAGCACGGGGTTCGCATCCTGAACTACCTCGACGACTGGCTCATACTGGGTCACTCTCGAGAGCAGGTTTGCGGACACAGAGATTTGGTGCTCCATCACCTAGCCCGTCTGGGCCTTCGGGTCAACTGGGAGAAGAGCAAACTTTGCCCCGCGCAGAGGATCTCTTTTCTCGGTATGGATATCGACTCGGTCGCCATGTGCGCGCAGCTTTCGAGTGAGCGCGCGCAGTCTCTGCTGACTTCCCTTCGTCAAATCGAGGGCAAGAGTGCGGTTCCACTGAAACATTTTCAGAGGCTCCTGGGGCATATGGCATCTGCAGCCGTGGTGACGCCGCTCGGATTGCTTCATATGAGACCGCTTCAGCACTGGCTACGCGATCGAGTCCCGAGATGGGCATGGCGGTCTGGCACGCTCCGGGTACAAGTGACTCGGGCCTGCTTACAGACGCTCACCCCGTGGTCGAACCTCAGCTTTCTACGGACCGGAGTGTCCTTAGAACGAGTTTCCAGGCATCTTGTTGTAACAACAGATGCATCATCCACGGCCTGGGGTGCCATGTGCAATGGACAAGCAGCCGCGGGCTCCTGGATAGGACCCCAGCGCCTTCTGCATGTCAATTGCCTCGAGTTACTGGCAGTACGGTTCGCCCTGCACCGCTTCCGAGCGTTGCTGAGGGGTCAACATGTACTAGTCAGGACAGACAACACGGCCGTAGTAGCGTACATCAACCACCAGGGCGGTCTACGCTCCCGCCGTATGTCTCAACTCGCCCGCCATCTCGTTTTGTGGAGTCAGAAGCACCTGAGGTCCCTTCGTGCTGTCCACATCCCCGGAGACCTGAACTGTGCAGCCGACGAGCTCTCACGATTTCAGCCTCTCCCCGGAGAGTGGAGACTCCACCCCCAGACGGTCCAGCTGATATGGGAACGGTTTGGCGACGCACAGGTAGATCTGTTTGCCTCCCAGGACTCTTCCTATTGCTCCCTGTACTATTCCCTGACCAAGGGCACCCTTGGCACGGATGCACTGGCACACAGCTGGCCGTCAGGGCTACGCAAGTATGCGTTTCCCCCAGTGAGCCTTCTTGCACGGGTACTGTGCAAGATCAGGGAGGACAAGGAGCAAATCATGTTGGTCGCCCCGTATTGGCACGGCCAGACCTGGTTCCCAGAACTTTTACTCCTTGCGACAGCCCCTCCCTGGCCTGTTCCTCTGAGACCGGACCTCCTCACTCAGAGACGGGGCACCTTTTGGCACCCGCGTCCAGCGCTCTGGAAGCTCCACGTGTGGCTTCTGGACGGGACGCGACAGGTTTGAGTAGCCTTCCACCTGCGGTGGTCGCTACCATCACTTCCGCTAGAGCTGAGTCTACGCGACGTCTCTATGCGTTGAAGTGGAACCTCTTCGTCACATGGTGTTCTTCCCGCCAAGAAGACCCCTGGAAATGCCCGATCGGGTCCGTGCTATCGTTTCTCCAGGAGGGGGTGGAGCGAAGGCTGTCTCCCTCCACCCTTAAAGTGTATGTGGCCGCAATATCTGCCTACCACGATCTCCTGGGGGACAAAAAGGTAAGTCAGCACGACCTGATCATCAGGTTCCTGAGGGGAGCGAGGAGACTGAATCCTCCTCGCTCTCCTCTCGTTCCCTCTTGGGACCTCTCAGTAGTCTTAAGTGCTCTGCAGAGGCCTCCCTTTGAGCCTTTGCGGTCGGCTGAGATTAAGTTCTTGTCTATGAAGACGGCTCTGCTGACCGCATTGGCCTCGCTTAAGAGGGTCGGGGACCTGCAAGCATTTTCGGTTGACGAAGCGTGCCTTGAGTTCGGGCCGGCTAACTCTCACGTGATCCTGAGACCCCGGCCCGGATATGTGCCCAAGGTTCCCACCACTCCGTTCCGAGATCAGGTGGTGAACCTGCAAGCGCTGCCTTTGGAGTAGGCAGACCCAGCCTTGGCATTGCTCTGTCCAGTACGCGCTCTCCGCGCTTACGTAGACATGACGCAGTGTTTCAGGACCTCAGACCAGCTCTTTGTTTGTTATGGTGGAGAGCGGAAGGGAAGTGCTCTCTCAAAGCAGAGGTTGTCTCACTGGATAGTGGACACCATTGTTTTGGCTTACCAGCAGCAAGTTCGACCATGTCCCCTTGGTGTGAGGGCACACTCCACCCGGAGTGTGGCCTCCTCTTGGGCTCTAGCGCATGGCACCTCGCTAACAGACATCTGCAGAGCTGCAGGCTGGGCGACACCCAACACATTCGCCAGATTCTACAATCTCCGAGTGGAGCCAGTGTCCGACTATATACTCGCCCCTACGGGTGGCCGGTAATGGGCCAGGCTCAGGTGTCTTCGCTTGCTCGCCATTCCACTCCAAGGACTGGATACGTGCGATATTTTTCCCTCAGGTGAGCTCCCCGAGAGCCCTGAGCTCCTCCAGCACTGCTTACGCCGACATCAGTTCAGTCTGCCCTTTCGAGCCCAGACCCTCATGTCCGGCCAGGTGCTCCGTGTGCATGGTTCCCCTCCGGCGACCCCCACACGAGTATTTCCACCGTAAGCCTCCTCAGTGAGCAGGTGTCTTTCCCTTGGCAAGTCCCTGCCACCCCTAGGGTTAAAAATCCACCTTCGGCTGGTACCCTAGAGATCTTCCATATGCAGCCCTCAGCGGGTCATATGTGTATTCTCTAAGTCCTCCCCACGGGTAGGCATCTTGGCATTCCCTCACTGGGATATGCTTCCCAGTGTACCTTGGTAATCCTGTGATAAGTGGGAGTCCTTCGTCCGTACTAGTCTTACGACAGGGTACTCACACTTACGCAGGGCACTGGATGACAGTTGAGTGGCGTTGTTGTATTGGAACCCCCATTCGTTAGTCACTAACGTACATCGTAGTGACTGAACGAAAGGGAACGTCTCGGTTACGTATGTAACCCTCGTTCCCTGAGGAGGGAACGGAGACGTACGTCAGCTGTGCTGCCTGGAACGCGGAGTTCAGTCTTGGCTCCTGCAGCAGTAACATAATGCGATGTTGCCAGCGTACTTCCTTATATACCCACGAGGTGGGGCGGAGTTACGCATGCAAATTCCGCATGCCCATGGCATTGGCACTGCCATTGGGCACTGTTGAATACTCGAAGATGATTGGCTTCTAAGCGAAACCCCCATTCGTTAGTCACTAACGTACGTCTCCGTTCCCTCCTCAGGGAACGAGGGTTACATACGTAACCGAGACGATCTGAAGTGCTCGTTATTAAAGCTATAATTAATATTGGAAGCGTTGTATTAAAAAGCTAATATTGGAAATGCTTGTTCTTAAAGCTATAGCTAATATAGAAATGCTTGTTCTTAAAGCTTTAGCTAATATTGAAATGCTTGTTCTCAAAGCTTTAGCTAATATTGAAATGCTCGTTCTCAAAGCTTTAGCTAATATTGAAATGCTTGTTCTCAAAGCTTTAGCTGATATTGAAATGCTTGTTCTTAAAGCTTTATTGAAAGGCTTGTTCTTAAAGCTTTAGCTAATATTGGAAGTGCTTGTTCTTAAAGCTATAATATTGGACACGCTGGTTCTTGAAGCCATAGCTAATATCGGAAATGCTCGTTCTTAAAACTATAATTAATATCGGAAATGCTTGTTCTTAAAGCTATAGCTAATATCGAAAGTGCTTGTTATTAAAGCTATAATTAATATTGGAAGCGCTGGTTCTTAATGCTATAGCTACTATTGGAAGTGCTAGTTCTTAAGTTCTAATTAAAAGTGAAAGGCTTGTTCTTAAAGCTATAGTAATATTGAAAATATTGAAATAATTGTTCTTAAAACTATAATCAATATTAAAGCTATAACTAATATTGGAAGTGCTCGTTTTTAAAGCTATAATTAATATTGGAAGTGCTTGTCATTTAATTAATAGTTGATATCGGGAACATGCTTGTTTAAAGCTATAATAAATATTGGAAATCGCTTGTTGTTAAAGCTATAGTGTCTGATGCATGCTTGGCTTAAAGCGATATAGCTACTGGAAAACTACTTTTTCTTAAGCTATAGATGTTGGAAATGTGCTTGTCTTAAAGTGATATCGTAAGCTATAGTAGAGTTTGGAAACATGCTTGTTTTAAAAGCTGTAGGTGCTATTAGAAACACACTTGTTCTTAAGTTATAACGAACTTTAGAGTTAGAAGTTACTTTTCAGAATTGTTTAAAGATTCTTTCAGAAAATCTTTCTTCAAGCTAAAGTCGCTATTGGAAATTTGGAAACATGCGTTTTCTTAAAGCTATAGGCACTATTGGGAATATGTTTTTCTTAAAGCTATAGGCACTATGGGAATTTGATATTATTAAAGCTGATAGAGGTGTTTTGGGCCTTCTCCTGATATATTGCTAAGATACGTTTTACTTGCGGTCACATGACCTCACATTTCTTATGTATCAATTTGTTCCTAGCACTTCAGCATAATTCTAAGCACACTAAACTGATAGGAAAGGGGATGAATGGCGTTTTATCTCTGAATCTGACTCTGCTTTTATGTCATCTATGTTAGCCTACCTGAGGAGTCATCCACAAGCTGGTCAGCAGGATCCATTATTTGCCTTGGAGTGCGGAAAGCTCGTGTCCAGAGCCTGGCTTGCCTCCTGTCTCCGCCGCTATGCATACCGCAAGCTTCCCTCAGAGCGTTATACGGCTCATTCTCTGTGCATTATGGCTGCTACAACTGCAGCTTCCTCCACTCTTGTCTCTACATTTGAAGGCCATTCATGCGATTGTCTTCATCTGCTTATGAACGTTTTATCTGGCCCGATGCTCGAGCCATCCATTAGAAAAGCTATGAGTGCTGCTCTCTGATCGTTGCATGGAAAATTTAATATTATAGCTTCAGTAGCTGTCGACGTATATAAATTACTTCTATCAATTAGCTGGTTACATTCATCATGCTAGCTTCACGTAGATCGATTGGATCTTTACAATTAAATTCAGTTCGATTGCCTTCTCTCGAAACACTCTTTTGGATCCTCCGTGGCTCTTCGATTTAGAAGGAAGAGCCTGGGAGGATTGCCTGGTTATGGTCTATTGGGGGGATTTATGCTACTCTCCAGTCTATAAAATAGGATGATTGCCCCTAGAAGCTGCTGCTGTTCCCTGTTTTGGATTTCGTGGAGCTCCCCATGATAATGAAGGGGAATTTAGAACAGAGCCATATCACCTATTTACTATTTATTTACTCGTATCAATAACTGTAGCTACATCCTCGTGCTAGATGAAATTGCTTTTTATCCTCTGCTGTCTCTTCAATTAGCTGAAAGAGCCAGGGAGGATTGCCTGGTATGGTTTGGGGGGGGGGATAGTTCAGCTCCCCTAGTCCTAATTCATATGAGTGTCCACTAACGCTGCTGCTGTCCCCTGACTCAATGCTATTTCATGGTGCTCATGAAAGGTCGGGAGACTCATCTGAACAAAACCATATTGCACTAATTCGTAATTCATTCATAAGAGGTCTAAGAATTTTAATTGTCTAATTCCATCCTCTTGTTTTATTCTCAAGAGGATTGCCAGGTGTGGTTTGTTTGGGGGGGAATAGTTAAGCTCCCCTAGTCCTAATTCACGTGAGCGTCCACTAATGCTGCTTCTGTCCCCTGACTCTCTGCTATTTCATGGTGCTCATGAAAGGTCAGGAGACTCATCTGAACAAAACCATATTGCACTAATTTGTAATTCATTCATAAGACGTCTAAGCATTTTAATTGTCTAATTCCATCCTCTTGTTTTATTCTCAAGAGGATTGCCAGGTATGGTTTGTTTGGGGGGAATAGTTAAGCTCTCCCAGTGTGAGCGTTTCCTAATGCTGCTGCTGTCCCCTGACTCACTGCTAATTCATGGTCTCATGAATGGTCAGGAGACTCATTCGAACAGAACCATATTGCACCAATTAGTAATTCATTCATAAAATTCATAAGCATTTTTCTACACCATCCTCTTGTGTCATTCTCAAGAGGATTGCCAGGTATGGTTTGTTTGGGGGGAATAGTTAAGCTCTCCCAGTCCTAAACTGGTAAGCGTTCCCTGATGCTGCTGCTGTCCTCTGACTCTCTGCTATTTCATGGTGCTCATGAAAGGTCAGAGGACTCCCTGAACAGAGCCATACCGCCAAAAACAAATTTAATTCAGAATTCATCAACTGATTGCAATTCAATAAAAATTTCTAAATCATTTTTATTGTCATGTGTGTTCTTGACTTAATGGACCTGACAGAAATTGAGCGTCAGCGTCAGTTCTGGCAGGCCAAGTAGTCAAGACGCTGCTAACGTTATTGGTAACAACACTGTCTCATCAGCTGATTTGCATCAGCTGTTTCAACTCCCCTCGTTACTAATGGCTACGCTAAAAGCAGGGCGCCTATTTAAAGCAGATCAAGTTCGCTCTTACTACTAGCTGCTCGCTGCTTTGCAACCCGCCACCTCCCCACCTCCTCCTGTCGTGTATAACGTGGCATTTGTTTATGTCATCGTTGCTGCTCTGTTCATAGGGGGAATAGTTAAGCTCTCCCAGTCCTAAACTGGTAAGCGTTCCCTGATGCTGCTGCTGTCCTCTGACTCTCTGCTATTTCATGGTGCTCATGAAAGGTCAGAGGACTCCCTGAACAGAGCCATACCGCCAAAAACAAATTTAATTCAGAATTCATCAACTGATTGCAATTCAATAAAAATTTCTAAATCATTTTTATTGTCATGTGTGTTCTTGACTTAATGGACCTGACAGAATTTATATTATTTTATAATGTTCTGTAGTACAGTGATAGATTCGCGGTGTAGAGACGTGTACAGTACTTTTTTTCTTTCTCAGTGAATACATAAGATAAAATAAGACAAAAATTAAGACATTACAGTCACATTTTTTATCATAATTTAATATTTTATTATAAAACCTTAGACCTTTCTAATGATTTATGTTTTCTGTAAAATATAATAATAATAATTGTTATTATTATTTTTATTCTTAAATATTTGTAGTGTATAGCACTTTTTGCTTTTTTCAGACATGGTAACAGACGTTTTATACATGTGCTACAATTTTGTGGGCTGTGCTACAAAACTTTCAACCTCTGTAGCACCAGTGCTATGTGCAAAAAAAGTTAACGTACAGCCCTGGACACTTGACACCAGATTAACAGAGGCATGTGCAGCGAGTGCTTAGAGAAGGGTGTGATGCATTCTCAAAAGATGACAATGATGTAGGCTGTATTCCCTCATTGCAACTCAAAATCCGGCTGAGTGATTCCACTCCGGTGAGGCGCACATACACATCGGTGCCCAGACCCCTACACAAAGAGGTAAAAGATTATCTAGAAGATCTATAGAATTGAGGATGGATCAAGAAATCCAGGTCAGCATAATCATCACCAATCGTTTGTGTACGGAAAAAAGACAGCAGTCTAAGGCTCTGCCGTGATTATCGGGAGCTGAATCGGAAGTCCATCCCTGACCGTCACCCCATACCATGTGTGCAGGACATGTTAAACATTCTGAGTGGGTGCGTGTGGTTTTCAGTACTGGACCTTGGAAGGCAAAGCGTACCATCAGGGGTTTATGGAGGAAAACAGTCAGCCACTCACAGCATTTATCACCCCCTAGGGGCTGTACGAGTGGATTAGGATCCCCTTTGGCCTATCTTCAGCTCCAGCAGAGTTGACAATCTTGTCCACAGTCATACATTTGAAGACCACTTGAATGATCTCTGGAAGGTATTGCATCACTATCAGAAGCACGGAGTAAAACTGACACAGAGGAAGTGTGAAGTGTTCAAGAACAGAGTGAAATTCCTTGGGAAGATTGTGTCGAAAGAAGAATTTTCAATGGATCCTGCTGAACTCGCAGCAGTACAGGCTTTGAAGGAGAGGCCAGAAGACAGTTGGAGAACTGAGGAAAGTCTTGGGGTTCATCTCTTATTATCGAACATATATCCCAAACTTCCCAAGAATTGCCAAGACTCTGTACTGCCTGCTGTCGGTCGCAGATGGACCTGGCAAGAAGAACAAACCAAAAAGCAAGGGTGAAGTTGCTTGACTTGATTGACTTCCTGCTAAACCCACCTGTCCTTGGTTATCCGGAGTTTGAGAAACCATTCATACTCCACACTGATGCATCACAGGAGGGCTTAGGTGCGGTCCTTTATCAGAGCCAAGCGGAGAAGCTGGTTGTAATTGGCTTTGGCTCAAGAACTCGAACAGCCCCTGAGAGAAATGATCACCTTCATTCCGGGAAGCTAGAGTTCCTCGCTCTGAAATGGGCGATAAGTGAAAGGTTTCGGGAGTATTTATATTATACACCATCATTTGTTGTCTATACAGACAACAATCCCTTAACCTACGTGATGACAACAGCCAAGTTGAATGCTACAACACATCGCTGGGTGGCTGAATTGTTTGAGTTTGAGTTCACTATTAACCCTCTCGAGTCAGCAATCACGCCGGCGTGATTGGCTTGCTTTTTTTCTTATCAGTGCCAAAGAGACTCAAATAACTGTTGTTTTTTATCATTCAGGGAAGTGTCATACATCATTATAATCTGTTAAGTTTCTATTTTTTTAGTACAGTCACAATAAAAACCAATTGTTGTGCTTTTTGCAAAATAAAGAAATCAAACATGATGCGTGATCTGCAGCCTCTCTGTCAAAGACGTTCATTCATATAGTCTTCAGAAAATTACCTCTAACTTATTGAAAACTTGTCTCACAAACATGAGCCATATGTTTAAAGAAACGCTGAAATGTCAGGTTTTAAACACTGTAAACCAAATCAAAAACAAATATTCTGTGTTAATGTAATCCGTTTGAAAGCAGAGCGAATCTAGTCTTTCCTGAGCGGCTCATTATAGACTAATGCGAGCACGCCCACGAAGCACGCGCTATATTGAGATTCAAATACTGAGGCGACGCCCACACACACATCAGCTCAAACAAACACATCGTGCAACGAGGGCGCACTGAAGCTTTCTTTGTTTAAATTAGCTCACAATTACTGTCAGATGTAAGTAATTACCTTGACAAACTATACATCATTTAAAAGATCTAAGACTCAAGCTTCCATTTCTGTTTTATTCTCAAAGACATATACTGACCGTTATTGTTAATATGTGTCAGGAGTTATGAATATGAAAACCGCGTCGGTACCTTCTAAAGATTGTAATACTAGCGTCAGCTGCTCTCATTCATAAAAAACTCTTCATACTTTTGTGGCAGGATGTGTTCATGTCCTCGGGCAGACTTAGGCAACGGCCCCACCAGGTCCATTCCAATCCGCTCGAAAGGTACCCCGATAATGGGAAGCAGAATGAGTGGACTGGGGGGAGGAGCTCGTGGTGCGGTTCGCTGGCAGGTCGGACAGGCTTGACAGAACCGCTTCACATCTCCATCCAAGCCCGGCCAGTGGAAACGGTCCCGGATGCGCTGGATGGTGTTGGCGGTCCCCAGGTGGCCGGCCATCGGATGACTGTGGGCTAGCTCCATGATCATCTCCACTTTCGTCTTCGGCACCACGAGCAGCTCTTTTACCTCCCCCCTCGGCTGGGCGACACAGTACAACAGGCCATTTTTCACAACGAAGTGCGGGAGAGGATGGGGTGCTGGCTGGTGTTCTTAGCCATCCACTGTACGGACCTGAGACCAGCAGTGTTTGAGCCGATCATCTTCCAGCTGAGCCTTCGCGAATGAGCCCCCTCTCTGGACCTGTTGGAAGACATCAAAGAACACATTAGAAGCCTGGGAGGGGAACTCACCATCTCTCCCGCTGTCCGACGCCAGCAGGGCGGCTTGGGCGGCGCTCCTTCGGTTGCGGCGGCGGCTCCCGGCCCGGCTGACTGGCTGCGTGGTGGGCCGGAGCAGCTCTTCGAACCCCGACCTGTCCCGTCCGAGAAGCACGGGAAGGGGAAGATCCTTTACAACGCCAACCTCTACCGGCCAGGCGCCAGGACCAGCAGATATCGTCACTCGGCGGGCCGGGACGTGACGAGTGTCGCCGTGCAAGCAGGTGATAGGCAACTGGGCTTTGGAAGTCTTCTGCGGCGGTAGGATGGTGGCCTGGATGAGACTGACCGTGCTTCTGGAATCCAGAAGGGCCAGAACTGATCGCCCGTTGACTTTCACCTCCGCTCGTGGAGCCCCGCGGGGCGGTTCTTGATGTACACTGCAGCCAGCCAACCATGTGCGCGCTGGCGGGGCAGGTTCCTCCGTGGGCATCGGTTCGTCGACTGGGCCGGGAGCCGCGGGCCTGTGTAGTGGTCGCGGGGCACCTTCCGGTGTGCGTCGCTCTTGGACCACCCTCCGAGGGAAGGACGGCGCTTGCTTCCCGGGCTCGCGGTGCATCGCCGCCTCCGCCAGCTTGATGGCCTCGACGAGCTCGGTGATGGTGGTCGGGTTTGTCATTCCCACCGCCCGCCGGGTGTGCGGTGGGAGAGCTCGGAGCATCCGGTCAACGGTCACCCGTTCCGCAACCTGACCCGCGGTGGGTGTTCCCTCGAGCAACCAGTGACTCAGTGGCCCAGTGGCTTGGGTGCGGGCTGGGCGTCGTGGCTTGAACTCCCACTCGTGGAACAACTGGGCCGCCGAGATGGCGGACAGCCCGAGTCCGAGGATTTCTTTCTTTAGTTCATCATAATTGTCAGCGCTCTCAACAGGAAGGGAAAAATAAGCTTGTTGAGCTTCACCAGTCAACAGGGGTCCCAGCAGCCGCGCCCACATGCTACGATCCCAGTTCTCCCGAACCGCCGTGTTCTCGAACATCTGCAGAAACAATTCGACATCATCTTGAGCGGATAGTTTCGGCAGTAGCTGGGTTGCTCAGACGCGGGGGTCAGGAAGCGGAACATGCTGAGCAGCGGAGAGGTGGAGGGCGGCGAATTCTTCTTCCACTTTTGCCTGACGAGCCGCCAGGTGTTCGGCGATTTGTTGCTGTCGCGCACTCACTTCAGTCAGGCATTTGAGCAGGTCTTCCATGACGGGGTGGAGCGCCGCCCTTTTTCTGGGTTCTCGTGAGTTGACCGTGTGGGGGAAAGAAAAAAACAACGTAAGAGTTCGGGGACGGTTGATGATTCTTCACTCTCTAGCCCGCATTCTCCACCACTGTGGCAGGGTGAAGAATCACACAAAACAGGATTCAGTGCAAAGCCCCCGGAGGGTGGGTTTATTGTGAAACAGTGAACAATACGTTGAGGCGGTGAAGTGTAGGTGCGCTGTGCTTCCTTTCTTCCTCTGGTGCAGGTGACTCGTGGTGACGTCAGTGAGACGGTGTGGCCGGAGTGTCACAGGCTGCTGTCTGGGTGAGAGAGAGAGAGAAGGGTTAGCGTGGCGCTTCATGGAGTGTAGTGCTCAAACTGGAGTCCCGTGGTGTTTTGTTTTATGCTCTGTGTTGATCGCCTGCAGCTGTGACGGTCCGGCCCGTGCTGAGTGCTTGCAGGTGATCCTTGTTTGTTTCCAGGGCAACGCTGACGAGAGCTCGGGAGACTTGTCACACTTCATACTGGCAGCCGGAGGGCGCTACGGGCATATGTAGTCCATATATAGCACGCATGAAGAAGATACCATGTGACACTGACATAAACAGCTTCCAGAAATCGCTCTAACATGCAGCAGATAGACAAGTTTGAAGATAATAAACACACAATCGCGACAATATATGGCTTATCTGTGTTATTTATACCATGTTGGGTGTTTTCATAATAGATTATATTTATAATGCAATGCTACTCGAGCTTTTATAATTATGCAGAATATTGTAAAATATATTTTCGGTCTGATTTTTTTATCTAAAGCCAAATGAGATCACATAAGGTTATTAAAACATTTGACTTGTGATATAAAGTAAGTTTGGAGTAAAAACATGGTTTTAATCTCATTAGCTAATTGTTGTGTTTTAAAAAATTGGTGTAATAAATCATAAATTATAGTTAAATAATTCATAAATTGTTGTGGCAGAGAATATATATTGTTTTAAGTTATCTGGTCTACCTTTATGAAGCAACTCTGCACTGTGCCCAAACAGAATTTCCCCTTGGGGACGATAAATTTAACTAACTAACTAACTAAGCAAAAACTCACTTCATTTGATTCCCCCCCCCCCCCCTTGATTTAAGAATTTTAAATATTTGGACTGGAAACAAGAAAAAATACCAAATAAGAAGAGTGTAGTCATAGTCTACAGTGTAGTCATATCTTCTGATCATTTAAAATATAATAGGCCTTTGTTGATTACATTCCAAATAAAATAAACTACAAAAATATATATATTTCCTTTGCTCTGTTGCTCTCTGTCACAGACTTACCTGAAGCTCATTCATTATGCAGCTCATTAATGCGAGTCCTTTGTTATCTCAGGTGCTATCTCATCATTATTCATTAGATATCACGTCTCCTCGCATATTGGCTTTGTGAAGAGAAACTGTCTTAAATTTTAAATCAGTGTATTGTTTTATGTGAATGAGTAGACTCAAAGATTCTCACATCAGTTTGAAGAAAAAACTCTATACACATACAGACAGGAGTCAAAAGTCTTGGGAACAGATATCTATTGTGTGTTTTGAGGCCTTAATTTTAAAACAAATTTTTTTTTTCTTCAAAATCTGTGCATAAACATTTTTTCCTCAAAAATACAAGCATGTACATACATGTTGCTCACATATTATGGTAGCCCAGTTTGTGCTGAATACAGTGTAATCACACGTTTGCCATTAATGTGTTTATAAGCAACAAAACACAAATGTCAGAGCATGTCAAAACTTCTAATGGGCCCAAAAAGAGCTCAGACTCCAGAGGGTTAAGTACCGGCCAGGAAAAAACAATGGAGATGCTGACGGCCTCTCCAGAATGCCACTTGATATGGAGAAGTTCATGTATGCTTGTTCACAGGAAGTACAGCCCGAGGTAATAACCAGCATCACACATATGCTAAGGTATTGCTACCCTGGTTGCTGAATGAAGTCAGGGACACTCTGCATCCCCTGTCAGTGAATTATCTAAAGAGCAACTGAGAGAAGCCCAGGAAGAAGATTTGGTGCTTGGAAAGGTTCGAGATTATGTGATAAAGGAGCAGTGGCCAAATCTGAAGGTGCGGCAGGTACACGAAGATGTCAAGATCATGGCCAGGGAGAAGAAAAAGTTGTGTGTAGGGGAGGATAGCATCCTATGCAGGAGGACAAAGACCCGGCACCAACTAGTGTTACCCAAAAAGTTTCGTCAGCTTGTCTATAAAGAGCTACATGAACATGACAGGGGAAGAAAAGGGAGCAGACAGTAGGAGAGGACCCCAAGAAACAGCCGAGAGAGAACCTACAGAAGGAGATATCGGAGAGAGATGTGAGGATGGTGTAGGAATGCCAGCTGAAGAGGAAGGCTGTGTTGCGGGGTCACCTGCTCCAAGAAAGTATCCTTTGCGAAAAAGAAACCCTGCCAAAGCATTTACTTATAATTGGTTAGGTCAGCCTACAATTATGTACAGAAGTCAGTTAAGTTAAATGGGGGGTATGGTAATTACAGTGGGTAAAGAATAGTTCTGGTTATATACTTGGCTGTGGGTAATAATTAAAAAAAAATTTTTTATTTAAATGGTAGTTGTGTAAATGTAGTATTCAGAAGTGATAGTACAACACGTGGGTCTGAATTATGTTAGAGATAAAGGGATTCCAACCTTTCAGTTGGACTCAGTTGGACACAGTTCCCGCATAAGTGGCAGAGAAAAGGTAGCAGATATGTACCGTAAAACTTCAAATAATAGCAGAGTCCCAAATAGACGCCTGTCTCTTTTAAACGCCTGGTGTGACGACAGGTTTGGGTAAATAAAGGCCGGTCTCAAATAGAGGCTGGGTCTGTTTTTTTTAGTATCGGGCTGTATTTCATCTTCTAAAACCCGTCAGATCGTCTGTTCTATGTTTTGATTAGATTTCACGTGACAGACGCAACCGTTAATTAACGACTCCTCACTATGGCAACATAACAAAGAGGTTAACGAACTTTCAGTCTTCAGTTTTTCTTAATTCTCTCAATACCACCATGGAGACAAATAGAAAAAAGTATGATTTGACATTTAAGCTGACAGTTGTCAAATTTCAAGTGTGGGAAAAGCTGGATACGGAGCGGCTGAAAAAATCCTTCAAGGTATGCTTGCGCGCACACGTGCGCGTGTGTGTTTGTGTGTGCGAGGGAGAAAGAGTAGTTAATATATTTCATTAACTTCGGGATGTTATCTTAGGTATGTGGCTGTGGCCTGACACACTTCTGATGGAAGCGAGGATATCCATTGTTTCAAAGAGGGAGAGCCGTGCGCATCTGGGCGGAATCTGTTAGTGCAAGCAAGGCAGGCAGAGAGAGGGAGGGGGAGAAGAGCGACGAGGAGGAGGAATTCGCCAATGAACTTGTAATTGAGGATCGCGGGGATGATGATAGTGATGAATAGAGTAATTTTCTATCACATGATTGCAGTTGTTTTACAGGGTAGCCTTCATTCTTTCTTGTTGATGTGTTTCGGGCAACAAGTTCATATGCTCGATGGATTTTAGCGGTAACGTTAACTTATATTGTTCTGCCCATTGCTGTCACATCGTTTCGTTTTTTGCGCTGCCAATAATCTTAGACATTTCTTACATTAAATGATTTGTTATACACATTGAAATTAATTATAAATAAAACTTAATATAATCTTGTAACCTCCTACTGTCATGCTTGAACATCTCCACAGTAAATTAAAGGCCTGTCTGTTATAGACGCCTGTTTCAAATACAAGCCGGTGCAGTTCGGCGATTTGGGTAAATAGAAGCCCGGGCTATTATTTGAAGTTTTACGGTACGCGCAATCTACTACCAACTCATGACGTCAAATGGAGATATAAGTCATTTGTTATCCTGGATCAAGACAGTGAATGTGTCCAGATAAAAGACTAACTCCAATCTAGAACTGTAACAATGTGGAACTTGGGACTCGTTGGGTGCTGCAAAATGTTGGGGCGACATTCAGATTTGTGGGGGAGAGTGTAGAATGGTGAAGGATGTGTGCATAATCTGAGCCCCCATTATACGCCTGAGCCCCCATTGTTCGTCGATATTGTGAAGTTTATGGTGTCACTTAGACATGAATGAAGCAAAAGAAAGTGTTAAAGTTAATCAGGAGGTTATAGGCGCATGCGCATTCGTTGTTATAAGTTAATGTGTGTGCGTGAGCAACGGCATCTCATGTACTGTTCATGTTTTGTAATTTCAGTGTGAAAAAAAAGTAAAGAACCTGAATCACAACACACTCGAGAGTTGGTGTTATTACTCGGGTAATTCAAAGGTGTAACACATCCTCACAAATTATGCCAACCATTTTCAGATCCTTGTCCACCTGCTGCATTGAGAAGACACCAAATTTATATAAATATATCGGTAACACTTTACAATAAGGTTGTATTAGTTAACATTAGTTAATGAATTAGTTAACATTAACTAACCAAGAACAACACCTCTGTTCAGCATTAGTTAATCTTTGTTAACGTTAGTTAATATAAATTCAGCTGTTCATGGTTCGTTCATTTTAGTTCACAGTGCATTTAATGTTAACAAGATTTTAATAATGCATTAGTAAATGTTGAAATTAACATTAACAAAGATAAATAAATGCTTTATAAGTGCAGTTCATTATTCGTTCATGTTAACTAATGTTAACTAATGAACCTTATTGTAAAGTGTTACCAAAGTAATCTTGTCTGGCTCATAGTCTACATGTCGTGAAAGACACAGACAAAAGACACAGACACAGCACCACATGGGTGTTCTGGCTACAGAATTTTCTCCCACTGAAAGCTCTGTTACCCTCGCTTAAATACTCCACTAGAACAAAAGGGATGTAAATATTTGCAACACAAACACCTGGTTTTGGGAGAGTGGATCAGATATCTTTGAAGAGACTCCTCAAAAGGAGAACAGAATTCTCATTAGTTTTCAATCTTTCTAATACTACTAGTGACTGCAGTGAAACTGAGACCTGTGAGATCTTCTCTCAAGATTAGTGACTTTTATTGTTCTATTACTGGGGTGTGGATCTAAGATTTTATCTTAGCACCAAAACCGATCCTTACACCCACATTTAATGTCCAATGTATTTAAATATTTCACACATGGACTTTGAACTAGCTCATCACCCGGATGCTGAATTTACTAATTATCTGCTGTCAGGCCTCAAAATATTTTAGAACGTATCGCCTTATTGTTCCATGGTGACGCGTCGTGCTTCTCACATGACACAAAGCTGCCATAATAGCGCTTTATGACAGCTCAGCTGTATCGGGTTCATTTCGTTTCTTGTTTTTTATTCAAAATATTCACAAAATTGGTAACTATGTCATGAACTATCTGATATTCTGATTTTCAAACATGTGTGAGTGAATGTGTGTTAATTGATCTAAACTGCGCGATGGGCAGCGCAATGTTAGTTTGCGCTCAGAGGATCGGATCTGTCGGATTTACATCACGCAAATTCATTCATGTTTCATGAAATACACGAAAAAAGTGTATAAGTGTAAAAGACTTCTCAAGCTACCCTTTCCACATCGGGGAGGCTACTTCAGCAGCTCAAAAAGGCCTCTCCCAACAGCAGATCCAAGCTCTCGGGAGATGGTCCTCAGATGCTTTCTCAATGCTATATCAGGACCACATTATCAAGCCCTCCAAACCCTCCGATTACAGAGAAAGTGGAAAGTTCCACACAGTGAGAAAGTGGATAGTTTTTCACGCAGTGAGATGTGGATAGTTTTCCACGCAGTAAGAAAGCGGATAGTTTTTCACACAGTGAGAAGTGGATAGTTTTTCACGCAGTGAGAAAGCGGATAGTTTTCCACGCAGTGAGAAATGGATAGTTCCCTTTCGAGGGAACTCCCACTGCATCGGTAACGACGAATTTGGGGACACTCCCTAAGCAACAGCGCGTCTGAAGTATGAATGAAATCAGGCCAATCCTGATTGGTGTTGCGTCATGACGTAACTATGACGGCGTACCCGGAAGGTACATATAGGGCAGCCCAGGCATAGTAATGGCAGTTATCGCTCTTCAGCATAGCGCTCTGTGTGAAATCTGTCTGTCTATTTATTGTTGTTTGTCAAAAAGTGAAAGTGTGTGTGAAATGGCGACTGGAAAGTGAGAGAGTTTAAGCAGTGTGTGCATCCGTGTCCCCGTTACATGTCGGGCTCGGATGCACACCTGCTGTGTGTGCAGTGTCTGGGTGTTCAGCATACTCGGGCGGCTCTCGAGGGAGCCGCTTACGAGCGTTATGAAAGCTGACACTCAGGCTGCTCCGCTCTCGGCTGGCCGTGTTCAGTGAGACCAGCCAGCCTCGTGAGCCCTGTGGATCGGTCCCGCATCCGCCGAGGCGGTGCGGCGAGGCCGGTCATGGGGCTCACGGATGGACTGTCAGCGGGACTTGGGACTGCTGAGGCATCTTCCCAGTCTTTGTCTGACAGTTCAGATGTTCTCCTTCCCCGTGTGGAAGCCCGCGCTGCGGCTTCTTCCCCCGGGGCGGAGGACCCGATGCTTCAGCGGTCTGATTCTGAGGAATTAGACGCGCTCAGCATCGAGGCAGTCAAAGTCATGAAGCACTCCTTATATATGCAATTAAAGTGAACACACGCGATCGGTGTGCATGAGATACTGGATGGCTGCATTTAAATCTGAGGATTTAAATGAAATATGAGCTGACTCTGAGGAGTTAGATATTCAGCCTGTCATTCAGACCATGTTTCACCGTATTGTTTGAAACTGTTTGGCTTTTTTTCTCGAGGGATGAAAGCCAATTGTATTATGACGGCTTGAACCACGTTGCTGAGGCAACGCGGGGTTTATGAGTCCATATAATACAAATAAACAGTTCGTCTGATGATTACGGCCACATTTAATTCTGAGGAATTAAATAAAATATAATCTGACTTTGAGGAGTTAGATATTCAGCCTATCATTCAGACTTTGTTTCACCTTATTGTGGCTGCATTTAATTCTGAGGAATTAAATTAAAATATTATCTGACTTTGAGGAGTTAGATGTATTTTAATGCAGCCTGTCATTCAGTTCAGTTGGCACGGGGTTGGTGATTATGATGGCATTTAATTCCAAGGAATTGAGTGTCGTGTTATCCGACTTTGATAAATTGGATACTTTAATTCTGTCACCCAAGCGTGTTTAACTTGTGAACTGGATATTCATCTAAGATGGAGCCCTCCTGAAGTGATGTCGTTCTCGCCGCCTTGTGGCCTGCGGGACACATCAGGTTTAGGCAAGGGCTAATCGCAGTGTCCGTCCCTTAGATGAGGCCCCTGCTGGCCAGCCCCCTCTCCCGGGTAGGAGCGACCGAGGTCGTTTTCCCCCAGGAGCTCTCGGGAAATCAGTGCTGTGTTCCCGCCGTCAAAGACGCTTCGGGCCTCACTGATTTCCCGCGCACGCACGCCGCCGTCGTCGCCTCCAGTAGGACTTGCGACTGGGCAGCGAACGTGTGCGCCAACCGAAAAACGTTCTCGACTGCTCCCTGCCGGTTAGCCGCTTCAGGGGGTCGGGAATGAGTTTCGGTTGACACCCGAGGCCAGCCTCGAGAGGCTGGTTCCCTTAGTAGATTATCTCGGCGCATGGTCATGCCTTCCGAGTGTGTCTACGTGGGTCCTGCAGACTGTAGAGCTGGGTTACAGGCTTCAGTTCGGTTCTCCTCCCCCGAAGTTCAACGGGGTAGTCCGGACTGTGGTCGGCCCAGGGCAGGTTCGGGTTATGGAACAAGAAGTACAGCCCTGTTAGCCAAGGAGGCCATAGAACGGGTCCCTCTGGCAGACAGGAAGTCCGGATTCTAATGCCGGTACTTCATAGTTCCTAAGAGGGATGGCGAGTTGTGTCCAACTTTAGACCTGAGGTACTTGAATCGTTCTCTGAGGAGATTCAGATTCAAGATGCTTAGCAATTCCTCCATTGTGATTCAGATCCAGTCTGAGGACTGGTCTGTCACGATGGGTCTGAAGAGGACGCATACTTCCCTGTATCCATCCTTCTGTGTCACAGGAAGTTCCTGAGGTTCGCTTTGGGGGCAAAGCGTACCAATATCGGGTTCTTCCAGGCGGCCTAGCCCTTTGAGACTCTACACGCAGTAGCGTGTTGACGCCTTCTCAGAGAACTGTGTTTCTGGGAGTCGTATGGGATTCTCTACGTTGGGGGCACAATTGTCTCCCGCACGTATCGAGTCCATACGGGCGGTGGTCTCTAGAAGGAAGCTAGGCCACAGCATCACTGTGAAGCAGTTTAAGGACTGCTGGGGCTCATTGCGGCTGTGTCCAACAGAATATCTCTTGGCCTGCTGCATGAGATCCTTACAGTGATGGCTGGGAATCAAGGGGGTTTTCCTCGAGGGGAAAACCATTCTGTATGATCAGGGTAACGCGCAGATGCCTTCGTTCCCTAGTCATATGGAAGAACCTTGGTTTCTGTCTCAAGGGCCAGTGTTAGGAGCGTCCTGTTGCCGGGATTCCGTTTCAACAGACGCCTCCCTCACTGGCTGGGACGGGGTCATGGCGGCCGCCTTGCGAGAGGTCTGTGGGAGACCCGGCATTTCTCCTGGCACATCTATTGCCTGGAAATGCTGGCGGTCTACAAAGCTCTGAGGAGCTTTTTCCCGGACCTCCGCGGCCACCATGTCCTGATACGGAAGTAAACCAGGTGGCTTTCCTTAAGGGGAAATCTATTCTGTATGATCAGGGTAACGCGCAGTGGCCTTCGTTCCCTAGTCATATGGAAGTAGCCTTGGTTTCTGTCCCAGGTGCCAGTGTTGGGAGCGTCCTGTTGCCGGGAATCCGTTTCAACAGACGCCTCCCTCACTGGCTGGGACGGGGTCATGGCGGCCGCCTTGCGAGAGGTCTGTGGGAGACCCGGCATTTCTCCTGGCACATCTTTTGCCTGGAAATGCTGGCGGTCTACAAAGCTCTGAAGAGCTTTTTCCCGGACCTCCGCGGCCACCATGCCCTATACGAAGTAAACCAGGTGGCTTTCCTTAAGGGGAAATCCATTCTGTATGATCAGGGTAACGCGCAGTGGCCTTCGTTCCCTAGTCATATGGAAGAAACCTTGGTTTCTGTCCCAGGTGCCAGTGTTGGGAGCGTCCTGTTGCCGGAAAATCCGTTTCAACAGACGCCTCCCTCACTGGTTGGGGCACGGCATCAGGGGGTTGAGGTCGCGCCCTCTATGCAGACTGGCGCATCACATCCTCCTGTGGTCCCAAGGGAAACTGTTGTCCATCAGGGCAATGTATGTCCCGGGGGTCCAAAATCAGGGAGCAGACATCCTGTCGAGGCAGGGGCTGAGGCCCGGGGAATGGCGACTCCACCCGGAGGTGGTGGAGGCCATGTGCGAGAGATTTGGCCCAGTGGAAGTGGATTTATTCGCGTCTCGAGAGACGACCCACTTTCCACTGTGGTTTTCTCTCACGCATCCGGCCCCTCTGGGGCTGGATGCCATGGTGCAGACATGGCCGAGGCTACGTCTGTATGCATTTCCCCCGATCGCTCTGCTCCCGGGAGTCCTGGAGCGGGTCCGTCGACAAGGCGCCAACCTGCTTCTGGTGGCGCCACGTTGGCCGACTCGGGTTTGGTTCTCGGACATCATATCTCTGCTGGCAGGTCAACCCTGGGAGATTCCTCTGAGGAGGGATCTCCTGTCTCAGGCAGGGGGCACGATATTTCACCCCCGGCCCGAGTTATGGAGCCTTTGGGTCTGGCCCCTGAGAGGGCCAGATACCTAGAGGCTGGCCTGCCGGCCGATGTGATCGAGACCTTACTCAGTTCCAGGGCTCCATCTACAAGGAGACTGTACAGCCTCAAGTGGAATGTGTTTTCCACTTGGTGTAGAGAGCGTGAGGTGGACCCAGTTAACTGCCCAGTGGCTTCAGTGCTGGAGTTCCTCCAAGATCGTTTCTCTGCAGGGCTTACCCCGTCCACACTCAAGGTGTACGTGGCTGCCATTGGGGCTTTCCACACACCGTTGGGTGATGGGCCTTTGGGTAGGCACCAGTTGGTTGTACGGTTCCTCCGTGGGGCTCGGAGGATGAGGCCTGCGGCTCGGTCCAGAGTCCCAACCTGGGACCTGGCAGTGGTTCTCGAGGGATTGGCTGAGGCCCCCTTCGAGCCACTAGAGTCAGCAGACCCAAAGAGCTTGACCCTTAAGATGGCCTTTCTCTTAGCCATCACTTCTCTGAGGAGGGTGGGGGACCTTCAGGCCTTGGCGCTTACGCCGACTTGCCTGGAGTTTGCCCCTGGCGAAGTGAAGGCCATCTTACACCCTAGGGCCGGTTATGTGCCCAAGGTGCCATCAAACGTGGTCAGGCCTTTGGTTCTTCAGGCATTTCATCCTCCGCCTCACGTGACGGCGGAAGAAGGGAGGCTTCACCTGCTCTGCCCGGTCAGAGCCCTTAAATTATATGTGGAGAAGTCTGCGCAGTGGAGGAAGCTGAGCAGCTATTAGTGTGTTTTGGTTCATCTAAGAAGGGGCTGCCTGCGTCAACCCAGACTATTAGTAACTGGATTGTCCAGGCAATAGCCACGGCCTATCAGGTGCGCAACCTGCCTTCACCTATGGCCGTGAGGGCACATTCCACCAGGGGCATGGCCTCTTCGGTGGCCCTCCTTTCTGGGGTCCCCTTGCAGGACATTTGCGAGGCGGCCGGATGGGCTACTCCACACACCTTTATTAGGTTTTATAGTCTGCACCTCCCTGCGACGCCCGGTGCTAGGGTACTCCAGTCCTAGCTGTGCCCGGTTTCCGGCTTCACACTAGGACTGGTGCTACCATCGGTGTGGCCTAGTGGGTACTCGTTCCCCAAATTCGTCGTTACCGATGCAGTGGGAGTTCCCTCGAAAGGGAACGGCTCGGGTTATGTATATAACCCTTGTTCCCTGAGAAAGGGAACGAGCACTGCATCTCGTCGCCACACCTCGGCAGGCCTGGAGCGCATGCTTCATCGCGATAACTGCCATTACTATGCCTGGGCTGCCCTATATGTACCTTCCGGGTACGCCGTCATAGTTACGTCATGACGCAACACCAATCAGGATTGGCCTGATTTCATTCATACTTCAGACGCGCTGTTGCTTAGGGAGTGTCCCCAAATTCGTCGTTACCGATGCAGTGCTCGTTCCCTTTCTCAGGGAACAAGGGTTATATACATAACCCGAGCCGTTTTCCACGAAGTGAGAAAGCGGATAGTTTTCCACGCAGTGAGAAGTGGATAGTTTTCCACGCAGTGAGAAAGCAGATAGTTTTTCACGCAGTGAGAAAGCGGATAGTTTTCACACAGTGAGAAGTGGATAGTTCCCTTTCAAGGGAACTCGCGCTGCGTCACCGCTCTGGGAACGCCTCTGCGTGATTGCGTCGTGAAGCACGTATGTCATCAGTCCAATAGAGAGACGGAACGTCATAGGCGGGTGACGTCATAGACCCGGAAGCTATAAAGCACACCGGCAAACACACGCCGTTAGCTTCTGTTGCCTTCAACAAGCGCTCTGTGTAAAATCTGTCCAAAGTGTCTTTGTGTTGTGTCTGAGTTCAGACTGTTTTGTTTCGTTTGCACTCTCACCACATTGATAAGAGAAAAAAAGTATGACGAGCGAACAGCGTTACAGACAGTGTGTTCCTCCCTGCTCACGCTACATCACGAGCGGGGATACACACTTGATGTGCGTTGTTTGTTTGGGAGAGCAGCACGCGCAGTCGGCACTCGAGGGTGCTGCGATCCCGCCGGGTGCTCTTCGAGGAAGGCGTCCCGGCTAGCGCTCCCCACGGCACGGGTCCCGCTGCTGCTGAGGCTCAGCGGCGACTCATGTCGTGGGTTTCGCAAAAGGATCTGACGGAGGGGATGGAGACGGGCCCCGCCCTATCTCTTCCTTCACCCGCCAGATCCAGCGCTGCCTCTCTGGGATCGGGAGCACGCTCTGCGGCTTCTCCCGCCCGGGGAGCGGCCGCGATGCTGCAGCTATCTTCCTCCGAGGAGGTTGATGTCTGTAGCATCGATGCAGGGGGTGGAGACTCGTCACTTCATTCCCCTGCAAGTGAGCAGCTCATGGAGGTGCTGAGCAGAGCGGTGGCCAGACTACACATTGACAGGCCACATGAACATCATGAGCGAGCTGCGTAAAAAGCAGACTCGACGAGCGCTTTCTCCCCGCGCGCTCTGTTCAGCCTCCTCGTAGGAGTCTACCGTTTCTCCCGGACCTCCACACCGAGGTGTCGAGGTCTTGGAAGCGGCCCGTGTCTGCACGCATTTTCACCCCGCAGACGTCAGTTTATAGTAATATCTCGGGGTGGAAAAGACACGGTTACGGTCAGCTGCCTCAGGTTGAACAGACGCTTGCGAGCCATCTGTCACCCGAGTCTGCGTCGACCGTAAAGGCTCCGACTTTGCCCACAAAACCTCTTAAAGTGACATCATCTTTTGTGGGCAAAGCATACTCGGCAGCAGGTCAAGCCGCCGCGTGTCTGCACACGATGTCTATCGTGCAGGCATACCAGGCTGATCTGCTAAGGGACCTGGGGGAAAGCCATGAGATCGGAGTCGATACTATTAATGAACTTCGATCGACTGCCGATCTCGCTCTCCGTGCCACCAAGGAGACGGCCCGATGCGTCGGCCATTCTATGGCAGCCCTGGTGGCCACGGAGAGGCATTTATGGCTGAACCTTACGGATATCAAGGAAAGGGACAAGAGCTTTTTGCTTGATGCGCCGCTGTCTCCGGAGGGCCTGTTCGGTGACGCCGTCACCACGGTTACCGACAGGTTCCTGGAGGCGAAAAAACAGGCAGCGGCGCTCAAGCAGTTCCTTCCCCGTAAGCCCCAGGTCTCGTCTGCTGCTGGGCGGGAGCAGCAGATGCCGAGTACGAGCTCCTCTCACAGGGCGCAGCAGAAAGTGAGTGTCGCCACTTGTACACCCCCGCAGAAAGGGTCGTTGGGTGCGCGGCGCTCACAGGCGCAGCCTTCTAACCCCAGGGCTGATCTGAGGACAGTCATTGTGGCAAGGAAGGCTGCGTCAAAGAAGTCCTGACGCCTCTGGGCCCAGGACAGTGAGGGTGATCCCCTCCGCGGGCGCACGGTGCTTACCGCTGTACACGGTACCCGTGCGTCCGCGGTACCCTCACGGGGTCATTCCGCCAACCCCGCCCGAGTGCCGGGGCGCAAAGGGGCCCCGCGGGTCATTCGAGGATGGCCCGCACCCTCTTCGGAGGGAAATTATGCCGTTGAGTCAGTCGTTCCCTGCCGGTTCGCCACTTCAGGGCGCTGCACTCGCGGTGCAGAGTACATCTGCCTCACATATCTCGTTGGGTCCTGCGATGTGTAAAGTTGGGGTACGCGATTCAGTTCAGATGCCGTCCCCCCAGCTTCAACGGGGTCCTCTCCACTGTGGTGGACCCGGTGCAGGCTCTGGTGATGACTCAAGAAGTACAGACTCTACTGCAAAAGGGGGCTATAGAGAGGGTTCCCCCCCCCGGACAGGGAGTCAGGCTTTTACAGCCGGTACTTCATAGTGCCAAAGAAGGATGGTGGGCTGCGCCCCATCTTGGATCTTCGCGTCCTAAACCGAGCCGTGGCAAAGCTCAAGTTCAGGATGCTGACACTCAAACAGATCGTGTCTCAGATCAGGTCCGAGGACTGGTTTGTCACGATAGATCTGAAAGATGCATATTTCCATGTCTCCATCCTTCCGCAGAACAGGAAGTTCCTGAGGTTTGCTTTCAGGGGAGAAGCGTACCAATATCGAGTGCTTCCTTTCGGTTTAGCCCTTTCACCCCGCACGTTCACGAAGTGTGTGGACGCTGCTCTGGTCCCCTTGCGTTTGCAGGGGATCCGTATTCTCAATTACATCAATGACTGGCTGATACTAGCACAGTCAGCGCGTCTCGCGGTTCAGCATCGAGATGTTGTTCTCGCGCATATGAGGAGGTTGGGGCTGAGGCTCAACTCCAAGAAGAGTGTTCTCTCTCCTGTGCAGAAGATCACTTATCTCGGGGTGAGTTGGGATTCGGTCGCTATGCAGGCTCGTCTGTCGGAGCCTCGCGTGGGGTCGATCCTCTCAGCCGTGAAAGGGGTGAAGCTAGACCAGCCGCTCACTGTAAAGCAGTTTCAGAGACTGTTGGGTCTGATGGCAGCCGCGTCCAACGTTATTCCTTCGGGCCTGCTGTTCATGAGGCCGCTACAGTGGTGGCTCAAGACCAGGGGTTTTTCCCCGAGGGGGAACCCCTTTCGCGTAATCAAGGCAACGCGCCGGTGTCTCCGCACCTTGGTTATGTGGAAGGACCCCAGGTTCCTGACCCAGGGCCCGTCGCTGGGGGCACCGTGTCAGCGTACTTCTCTGACCACGGATGCCTCCCTGACGGGCTGGGGGGCGACCATGAGTGGTCGCTCGGCCCAGGGTCTGTGGCAGGAGTACCAGCGTTCGTGGCATATAAATTGCCTGGAAATGTTGGCGGTGTTTCAGGCTCTGAAGCACTTCCTGCCGCATCTCAGGGGCCATCATGTGCTTGTGCGCACAGACAGCACATCGGTGGTCTCCTACATCAACCATCAGGGGGGTTTGAAGTCCCGTCGCTTATACAAGCTGGCGCGCCTTATCCTCCTCTGGGCTCAGGGAAAATTGCTGTCAGTCAGGGCTATGTACATTCCTGGGCGGTTGAACGTGGAAGCAGATATCCTGTCGAGGCAGGGGCCAAGGCCCGGGGAGTGGAGACTCCACACCGATGTGGTGGAGCTCCTTTGGGAGAAGTTCGGCAGGGCCCAAGTGGACCTGTTCGCCACTCACAAGAACTCTCATTGTCGTCTGTGGTTCTCCCTGTCGCCTCCAGCTCCTCTCGGACTGGATGCGATGGTACAGGAGTGGCCGAGGCTGCCCCTGTACGCTTTCCCCCCGATCGCTCTGCTTCCGGGAATTCTAGAGAGAGTGCGCCAGGACGGGGCCCGTCTCCTGCTAGTAGCCCCGTTCTGACCGGGCCGGGTATGGTTCTCGGATCTGGTGTCTCTTCTCGACGGCTCTCCCCTGGAGATCCCGTTCAGGAGGGACCTTCTCTCTCAGGCGGGCAGAGTTTTTGTTCACCCCGCCCGGAGTTGTGGAAACTGTGGGCTTGGCCTCTACGGGGGCCCAACTCATAAGTTCCGGTCTCTCAACTGAGGTTGTTGAGACCATTCTACACACCAGAGCTCCTTCTACGAGGAAACTTTACTACCTAAAGTGGAGACTCTTCACCTTATGGTGTCGAGATCACCTGCGGGATCCAGTTAACTGCCCTGCGAGCGTGGTGCTGGAGTTCCTGCAGGAGAGATTCTCTGCTGGGTTAGCCCCCTCCACACTAAAGGTGTACGTGGCGGCCATAGCTCCTTACCACACTCCTTTGAGTGGAGTTTCATTAGGGCGACACCCTCTAGTAACTCGTTTCCTCCGTGGAACCTTGAGGCTGAGACCTGTGACACGCACCAGGGTGCCGGCCTGGGACTTATCCATCGTCCTTCAAGGCCTTTCCGAGGCTCCCTTCGAGCCGCTCGAGGAAGTTTCTGAAAAATTTCTCACTTTCAAAACTATTTTTCTTCTTGCTATTTCTTCTCTTAAAAGAATTGGGGACTTGCAAGCCCTCTCTGTCGCACCCTCGTGCTTGGAGTTTGCCCCGGGTATGGCTAAGGCCTTTCTCTCTCCGAGGCCCGGGTATATTCCTAAGGTCCTCACTAATCCTGTGAGACCTATTGTGCTCCAGGCCTTCTGTCCTCCTCCCTTTGTGACGTCAGACCAGGAAAAGTTAAATCTGCTTTGTCCAGTTCGCGCTTTAGACGCCTATGTCCACAGAGCTGCCCTGTGGAGGAAAACTGATCAGTTATTTGTTTGCTACGGACCTCCATCCCGTGGGGGTCCGGTGTCAAAGCAGAGGATGAGCAAGTGGGTAGTCGAGGCTATCTCACTGGCTTATGTGGCGGCCGGACAGCCCTCTCCTTTGGCTGATCGGTCCCACTCCACTAGGAGTATGGCTGCTTCTCAAGCTCTCTTGGCAGGGGCCTCCCTGCAGGAAGTGTGTGATGTACTTTTGTCAGGTTCTATGAACTAGATGTTTCTGCTACTCCGGGGTCTCGGGTGCTCGCCTCGTAGCTGTCTCAGGCGGGCATCCAGACTCGCATGGGGACGTGGGAATTCTCGTTCCCAGAGCGGTGACGCAGCGCGAGTTCCCTTGAAAGGGAACATCTCGGTTACGACTGTAACCTTAGTTCCCTGATAGGGAACGAGACGCTGCGTCACCCGGCCATACTCCTCGCATGCCCGCAAGCGCCTTGTTTCAGGCCTTCTTCAGAAGCTAACGGCGTGTGTTTGCCGGTGTGCTTTATAGCTTCCGGGTCTATGACGTCACCCGCCTATGACGTTCCGTCTCTCTATTGGACTGATGACATACGTGCTTCACGACGCAATCACGCAGAGGCGTTCCCAGAGCGGTGACGCAGCGTCTCGTTCCCTATCAGGGAACTAAGGTTACAGTCGTAACCGAGACGTTTTCCTCGCAGTGTGAAAGCGGATAGTTTTTCCAAGCATCGAGAAAGTGGAAAGTTTCCAAGCAGCGAGAAAGTGGAAAGTTTCCATGCAGCGAGAAAGTGGAAGGTTTCCACGCAGCGAGAAAGTGGAAAGTTTCCACGCAGCGGAAAAGCGGTACATTTCCACGCAACGAGAAAGCGGTAAGTTTCCACGCAGCGAGGAAGTGAATAGTTCAATGCAGTGGGAACGTGGTACATTTCCACACAAAGAGAAAGCGGTAAGTTTCTACGCAGCGAGGAAGTGGAAAGTTTCCACGCAGTAAATCAGTGGATAGTCGTCCACGCAGTAAATCAGTGGATAGTCGTCCACGCAGTAAGACAGCAGATAGTCGCCCACGCCACAAGATAGTGGATAGTTGCCAACGAAGTAAGATGGCGGATAGTTGCCCACGCAGTAAGATGGTGGATAGTTGTCCACGCAGTAAGATACTGGATAGTTGTCCACGCAGTAAGATACTGGATAGTAGCACACACAGTAAGATGGTGAATAGTCTCCTCAAGCAAATACGTTTCGACACAGCAAGAAAGTCGAAGATTCCAGCAAGGAAGTGGATCATCTTCACACAGCAAGAAATAGAAGTTGTTAAACACAGCAAGGAAACGGATAGTTTTTTCCCACAGCAAGAAAGTGGTTTAAAAAACGTACCCAGCTAGAAGTGGACAGTTTTCCACACAGTAAGGAAGCGGATAAAACCCTCTAGATTGATAGGTTCCACTTGTGGAAAGTTTCCACTTAGTAAGGAAGTGGATTGATTCATTGCAGCAAGAAAGTGGAAAGTTTCCATGCAGCAAGGAAGGGGTAAGTCCCACAAAATCTCTAAATCATAATCTCATATTTCTTTTTCCCATTTTTTCTTCCAGGCGGTCTCCCACGTACAAGACCACACCCTGCTCCCATCAAGAACCGTGCGATTCGCGAACTAACAGGGGCTGCCCTCTGGCGACACAAGCCGCTCACTGGCCCTCCCGTTCAAACAACCAGGCCCCCTCTCTAATGCCAGCCGCCAAGCTCGGCACTTCTTGGGGGGGTATTTAGCAGGCGGCTGTCCTATGCTCTTTAGCTTTTGGGGGGTACTCTGAGTTCGGGCCTGATTCCGAGCTCGAAGCCCTCCCCCCGGACAGCACGCCAAATACGCATTGAATTACTCTCTATAAATTATATGTAAGTGCGAACTCATGAAATTATGTTTTATAAACAAGGTTCGGGAGAAGCACGATCAGATAACTGACACAGGTGGAGAGCACTCAGCTAATCAACAATAGAGGTATATATACACGCAGCAGTCCTACCTCCGTTTGTTGACAGTTCTCAGCAACCCTTCCACCACCCCTTCGCCACACCTTTTAACTCTAAAACCACTAACATATACGGTGGGTACTCTGGGTTTGGGCCTAATTCCGAGCTCGAAGCCCTCCCCCCGGACAGCACGCCAAATACGCATTGAATTACTCTCTATAAATTATATGTAAGTGCGAACTTGTGAAAGAATATAGTATTAGCAGGCACTACAATGCTAAACATGCTAATTATGCTAATTAAAGCTTGATCACGTCACCAAAACTGTGGTGAAACTTGTCAATTTCATCAGGGCCCGGGCGCTTAACCACCGCCAGTTTATCCAGTTTTTGGAGGAGAGTGAGGCAGAACACACTGATGTCCCATACCACTCAAACGTCCTCTGGCTGAGCCTGGGCACAGTGCTACGCCGTGTGTGGAACCTGAGAGATCAGATAGGGGTGTTTCTGGAGAATGTTGGGAAGGCTGGTGACTTTCTAGAACTTGAAGATTCAGATTGGATGCTTGATTTTGCTTTTGCTGTGGATTTATTGGGCCATTTGAATGACCTCAATCGGAAGCTGCAGGGGAAGGATGTGTTCGTGCACAAACTGTATTCCTACGTACAAGCATTCAGAGCAAAGCTGACCCTGTTTTCCCGACAAATGACAAACAAGCTTTACACATTTTCCAACTCTTGCCACAATAAAGGATGTGCCATCCCGACTCACTGTCAAATACATCACTACACTCGAGGATCTGCACTCTGAATTCAACAGGCGTTTCTCTGATTTCGGAAAAATTGAAAAAGAGATGGAGATGGTGTCCGCCCCCCTTTCCTTTGACAGCGACCAAGCACCTCCGGAGGCTCAGCTTGAGTTGATTGACATGCAGTGCAATCCCCCTCTCAAGGAGAAATTCACCTCGTCATCATTGGACAGGTTTTACGGTGCGTTGAACGAGGGCAAGTTTCCTAACATGCGAAGGCATGCGCAAAGGATTTTGTTCGGGTCCACGTATGTATGCGAGCAAGCTTTCTCTGTAATGAACTTTAACAAGTCACGCTACAGATCACGACTAACCGACGCACACCTGTCGTCCGTGTTGCGCATCTCAACATCGAACACAACCCCAGATTTCGTTGGCTTAGTAAAGAAAGGCGACCGCCTCAATTGTTCACATTGACTGAGTTACAGAACAGAGACAAAAAGCTCTTCATCTCAGTCGCATAGGCCTAAATAGCCTACATTTTTCTAAAGTAGGCCTAGCCAAAGTTCCATTAAGTTACCCTTGATTGATGTTATTTTTACAACATTGTTCAGTTTCATGTTGCTATTTCTTGTGCATGTCCTGTAGATGGTGATGATGATACAGCTAAATCAAACATACGTGTGATGAAGTTGATCTGCACTTAAATTGTGTTCTATTTTATAAAAGATTTAAACAACATATCGTCGCTGTCCGATGAAAACCACGTATGTCCATTTTGCCGATTTTGCGATTTTTCGACGGATTGAATGTCCAGGTTCATTTCCGTATACAGTATGCGTCACATATCTAAATGGCCAATGAAAAGTTGTGAAATCATGTCATCTGATTTTCACGTATATCCATTTGGTGTCAAAGCTGTCAATCACGCTGCGTATCTCCCGCCCTGTGGAAGCATCTCGCCGGTCTCGTGAAGTTTCATCGAAGCTCAGCACTGGATAGCCGAATAACACTGTGAGGTAAAGTATCAGCAAACGTTTGTTTTTGACAACTGTTCTCAAGTTTATTATATATTCACAACTATTATTTATCGGTAAATGGTCTAGACGAAGTAATTGTCACCGAATATTTTTATTTATTTTTATATTTGTGAACCTGGCTGACGAAAGTATGACATTGAAGCTCACCACAGTTTAGTTCTAATCAAGTTCTTCACAGATTAGTTTGCTTGCTAGTATGTAAATAAGCTCGGTCTCATTGATAAGATTCAACCTTTTTTTTTTTTCTTAGTCAAACTGATCAAATTATAGCCTGTAATGCTACTTTCATACTGCTATAACCGCTTGCCAGAGGCTGAGAATGTCCAGCACTAACGTTAGAGTTATCTTGCTACGTTTTTACTTCGATTTCCGAAGTGAAGTGAAACAATGTTGACTGGGCATAGCGCTATATTTTTTTCTGATCTATTTTTTTCCCTTCCTTCAGGATGTCTGTCTCTGTAAAGGAGCTTTGTGAATTGATGAATGTGAACTATGATGGGGCTGTTATTGAGGCGATTGCGAAGGTCAACAATAAGAAAGAAGGTTTGTAGGAACATAGACTTGAGTCAGCCAAACAATTAAGTCTACATTGTATTGATTACTGAAATGTAGGGCTGCTCCGATCACAATCGGCAGATCGTTAATGCGCATCTCGTCAGTAAAGTTTTTCTCTCTGTCATTCTTAGATTCACTTGAAAGTGACAGTTCTCAGACAGCTGCCAATGAGGGTAGGTACTTAGGCTTAAATTATTTTCTCCCAGTAGAAGCTACCTATACAGCAACCTAAAGCCTATTGATGTGTTGCACATTAAGATGAAAGCCTGTCACGCATGTTATTTTGGTTCCCTTGATCCAAGAAACTGCTGTTGCATTTCCAAGTACTAACCCATCAAATTGTATGTGGCTAAATTAAAACATTTTAAAGGGATAGTTCACCCAAAAATGATATTTAAGCCATGATTTACTCACCCTCAAGCCGTTCGAGATGCATAATGTCAATCTTTTTTTCAGACAAACACACTTTCAGTTATTTTAGATAGTGATGCACCGATCATGATTTTACATGGCCGATTCCGATACCGATTTTTTTCAAGAAAACTGGCCGATTCCGATACCGATTTCCGTTTTTTTTTTTTTTTTAACACAATAAAAGAATGAAAGTATACATGAACAAGATGTTTATTTGGTATTTAACAGGCTAAATTGGCTTTTGGCTAATGAAAACAAGTCCGCAATCTGAAATTAACAAGAAATTTAATTGGAAATTAAAGGCTGAAAGGTGAAATTAAAGGCAACAACTGCATATTCTACAATCCAAACAAAGATGTTACTTAAATCAGCATTTGTTTTTAAATTCAGTGTAAAGAAAAAAAGTCTTTACCAGTGAAATGAAATAAAACCAAAGTATATAATTGTTCCAAAATGTTAAATCAAATAATGTTTAGTGCAACGAAAAAAAACTAAGATGCTACAGCAGGTGCTTTTTAAATCAAATTAAGTCAATGTAATTAAGGTAAAATAAAAGGTAACACTTTAGAATAATGGCCATTAGTAGGGATGAAACGATTACCGGTTTCACGATAAACCACGATAAAATGTAGTGACGGTTAGTAATATCGTATAAAATTTAATTATCATTAAAACCGTGTGTGATTATCACGATTTTAAAACTCGCGGTAAATCTTGTCCAGTCAGCGTCAGTCTGGCTGCAGCGCTGTTTTCTGAATGAGAAGAAATGGCAGAAGGCAGTGACAGCACCGGGAGATTTTTCAGATATCTAAAAGGACCAAATCTGAGGCGTTGTCATATTTTGGCTTTTACAATAGTCCTGAGGGAAACTTAATCGAAGATGGTCACCCTGTCTGCAGAACAAGCCAGAATAAAGTCGCTGTAATAGGGGGAACACTTCAAAACTACGAACGCAAGGCAAGTGGACTTTGACCTCAATACCAAAACTACGTCTGGGAAATAATAGCGTGAAGCGAACGAACAAGTTCAGACAAGACTAGGGTGACATTTAAGGGATAATAATCAGGGTTTGCCATTAACAACCGCCGTTTGCGGGTGTAAGTTAACGTTATTTCGGCTGCACACTAGCCACTCTGCTGTTGAACTTATTATAGAGATCGCTAAGACATGTGACCAAATGGGCGGCAACGTCATCAGAATGCAAAGAATTATGGGTACGTTTGGCCCGTTTACATGGCCTGGCATAGCAGGCTAGTGTTCTGGCATGAAAATAATTAAACATTAGAGAGAAAAACTGAATATAATCCTACAAAATGCAGCGGGCTAAAGAAAACATTGTCGGACCATATTGCCTAAAACTAAATCCTAATGCAAAGACGAGATCTGATGAGAAAAAGGGAATCAAATGACTGGATCCTTACGAGCTGAGCGACTGGTCAAGGGACGTCAAACTGTTGCCCAACTTCCAGCACCCATATATATACAAACACATGATATTAAGTGTTGTTAGTGCGTACACACACACACGCAAAGTTTTCAGTGAGTGAGGGCGGCTACACACTGCAAGGGTGGCGTGTCCGTTTTTATTTCGGCTCCCATGTTAACAGGTTAGAGCGTGCACACTGCCTGCGTGAGACGCGGAAAACGCGTGCATGCTGGAAATAGAACAGACGCCTATCTTTCACGCGACACGCACGCGTGTTGGAAGCGTTTAACATGAAGTATAGGCCTTCCACTTCGTCACCTAGCAGCAGCATCGCCGCGTCAGACACGCGTCTGGTGTGCAGACACAGAAAACGCCACGCTTGCAGTGTGTAGCCGGCCTGAGAGAGGGGGGAGCGGGCGCAATCGAACAGTGGACACTAAAAATATACTTCGTCATTTTGTTCATACAGGACATCATTCAAACTGCAAAGTGTTTACTTATATTTGTATATCCCGTTCTTAAGCTTTATGCCACTTCTATCGTGAGAACGACTATTGCAGTTTATAACACAGCAGGTAGACGGCATCTTGAACACTGCTTTCTTCCCTCCATGCAAAGAAGTCTGGCGACCGGCGCCCGTTGTGCCGCGGATTCCCAAAATGCTTTGCGTTTACCACTGGGAATACGTCATGATGACGACACATTAGCAATCTCTATAGTCTTCTCAAAATCCATCTGTTATAATCGCGTTGCGCATTATAACCACTCACACGTGTTTATATTGAGTTTATGAATGCAATGTCTCATAATCAGAGGCATTCAGATTAGCCGGAATTTTGTTCAGAGCGCGCGCCACTCTCACGCGCTGAAATCTACACTAAAAGCAGATGTGTGTGTGATGTACGCAAGAGATTCACTCATCATACAGTGGTTGACTGTTTTTGTTCTATTTCAGCAGCGAAAATAGTTTCAAACAAACACAGCAGAACCACAGCGCGTCTGATGTGACAGGCATAAAGTTGGTGAATTTAGGGACCGTCTCTAAAGTTACACACAACATTGGTAACGTTATACACGTTTGAAACTTTAATAGCATTTGAAGAGAATGAAAGTCATAAAACTGACTGTAAAGTGATCATCTAGGTGTCAGGTATGATGCAGACATTTTGATATTTCATAAAATAAACTGTCAAATCATATGCAAATATGGATATGCATTATTTCTCTAGGATACTGTTTGGGCTTTTACACAAAACATGCTAGTTTTAAATGCATCATTGTTGAACACTGATGAGAATATTGATTGAGAATATATTTACAGAGATAATATTAGAGATTATATTTACGATAAATTATTGTTATTTATGCGTTGATATTGACGACGGCCATTATAGGGAAGAAAATCCCACAGAATCTTGCTTAAAAAAGTGCATAGAGCTGCTTTAGTTTGTTTGTTGATTTTCAAATATAAAACTTGAACAAAACCGTGATAATATTGATAACCGTGATAATTTGGGTCACTATAATCGTGATGTTAAATTTCCATACCGTTTCATCCCTAGTCATTATGGGATTTGTTAATGTACATTTGTTAATGTATTAACTAACATGAACTAACCATGAGCAGTACATTTGTTACTGTATTTGTTCATCTTTGTTAACGTTAGTTAACCCTTGTGTTTTGTTGCGGGTCAATTTGACCCGTTTTGATTTTTAAGTTGTCAGAAATATCAGTTAACCTATGTTTTTTTCTTCTTTAAATTTTGTGACTTTTTCTCATTTAGGGTCATGAACAAGCATGCAAAGTTTCAACACGCTGATGTGTTTTGACATATACACACACATTTACTGTTACGTTTGTGATGTTCACGGGTCAATTTGACCCGCATATTTTAATGTTCTAAGGCAATTGTAGAGACCCAAAATAATAACATTTCTTGGTTATAGTTTGTTATTTTAGTTTTTTACTAACCTATGAAGCTAAAAAAATTAGCTTTTCCCAATTTTTTCAATACAGAAATATTTTTTGTATGCCACAAATGGTAAAAATTAGCTATCATTTCTTTTTTCAATCTATCTGAAATACTATCTAACCCACATTGTTTTTCTTGAAATTGTGTGACCTTTTCTCATTTAGGGTCATTAACATGCATGCAAAGTTTCAACATGATAATGCGTTGTGAAATGTGATTATCAAAATTTTATACACTCTTGCTGTTTGTGGGTCAATTTGACCCGTATAGGACAGCTGTTCAAAAGCAACTGTACAGACACAAAATACAAAACACTTTGTTGTATGTCAGAGCTCTTCAACTATTAACAACTTCATGAAGCAGTGTTTTGAAATCAGCCATCACTGTATAAATCATAAAAGTAAAGTTTAAAACAAGTTATAGAAGTTTATGAACATGAAAATATATAACATATATATTTTTATATTTTATATAAAATATACATTTTACAAAACATGTTAAATTCTAAAACCTCATGAAAATCAAAGCTAAATATCTGAAATTCTGTACCAAATTTTAGGTTGATATCTCAAAAAAAAAAAAAGGTTTTGTGCGTGCTACCAACATTTTCCACTAGATGACATGTAGACTCTTCGATTTCCATATATGGTTTGAGTGATCTGAACGTTATATTTTAATACTTTTCAAAATATCTTTGAAGTAGACATTCTATTGAGAAGTAGTTTGGGCAGTAATGTTAATATTTGATTTGAATTCAATCTCTAAAATGCATATAAAAAAAACATATGGACAGAGTCAAAACGTGCGTTATAGTTTGGTACCGCATCACAAATGACAAATCTATTGCTATTTATCTCCTGCTCTGTCATCTCTTTTGAAAATCAGTCACCAAATATGAAAATTAGAGTCTGAAAGCTTTCAAATGCTATATAGTTGGTCAAGATTACTTTAGGTTTAGACTAAGATAGTATTGTTCTAAATGTATAAAGGCAAGTGTCCTAAGGGCCAATCTTAAAAATAAAAATAAAAATGGTTAAAAGTTATTTTTATAAATCGTAAATTCAGATATTTATTCTTTGTAATGTGTGAAAAGTATTGATATTAAAAGTTAATTGTTTGTACCTGATTGTATGTGCTTTTTCATAGTGTGATTTTTGGGGAATTGTATTGAATCCAATTAGGGTCAATTTGACCCGGACCATAAGGGGTGTAAGCAGAAATCGAACAGTGCACAAGGGTTAATATAAATACAGCTGTTCATGGTTTGTTCATGTTAGTTCACAGTGCATTAACTAATGTTAACGAGATTTTAATAATGCATAAGTAAATGTTGAAATTAACATTAACAAAATTAATAAACGCTTTATAAGTGCAGTTCATTATTAGTTAATGTTAACTAATTTAGTTAACCAATATTAAATAATGACCATTATTCTAAAGTGTTACCAAATAAAAATGATCATCCTATAGCAGGGTTTTTCCTGGGTCAAAAATGGTCTTCGGTGGTGGCTGACAGACATTGTCATCCACACACACAGTAAAGAACTCTACCTACGTGATCTGTGAGCGCAACACTGACAATATATGTAAAATAAATGCAAAGACACTTTTGTAATTTTTGCTTATCTTATTTTGACATCTGATATTATGTATGATCTCTACCTTGATGTTTGTTTCTTTTGATCCTCATTTTTTACACTATTTAATGATAATTGTTTTGGTATAATCATATCAATATTAAAAAGTAGCATAAAAAATTAATAAATAGCCTAATTTTCTACCATTACAATTTAGTAAAATTATCAGCTAGCTAACAACTTTGTTCTGGTCTCACCTAACTCCAGTCTACACTAAATTATATTTCACTACACATTGTCAAAATAAATAAGCTGAATGACTGTGGATGATTAAACTAATTCTTACTATTCACTCTTGCTGAATTGGGTAAGCACACTTGTGTCTCATTTCAGAGGAGTTCTGAGTAAATTAATAAACTGGTTCGTTAGTTCAAGTGTTGGACGGATCAGTTGTTCTAACCAGTCGTTAAAATGATTCAGTTCAAATGAGTCATTGGTTCACGAATCGGACATTAGCAGACGCGTTGTGTGTGCAGATGAAGCTGAGCTGAACAAACGCTCACTATCTGCACTTGTGCAGGGCGCGGAGAGGTAGGCTCGCGCAGGAAAGCGGAAATGGATTCTCAGTTCTCCAGAATCCATTTGTAACACACAAGTGACATGTTCGCGAATGATTGCAATATAGGCGTATGTGC